>NC_085137.1:213479807-213832807 GCF_035046485.1 Aedes albopictus
ATTATGACACTTTAGTGCACTGGGCCAGGTACCGGTTGTTTACATAAATGCAGCGTTATTTCACAGTGTTTACGAACACTGTGGACTCCTTGGAGGAATTCCTGGAGGAATCTCTGGATGAATCCCAGGAGCAATTTCTGGAGGAATTCTTGGAGGAATATCTGGAGGAATTCCTAGAGAAATTCCTGGGGGACATCTTGGATGAATTCAGGTAGGGATTTCTGGAAGAATTCCTGTAGGAATTTCTGGAGGAATTCCCGTAGGAATTTCTGGAGGAATTCCTGTAGGAATTTCTGGAGGAATTCCTGTAGGAATTTCTGGAGGAATTCCTGTAGGAATTTCTGGGGGAATTCCTGTAGGAATTTCTGGAGAAATTCCTGTAGGAATTTCTGTAGGAATTCCTGTAGGAATTTCTGGAGGAATTCCTGTAGGAATTTCTGGAGGAATTCCTGTAGGAATTTCTGGAGGAATTCCTGTAGGAATTTCTGGAGGAATTCCTGTAGGAATTTCTGGAGGAATTCCTGTAGGAATTTCTGGAGGAATTCCTGTAGGAATTTCTGGAGGAATTCCTGTAGGAATTTCTGGAGGAATTCCTGTAGGAATTTCTGGAGGAATTCCTGTAGGAATTTCTGGAGGAATTCCTGTAGGAATTTCTGGAGGAATTTCTGGAGGACTGGAATCACTGGAACAGATCAATTAGGAATCGTTGGAGAAATTTCTGGAGAGATCCCTCGAGGAATTCCTGGATAAATCTTTAAAGGAATGCCTGAAAGAATCAATGCAGGAATAGTGAGAGGAAGACCTCAAGGAAAGTCAATTTCTCGATTTTTGCTTAGGCTAACTAAGCCAAGAGGATATTACAACGTTAAATGCTTTGACATTCAACACACAACAGAATCACGTGTTTGACGAAGAAAATTACGAGGAAAGCCTGGAGGAATTTTAGAAGAAATTCAAGGAGAGATCCCTGAATTCCTTCTTGGAGGACTTCCTGGAGGGATTACTTGAAGAATCACTGGATCAATTCCAGGAGGAATCCCAGGAATAATTCCTTTAGAAATCCCAGGTGGAAGTACTGAGGAAATCACAGAAGGAATTCTTGAAAAAATCCTGAAGGAATTCCAAGATGAGTTCGTGGAGGAATTTCTGGAGGAATCCCTGTAGCAGTTCCTGAAAGAATCCCTTGAGGAATTCATGAAGAAACCCCAGAAAGAATCCCGGATGCAATGCCAAGAGGAATTACCGAAGGAAATCTTTAAACAATTACTGGATGAATTCTTGGAGTTCCTGAAGGAATCCCAAGTAGAGTTCCTGGAGGAATCCTTGGAGATTTTTTTTAAGTAATGCCTGGGGAGTTTATCCTAAAAGATTCCCCGAAGGAATTTCCGAGTAAATCCCTGCATGAATTTCTGGAGGATGGTTCCATGTTTTGAATAATACTAGATATTTTCAAATTTCTTCCGACTGTTCTAAACTTGACTATATTGTGGAGATTTGGTAGAAGAGATTGATGTCTTATGTGGGGCATTTAACCATTTCTAAATAAATCAAATGATTACAATAACTGGAGTAAAATCTGAAATCCAGTAAAAGTAATAAAAATGAATCACAGCATCTCACAGCATCGACATAGATTGACATAGGGACAGTTATAGAAAGAATAATATTGTAAATCATAAGCCATTCCATGCAGACTTTGATAACACTGTCAAATAATAATTATTGAATCTTGAATCGTTATGCAACACAAACTCAGATGAAGCCACATGGTGTGTTTACAGCAGATTCTTATTCAAACAGCATACAACCAAGCGTGCGGACGATGTAAATACGATGTAACGCACAAAAAAAAACGGTCAAAGTGTTTGGGAATCAAATGTATACACACCATCAGAAGCAGATACAAGGGCTATATTTAGCGTATATTCGTTCCATTCGCACAGGGCAGAGTTATCGGTGTGCACCTGAGGTGATAATCCACAATCATGAAACCTACTGATAAACAAACTCATTTCGGAGCACACAACTCTTATTACGATAATTGTCAATTTTTGAAATTTAATGCAATTTTGTCTAGTATGGGTAAATATGCTTAACATGTGGTTCGAATAGTTGTTCAACGGTGTATAACATGTGATATGATTAGGAATTGTAAACAAACGATTATAATGTTAACTAGTATGGTTAAAGTTCTATTCTTAAAAAATTGTTTTTTTTTTCAACATTGCGTATTGTGGTCGATTGATTGCATGACAAGCAATATGCTGATAAATTTGCTTGGTGCATGATCTCATCCATATACCTAACGGCATTTGCAAGAATTACCAAACAAAAAAATCACTGGAGAACCAACATCAACACACGGTAACCAATGGCTGATAAGATTATTTCCTATGCTAAATTGAATCTAACATATCAATAAAAATGACCAACAATCAGATCAGAAAAAGAAAACATCTATTATTAGCCAGACGAGCCAAAATATCGCTAACTGGATTCATCCGCACAGCAAAACCCCAACATTCTACGTCTTTTCTTTATGACATTGATTGAAAAATTCAGCGCACAAAATCAAAATTGGGAAGTAGATTTGAACTTCATAAAAGCATAGTATAATCAACTGCACTTACCTCATGGCGGACGGTGCAATCCATGTGGTCGTCTTCCGAAGCGACTGCATCTTTTCAGGAACGTTGCAACACAAAATTTACTATAGGGTATTAGGTCTTTCACTGCTTCCACCAACAAAAGTGCGCACCAGATTAGTTCAAGGGTCTACGATCTAATGATGGCGATAGTAGGAAATTTCGGCTACGTGCTGAGGTACTGGTGGGGTGGAATATACGCACACACACATGTACAGATCGTGGTGGTACACAGTCGCAATCTAATATTTACTGGGGTCAGCGATTCTCAAGCTCTATAGTAATAATTTAGTCGATATGGTCTGTTCCAAAAAGAAGAGACAACATTTTTGGTGCGAATTTAAAACCTGCATTGCCATAGAAAATTTTTTATCCACTTCCAGAACATCATGTTTTATAGTAAAGCTGGCTTGTATTGTACACGAGGTCTTTATTTTAAATGTAGGCTTAGGAATGATACTTACTGAAGAAATTTTCAAAGGAATTCATGAGAGAAACTTTGTAAAAATTGGTGAAGGAACCAGGAGAAGTGTATGAAGCCATCCCTGAAGGAATACTTGGAAGAACTTCTAGAAAATACCTTAAACATTTTTTAAACAACATCCCAGGAGCATTTTCCACAAAAATCGCCTAGGCAATTTGTAGAGGAATTTATGGAAAACTCCTAAAGATCAATTATTGGACAAATTATTTGAGGAAGCTGCAGCTAAATTTCTAAAGGAATCCCTGGTGTAATTTCTGAAGTTAGCTTTGGTGAACTTTCAAAGAATTTCTGAAGGTATTTCCGGAGGAATACCTCCAAGAATCTCAGAACGAATTCCTGAGGAGTTATGAGAAAAAAAAACCTAGAGCAATTCCTGGAATAAATCTTAGAGGAATCCCTAACCCAACTTCTGGAGAAATCCCCAAGGAAATCGCAACAAGAATCTCAGAAGGAATTCCTGAAGGTAGTTATGAGAAGAAAAAAAAAACCCTGGAGAAATTCCTGCACAAATTCCTAGGAGAATCTCTGGCCCAGCTACTAGAGATATCCCCGAGAGAATCTCTGAAGAAATCCCTTTTTTCTGTTTAAAAGGTTACTAGCCGGTCGCTGAGTAGCGATGAACCCTCTAAAAAGGCCTTGGATAGGAAAGAACATAATACTTCTGAAGCAGTTTACCTGACGTGCACGGATAAGGTGGCATTCAAGAAGACAGTGTTGCAAACTGACCCGGAAGGTTACGATAGAAAGTGGGAAAGTTGCTTTTTGTAGTAATGTCCATGTAATTTGTTAGGTTCTTTTCAAGACGTCAGTTAGTTGCTGTTTAGTGCTAAAGGGACAGTTATGGGAAGAACAATAAAGTAAATCAACTATTCCATGGAGACTTTCATGACACTGCCAAATAATAATTATTGAATCTTGAACTGTTATGCAACACAAACTCAGATGAAACCACATGGTGTGTTTACAGCAGATTCTTATTCAAACAGCATACAACTGACACATGAGTCAATTGTTGCACTAGCCTTTCCGAAAAGTAGTAATTTTCGTCCAAAATGTCGAGACTCATTGAGGTCATCATGCGTTAGCTTCATAATTTAACTATGAACCTTTGCTTCCTACCAAGAATGTTTCATATCACCTTGCAAGAGTCTGACTCTTCCCCCCACAACTTATTCCAGAAGACCTGTAGAGTCGGTCTGTCATACAACGTCTCCAAACTGTACCTACAGTGGTATGAAATATTTTTAAGGATGGCCAAGCGATGCTCGCAGGCTGGATTATTATGTTCTTTGACAAAGTTGTAAGACAAACATACGCTGCAAGCCTACCAAATATCACAGCCCGAAACCAAGCCTCCGAAACGATGCATAGGTAAACGAGCCAAACACTTGTCCAGCGATCCAAAACATTCTTGCATTACTGTTTATTTATCGCTTATTGATTAAGTTTATAGAAACTATTGTTTATATGATTGACATTTTATCAAGATTAGCTCAAAGATTAACCGTAGAAATCGATTAAAAGTAATAGTTTTACCGTATCCGTGATAGTGTTTCCAGCATCGTACAAATAAGGTTCCTATATCACTTGCACATACAAGCTCTAACTCATATCATAGTAGGCTGTGAGTAAAAAAATCCGATTTCTTAAGTTAAAAATTTGCACCATGAAGAGGTTGCAGTGGCAGTCATGATTTGCCAACGCGCAAATGTTAAAAAAGACATCTCAGGAGTGTTTAGGTGGGCCGTAAAACGGTCCTAGACCGAAAAAACCAAGGGAGACTATTCGCGAAGGTGTCCACTGGTCGTCCAAGGTTGACCGAGCAGATGAAAATATCTCGAGCATAATACAATATGTTATTTTGGCATAATAACTGAATAATAGAATCAGTAGTTTTTAAGTTATTAAAATAACATATTAGGCCGATGCAAACATTTAATTTGTTTTATGTCATCCTCTCCCCCCTCAAAAATCCCAAAATATTGAAGGGGCAAAAAAAAAACATAGCTGCCCTTGATTCCATTTTCGAAAGAAAATTTTTTCACAAGCAACTATTTTTCAATAGTTGAAAAATATTTTTTAAATCGTTAGTATAATTTGTAATTTTTCAATAGTTTTTTTTTTTTGTTTGTTCCTTATTTATTTTTGCCCCCCCTCCTCGTACCTTTCATCAACCTTATGTTATAAACTTGTCTGTCATAAGCGGCAAAATAACAAATATCATAACAAAAAAGTGATCCTGGAAGACCAATTCAATAACCTGTTTTGTTATATTCAATAACAACTCTATAACAGTGAATTTCAAAACTAGTTTTTGTTGCGTTATTGTTCATCACATATCTGTACATTCTCAATAGTAGAATCATAACTAAACTTGTTCTACAACAAAATATGTTATCGAAATATTATTTAGTGGATGTATCCCAATAACTTGATCATAACAAAATAAGATTGCCCAACAAAACATGTTATAGAAAAGCAATACTTTGATAAGTTAATAATAACAAATTATGATATAAAACAGGCTATGTGATTCTGTTGTTATCAATTTGCTATTCTTCTCTGCTCGGGATAGCATGGATTACGAAAGCTATCGCTGCCACCACAAAGAAGATTTGGCCCAATTATGTGCCCTGAATGAAAAAATGGCAAAAAACGCGAAATCAGCTACTTAACGGCACGGAAGATCGAAAAGGAAAATTATGGGGGCCATCAACTTCGACCATAGAAAAAAAAAACTCACATGAATACCAAAGGCATCCGGGAGCAACGAGTAGCGCTTGAAGTAGCGCCATGTGAGAAAGTCTTCCGTTTTTTTTTTGTTTTCCGACGAGAGCATGTTTACTATCGATCCCGTACCAAATTCCAGAACCAATAGCGACACTAAATTATTTTTTGAGTGTTGATGTCTACACCATTAGGCAATGTCAAAATGAGCATAAGCATGAGATGACCGTACAATTCGTAGTTGCTACTCCGTTACTGACCAGAACAGTCAACATTGCACAGGGAACCAAAAGGATGGGGCCTGGGTGAAGCTTTCCATCCTCAATGTGCAATTTTGAAGGTTCAAAACTTAACATTGTCAGTACCGGCGCCGGCCACGTCCTTACGGTCATCGGGGAATGGGAGGAATGTTAGTGTGACATCCGTTGCTACTAGAGACCGTGTGTACCTCCGCATTCCGACCGTTGTCACAGGAAGGAAGTTTGTTACAAGGGAATGGAAGGGATAGAAAGTTACATAGCTCTGGATTCACATTGGTAAGTGATGTGAACTATGCAACTTTTGATATGATTTAGTCTCCCGCCAGCCAGCTGTCGGAAGAATACAATAATTTTATTGTATGTCTACACCATTAGACAATGTCAAAATAGAAAAAACTCAAACAATTTGATTTTTAAATGTGAAACTCCCACGGTGACTGTAAAGTCACTTTTCGACATTTACGTAGACAAATTACGAGTAGTCACAAATGCACTTAGTCATTGTGCAAGTGTCAAACTAAGAAAATCGAAATTTTTGTATTCGCACCCTACCCAAATTCGATCAAAAATCGAAATAAACAACTTCAGTTATGATTTTTTAATAATGTATGGCATAAAATAACAAGTATTACATGTTTGTCATTAAAAAGTTCGAGATTTGGCTAGAATCGCCAAAATATCTGTTCAGTTGCCATGATAGTGATCTGGAGAGTGGATCAGTATCAAGTCGTTGCCTGTCATAGTCGTCCTGATATTGATCGGCCTGCAGTGATAGTGACGGTAGTGCAACATCAGTAGTCAACTGACATGACTGATATTATGCAGCTCTGACTATGACAGCCTGCAAAAAAAAACAATTTATTGTATTCACAAGTGGTACTGGAACGTTATGTTACAATGGTACAAACATTGTCACGCATACGGTACAATATAGAAATATTTGAGTTTATATTATTCAATATTGTGCAATAATGCAGCAAATGTATGTACTTGAGATAAATATAAACAGCTAAGATTGGTCAAATATCAACCGATCAACATGAGAAGGAGAGGAATAGGCTAAAATCTACTAAGCCCAGGCGGTACATCATGTTCATAAAGTATATTTGATACTTTGTCTGAAAGCAGCCGATCCACGCTGAATCGTTAGAGGCGCACTAAAGTGCTGTACCTATTCACTAAATAATAATTATATACAGTCATGACCCGCTGGTTGGGGGCTTAATAGTTGGGTGACTTTTTAGTTGGGGCCCCGTTAGTTGAGCTGTCAGCCAACTAAAAAGTACCTGGATGTCATAATTCAATGTCAAACTGAAAATGACAACCAATCTGTAATTCCGAGGGGCGAGCTAATGAGTTTTTGGTTTCTTAAACTTTACTGATAATCGAAAACAATTTATATTTCATATTACTTAAAAAAAGAAAGAATATGTACAATTACTTCGAAACAAATCCAAAACATCGGCAATCTTTATTTTGTCGATCGTTGAAAGCGTTTTGTGCTTGCTTTTGGTCCGGGTGGTTTCATAAACATCTATATTTTCACTTCACCGACTAAAAATGGGTGAAAATAATTATTTCTCGCATTGGCCATATATGTATCTTGCAAAACGTATCAGTTTTGCTCTGAATGTGAAACAAATTGAAAAATTTTCTTTTTTGATTTCAACCTAAACATGATTAAAAAAACAATGAGCACGCCCCTTGTGCTGCTGTCACTTCACCCAACTAGCGAATCGAATTCGTTGGTTGGGTGGAGGTTGTGGCTCAACGAGCGGGTTCCGACTGTACACGGTGTTCAATAAGTTCGGGATCAATTATAGCATATGGTTTTGAATAAAGTCTTTTTCTACTTTTTCACGCAGAGAAATTTCATCTTATTGAATCAAAAAAATATATTTTTGAAGCTCATTTTTGTTATAAACAGACTTATTTTTCAATTCTACAATTTTATTTTGTTCATTCAACTATAAAATTTGTTGTTTTCAATACAACAGCTGAACGAGACAAAAATTGTAAATTTAAAAAAATATTTTTTTGTTTGAAATACTTTTTTATTTTTGATTCCAAAAATTATTGTAAATCCAAGAAATGTTCACGTCGAAATGACAGGCAGCTGACACACTAGTGTATGCGGAAAAGATTGCAACTTTGTAAGTGCCTTCTGCCAAATTTTGAGTGTTGTTGGCACCACCAACCATAGAGGAAAATCACGCTAACCGATAATATATGATCATGTTTTGGCAATATCGGAAAGCGTCAAGCGTCCATAACGTAGAAAGTGATTCACATTTATTGATCAATTTTCAAGAGCAGTTGTGGCTACAATGAACAACGCGCAGTAACTCATCAGCATTCCAGAAGTGTGTGTTCGATTCCCGCTTGGAATCATTGTTGATTTGCCAAAACATTAAAAAAATTGTAAATTCAACAAAAATTTTATTTGTAGATGTTGACAGCTGGCTTTTTTGAAAACAACAATTTTGATTATTAAACCAAAGAATATTTATTTTTGAAATCAAAAAATAAAATTATTAGCCGGGGAACGATAATTATTTTTGTTGTTTTTACACAGGATTTTTTTGAGTTTAAAAAAGATTTTTCTGCGTTTTTATAAGCCTTAGATGTATCTAATGTTTGTTAGCTCCGGCACGCTGGAATAATTTTCGATAAGTTGCTAAAGGTACAGAAGTCTAAAACGTTGACTTTTGAGTTTATATCTCTCTATACTAAATTAAAATAACTAAATTAATAGACAAAAGCTTTACACTGCTATTTCAGTGATGATATGATGATAAATTTGCAAGTTTAGTAAAAATGTGCTTAAATCTATGAAAAAGGCATAAATACATTATATAAAGCCAATTTTGGTTAAAATTTGCCACTATAGGGATATAATCATGTTTTGGAAAAGATAATTATGGATCTAACTGGGATATAACGCAGCCTTGCTTTTTGACAAAACCAAAATCATTAAAACATGTTCAGTGGCAATTTTAGCGGTTTAAAAGATCAAAATAAAATGAGTCCGTACTTCACCCAATCTGAATCTTATAGATTATTTCGTATGGCCATAGTTGCTACCACTAATGCTGAGGACAACGACCTAATTTGATTTAACTTAACACCATTACTCAATAAAAACTAGACGAAATACCAATGACAGACGTGCGTGCCGGCCGAAAGGAACTTTATACACATTTGCAATTATTACAAAAGGATAAAGGACAGTTTATTTCAAAACATATACTGTATTTGATCAGCATTATGTGAGCTTTCAATTAATACATTCACTTTGCAAATCTGAATTACAGATGGGAAATAAATTCAATTTTACTGTGTATCCGAACTTATTGAACACCGTGTAGTTAATATGTAATGATGCATTTCCACTTTAGTTTCGTCAATCCCCCGTGATCAGGCCAAGGAAAACTCTGAAGAAATTCTTGCAAGATTTCCTGAAGATTTTTTTGCTAGATTTTCTGGGAAAATTCTCGCTGGTATATCTGTGAGAGAATTCCTGTCGGAATCTTTGGATGAATTACTGCAGGAATCTCTGGAGTAAAGATCCAAAAATCTCTGGAAGAATTTTTGTAAGAACTCCAGAAAGCAATCTGTGCAGCAACCTCTAGAGAAATCACTGATGGAATCACTGGAGGCACAGCTGGAGGATTTTCTGGGAGTAGTAGAGCACTAAATAGTAGAGCAATGTCTGAAGAAACCTTGCAAGCACCTCTGAGCAAATTTTCGCATGCATGCTCAGAGGAGTTCCATTAGGAATTTCTGAAGGAAGAACTACAGAACGAATTTTCTTCCGAACTCTGCAGAAATATCAAAAATCCTTGAAAGAGTCCATGAAGAAATATCCGATATGGTCATAGCTGTAAAGAGTATTCAGAACATGGGTATTGGAACTTTTCGCAATAGAAATTTCAATGATTTCCTTGGACATAGGATATCTTCGTGCCTGCCACACGATATACGCATGCAAAATGGTCATTGGCAGAGGAAGCTCTCAGTCAAAAGCTGTGGAAGTACTCATAGAACACTAAGCTGTGGCTTTGCACCAGTGAGTACGTCACGCGAAGAAAAAGATTTAGGAGAACTTTTGAATCCTGATGAATGTAGGAAATCATAGATATCTCTTTTTTTTGAGGATTTTCTGGAGGGATTCATGGATAAAAATCCTCATAGCAATATCTGAAGCACTCCCTCAGGGGAAAAGCTTGAATAAATTTTATATAAAAACCATGGATAAATTTCTGAACGAATCTTCGAAGACATATTTGAAAAACTCCCTGGAAAATTGTAGAAATTTGTAGGAAAAACTTCTGGAGTACCTTCGAAGGATATTCCTAGAAGAATGAAACATTTCTGGGGGGATTCTTGAAAAAAAAATGCCAAAGTATAATCCCTGGAGAAACTTTTGAATGATCCCCGCGGGTATTCAGCTCGACCATGCTGAGGGTGAAGGATTCGATTCCCGTTCGGTCCAGGAACTTTTCGTAATGAAAATTTACTTGACTTCATTGATCATATAATATTCTCGTGCCTGCCACACGATATACGCATTTGCAAAATGGTCATTGGCGGAGGAAGCTCGCAGTTAATTGGAAGTGGAAGTGCTAAGAAAGAAGACGAGGAAAATTTCTTGTAAAATTTTAGAAGTTATTCTGAAGGAAGCACAATACAAAAATTCTTGGAGCAATATCCGAAGAAATCTATGATGGAATCGGTGGATTAGTTTCTGATACATTCCCTGAAGGAGAACTTCTTGTGAAATTTCAAGAGGAATTCTTGGAGAAATCATATGACAGAATCAGAAATGATTCTAGGAGAAATTCCCTAAAGAAATGTCTAAAGGAATCGTTTGAGGAATTTCTGATAGATTTCCTGAAAAAAGAAAATCTAAAGAAAGAATTTTGATAAGAATTTTTGAAGAAATTCTTAGAAGAACCCCAAAGAAAAAATTCTGGTGAATTTTTGAAGGAATCGCTAGATGAATTGCAGGATGTAAATATACATTAGAGTGGGTCAACGTTGTGAGAAACTATAAATTTGATTGTATCAACCCGGAACAAAACTTTTTCAATCTATATTGGCGTCCAAAACAACTGTGCAAAATTTGGGAGCGATTGGTTGCGTCCCCGTATTCCGCATTGCGATTGAAATTTGTATATGGAAGTTAGTATGGGCAAACATACTTTTTTTCATTTTACTCATAAGTTGAATTCTTTTGTAGAATACCCTGTAACTAATGACGTTAAATTATAGCCTAAGGATATGCCGAAAACCTTTGCCGAAGACCGCAAAGTAATCCGACGCTTGTGAAAAAAGTTATTCGCCTGGTAACTTAGGCCAAAAATTGAGATTTTATTACACTAGTTTACAGCATTTTTGAACTCGGTAAGCTGATGATCATTTTTGGTGTAGAATCATGCCCTGAGTTCGAAAACGCGAAGGAAAAAAATTACAGTAGAGCGGAACTTTTTTCGACTTTTCATACAAGGTTGATGATTTGAAATCAATTTTTGTTCTATTTTTAAGCAACGTCGCTCACTTCACACATCTCATTCTCCGTAATCAATGCTACGATTGAGCTGAATTTTTACTGTAACTCGCCTACATATGATGTGTCAAATAAACGTTGAGAAAGAATTTTTAGATTGTTTTTTTCTTATTGAAAAAAAATACATTTCTTCACATATTTTTGGAAATTTGGCTAAAATTTAAGGAGATCGTCCCTAAAACTCGCCAATATCTTGTATTTCATCAATCTGACGCAAAATCTGCATTCAGATGATCGAATGGTATTGTATTCAGCTTATAATTTATGGAAAAAGATTTGAAATTGGTTGAACAAAACGCAAGATATTTGAATTTTAGTAAATTCCATATTTTTAAAAGTTGTAAAACTCGATATTGAGCTAGAACTCAAAAAGTGCTCTACTTAAACATTTTTGAAGCACGGTTTCGAAATCAGTACTAAATTGTGCTTCAAAAATTTTGGTCGTTGACAGAAGTTCACGATTTTCGTTTTATTTTGTAAACTAGTGTTATTGATGTTATTCCTTTACATGTTAAATGTTAAGCACCACCAGGCAATCTGTACGTTATAACTTTTTTCACAAGTGTCGGATCACTTTGCGGTCTTCGGCAAAGTTTTTCAGCATATCCTAGACTATACTTCAACGTCATTAGTTAGATCGTTTTAGGCGAAAAATTACAATTTATGAGAAAAATGCAAAAAAGCACGTTTTCACATACAAAATTACATACAAATTTCAATCGCAATGCGGAATACGGGGAAGCAACCAATCGCTCCCAAATTTTGCACAGTTGCTTTGGACGCTAAAAGGAATCGAAAAAGCTTTGTTCCGAAAAATCGACTTTGTTGACCCAGTCTAATATACATGGACGAATACCTGGAAGAAACTCTGGAGACATTTATGTAAGAATCTTATAAGAAATTTCTGAAGGAATCTGCGAAGAAATTCCTGATGGAGAGTACAACTCCTCTAACCAATGTTTTCCGTTAGAAAACAACATAACTAAAATAGGTTCAGAAATTCAGAGAATTATCGGAAGCTCTTCAGTTATGGGCCTTAATGCAGAATATGCAACTTTTTTCATATTTCATTAGGAAGTTTTATAACAGTGAGTGACATGCAACCATATTAATAGATTGAGAACCGCTGACCTGGACCACTCCTTGCTTCCGCGACAACACCCTTGATGGTGGTGGTGCCTAATGATAACACTGCTTCGTCGTTTCTTCTACGCACCGGCAAACCGGCCCACTTGCACTGCACCGGGCCTTTTACTTCAAACACGTAACTTTTTCACACTCACTGTCCGCTGCACAGAATTAGTCTTTGTGTTATTCTACCTTTTCCATATGATGATGATCGAATGAACAACACCCGGCACTTTGATGGTCTGCGCCCGGCAGATTTCTTCGATGTATCGACAGCAGTCCCTCGAACCAAAACCAAGAAGCACAAGAAACAAAACGAACAAAACTGATTGACGGTTTGTTGTCGAGACACACATGGCATGCTACTTTCCGATTTCGATCATTTTCGAAAAGATTTAAAAAATGTAGGATATTCAATCTTGAGGATAATCGTTACCTGATGTTGTAGTAGGAGAAATTACCTATTCTCGGCAGTTTTGTTCTCTTCGTCATGCGGGGTTTTTTAAAACTTGTTGAACTCAGATTTGGCATCGAATCTTTCCTAACCAAGCTGAGTTATATGCCCAAATTTCAGAAAATATTTGGCTGACAAAAGTCCACCCCCCCCCCCCCCCCCCATGACGAAGAGAACAAACCTGCCGATAATACCCATTGTCACTCTACCTAATGTTGTTGTTGTTAGAATCGTGACGTCATGCTCGTTTGGATACAAATTTGGCAGTTCGTTTGGATACAACGGATTCATTATCGCGGATCTATGTTTACTCTACTAATGTCGAATTCGTTTTTGAACCTGGGTTGGAACTGGATTGGCGGAAAATGTGTAAACAAACAAACGTCAAACAAACTCAAACAAACTTTAGTACAAGCGAACCCGAAGTCGGGTTGGGGTTGAAACTGTGATCTCATCCAGTTCCAACCCAGGTTGGAACTGAATCAAAAACGAAAACGACATAAATATCTATACTCATTATAGGCATGTGGCTCCCATTTCCATCCAACGAAAACCCGAAAAAAAGTGATTGGAATAATAGGTGATGTCTTACTTACCTTACTTACCGATCAGGCTAAGGCCGGGGTGGCCTCTGCTGTACATAGTAGCCGCCTCCATTCCACTCGGTCCATGGCTGTTTGTCTCCAGTTCCGCACTCTGCGTAGGGTCCGCAGATCGTCCTCCACTTGGTCGACCCACCTAGCTCGCTGCGCTCCACGTCTTCTTGTACCGGTCGGATGACTCTCGAGAACCATTTTAGTCGGGTTGCTATCCGACATCCTGATGACGTGACCCGCCCACCGCAGCCTCCCGTTTTTCGCGGTATGGACGATGGTAGGTTATCTCAGCAGCTAATGCAGGGCTGTTACAAAAGTGTCGATTTGGAAACCGCAAAATCCGCGCCAAGCCATTTGAAATCCGCGCCGAGGTCATCAAATCCGCGCCAAAACAAAATATATGATTTTGATGACTCAAACTCATAAAAAGCCTGAATTTTTCAACTATTTATGGTTTTTGTTGCACTCCAGATGAAGATCATTTCTAAAGTTAAAACCGATTTCAACTATTATTCATCCATGATCTAAAATGCAACTTCCACATCAACCAATAGTATAAAATTGTTGCAAACAGGTTAGTTTTTTTTTTGAATAGGAATAACAAGTATTGAATAAATAGTCCGTTGATTGCTGGTCAATCAGGGTGACTACTTTTTTACGAGAATGGAGTTTTCTGTTCCCTGAAACAGTTCCAGTTCCAGTGAGAAAGGAGCATTCGTGACGAATCTTTGAAATAATTATAACCAACATTATGGTAGAAAACGTGCAATAAAATCTGTAGTAAGTCCCAAAAGATCGTTCGAGAGAACTGCAAGAAAATTTTCGGATTTTTTATGTAGATACTAACATAATCTATCATAATTCATAATCAACATTCTCAATCATAATCAATCATAAAAATCAATCATAATCAACATTCTAACATAATCTATCGATTAAATAAATCACCAATACCAATAGGAATAATATTTGAGGGAGATATTTCTTGAATAGGAAACATTTCATAAAAAAAGTCAGGCAAATGTTCTTGCCTTTGAGCAAACGGTATGTAGGGAAGTATTAATTTATTAGAAACTTATGATAAGAGTTTCTGGCCACTCCACACTCTTGGAAATTCAGTAAAGATTTCAGCAAGAATGTCCTCCATAGGATACCAAAGCTTCAAGTTTCCAAGTTAAAAATATCCTCCAAAAATTCTTCCAAGAAACTCTTTATTAACTGTGCTCGCTACTTCCCTCTCAACGAAAGCTCCGATTGGAAATCAAAGATAAATTTTACCCTGACAACCAGTGCTGAAAATTTCATTTCGTCACATCTAAATTCAACCTTCTACAGCTCAGCTTCTAAGCTGAACCTGAGAATATGATATATGGAAAACTTATGTGACTAGACCAGTTCTGCAAGGAAGTCACTGGAAAACTGCTATTTTTTGAATATTTAAGGTAAATGTCACGGACTACCTTTGAAATATGCCAAATGATATTCACCGTGAATATCATTGGCATTGATCACAGGTAGTCCGTGACATTTACCTTAAATATTCGAAAAATAGCAGTTTTTCCGTGACTTTCTTGCAGAACTGGTCTAGCCGCACAAGTTTTCCATCAACCATATTCTCAGGTTTTGCTTCTAAAATGAGGTGTAGGTGATTGAATTTAGATATGACGAAATGAATTTTTCAGCACTGCTGACAACAGAAGTTTACATAGAGTATCGCGCCACTTGGGTGGTGGCTTCTATATTCTTCTGTTTTCCACTATAACTCAGTGAATTTTGAACCAATTGACTTGAATTATTGTACACGGGTAGATACTATATCTATCTCACCACATTCCAAAAGTTGTGTCAATTGGTTCAAATTTGACTGAGTTATAGTGGAAACAGACGAATATAGAAGCCACCGCCCAAGTAACGCGATTCCCTATTTTTGGGATAATTCACTCTGGTTGAACAAAAATCGATTCGACAGAAGTTCTACAAGTAACACAGTCTACAAAACCAATGATTTTCTTCACGAGATTCTACCAATTTAACTACAAAATTCAATCAAATGTTTATCCAAATTTTCCAGTGACGTCTTTTTGCAAATTCCACAAAAAAAAAACCGTTTCAAAATCACCAAGAAATTCTAGGAATTTTTGCAGAAATCTTGCCATGATTCAATGTTTTTCGAACGTCGGACATTTCTAAATAAGTCCCGTCCAAAAAAAATTATAGGAAAATTTAGCCAAAATATGATGGTTAAGACAGAAATGATTTCAAGAGGTTGACTACGAAATTCAGAAGAGGAACTTCTCTGTTTTCAAAAATTGAGCGTTTAGTGCAGTGCAACTTATCTACCACTCCAAGCTAGTGACTACTAACATTATTTTTACTCAATCACAAAATTAATACCTAACTCAAATTTGAAAATGTTCTTTATTTTTTCTGATTGTGTTGAGCTCAATGTCTATATAGTTCATGTAAGTGCATTTAAAAACCCTTTCCGCAAAAACCGCGCCGAAATTATCAAAAACGCGCCAAATCCGCGCGAAACGCAAAAACCGCGAAAAACGCAAAATCCGCGCCACCTGTAACAGCCCTGCTAATGCAGCTCGTGGTTCATTCGCCTTCTCCAAGTCCCGTCTTTCATCTGCACTCCACCGTAGATGGTACGCAACACCTTCCGTTCGAAAACTCCAAGGGCGCGTTGGTCCTCTACACGTAGGGTCCATGTTTCGTGCCCATAGAGGACGATTGGTCTAATCAGCGTTTTGTAGATAGTTAACTTCGTGTTACGGCGAACTTTATTCGATCGTTGAGTTCTGCGGAGTCCAAAGTAAGAACGATTTCCTGCCACAATGTGCCTCTGAATTTCTCTGCTGGTGTCGTTGTCGGCGGTCACCAGTGAGCCTAAGTGCACGAATTCTTCAACCGCCTCGATTTCATCACCGTCGATATGAATTCGGGGTTGCGGGCGCGGTGATTCCTCCCTGGAGCCCTTTGCCATCATGTACTTTGTCTTCGACACATTAATGACTAATCCGATTCGCCTGGCTTCACTCTTTAGTCGGATGTACATTTCCGCCATCGTCTCAAATTTACGAGCAATAATATCAATATCATCAGCGAAACCAAGCAGCTGAACGGACTTCGTGAAAATCGTTCCACTTGTGTTTATCCCCGCTCTCCTAATTACACCCTCTAAAGCAATGTTGAACAGCAAGCACGAAAGATTATCACCTTGCCGTAATCGCGAACTACGCACATCACTCGATCCATCGTCGCCTTGATCAATCGTATCAGTTTATCCGGGAATCCGTATTCGTGCATAATCTGCCATAGCTGTTCTCGATCGTTTGTATCATACGCCGATTTGAAATCGATGAACAAGTGATGTGTGGGCATGTTGTATTCGCGGCATTTCTGCAACACCTGGCGGATGGCGAACATCTGGTCCGTTGTAGCGCGTTCACCCATAAATCCAGCCTGATATTGCCCCACGAACTCTATTGCAATCGGTGATAGACGGTGGCATAAAATTTGAGAGAGTATCTTGTAGGCAGCGCTCAGTAGTGTGATCGCGCTATAGCTCCCGCAATCCAACTTGTCGCACTTTTTGTAGATGGGACACACGATACCTTCTGTGGTGATTCCGATCATACTTAGTAGGCCGATAGTTGAAGGAAGCAGCCTGACAGCGACTTCACTGGAGGACACACGCATTGGCTCCCATACGTATTGTCACTTTCCTGTGTCCAATAAAATAATCATCCTGTAATTGTTTAGTTCATAGTTCATGTTACGGGTATAAATATTTGTTACAATAATAAGACAGAATAATTGTTTAATGTGTTTAAAGTTCAATATTCGTTCGTTCCTTGTGCTACATGTTGAATTTTAACTTGTAAATATTACCCTAGTATTAATTAACATTAATAGGGTTCTGGCAGGATAGAGGCCAATGAAGTGCAATCCTATTTCGATTGCCAACTTTCAGGCTATTTCGGGCAGCGGTCAAGTGCTAGAGATGTAAACCTTTCCCTGCCACGGACTTCAGTTGTTAAGCTCAAGTATCGAACCCTGAAACGGGATGCCCGATTAGGATTAGTTTTCCTAGACAAAACCAAGCTATGAACACAGCAACAAATGATGTGAACTAAAATACAAAATGCCAACTAAAATACAATTTCAGGATGACTGATGGACCCAAACCAAAGCATGAAACCTCATCATCCTGTGATCGGAAGGAGTTATCCATCTGGATAACAGGGCACATTTATGTTATGTGTTGTCTTGCGTCAACTTGTGATGTCTCTTATTTGTGCATTTATAAGGTTCCACGTATCGTGATGTGTTAATCCTTTGGAATAATTAATTTTCTTTTATTTTTGTAACATTCATTGCTTTATTAATCAATGTACAATACCACACCTTCCATCCATTCCTCCGGTAATACTTCCTCCTACCAAACCTTGGTAATGACCCAGTGGAGTGCTCTCACCAGCGCTTCTCCACCGTATTTTAGAAGCTTGCTTAGTAGTTAGCGGATTTGTTGTTTTTCAACCGACCAACTTCCTCCTCAATCTCTTGGAGGTCAGGGGCCGGAAGTCTTTCGTCCTGTGCACATACTCCATCTGTTACCACGCCACCTTCGGTACTTGCAACGTCGCCATTGAGGTGCTCATCGTAATGCTGCCGCCACCTCTCGACCAGCTCACGCTCGCTCGTGAGAATATTCCCGTGATTATCTCGGCACATGTCGGCTTGTGGCACAAAGCCTCTGCGCGAGCGGTTCAGCTTCTCGTAGAACTTTCGTGTGTCCTTAGCGCGGTACAGCTCTTCCATTGCTTCGCGATCTCGTTCTTCCTGCTGGCGCATCTTCATCCGGCAGACTGAGTTCTGCCTGTTCCGCGCCTGTTTGTAACGTGCCTCATTCGCTCTCGTACGGTGTTGCAGCATTCTCGCCCATGCTGCATTCTTCTCGTTTTTCAACTGTTCAGATTCGCCGTCGTACCAGTCGTTTCTGTGATTCGGAGTAGCAAAGCCTAGTGCTGTAGCCGAGGTACTACCTATGGCGGATCGGATGTGCCTCCAGCCATCTTCAAGTGTAGCTGCGCCAAGCTACTCTTCCGTTGGTAGGGCCACTGCTAACTGCTGCGCGTAGTCTTGAGCCACTTCTACGTTACGAAGTTGCTCGATGTTGAGCCGCGGCGTTCGACTTCGACGCGTGGTGATAACTGTCGAAAGTTTTGAGCGCATGCATACAGCGACTAAGTAGTGATCCGAATCTATATTCGCACTGCGGTGTGTGCGAACGTTGGTTATATCTGAGAAGAATTTACCGTCGATTAGAACGTGGTCGATTTGGTTTTCTGTTTGATGGTCGGGTGATCTCCAGGTGGCTTTGTGGATATCTTTGCGGGGGAAGAAGGTGCTTCGGACTACCATACCACGGGAGGCTGCAAAGTTTACGCATCGCTGGCCGTTATCATTTGATACGGCGTGCAGGCTGTTTCGCCCGATTACCGGACCTCCCTTCCTACCTGCGCGTTCATGTCGCCAACAACGATTTTCACGTCACGCGGCGAGCAACCATCGTATGTTTGCTCTAATTGCGCGTAGAACGCTTCTTTCTCGTCATCGGGTCTCCCTTCGTGTGGGCAGTGGACGTTGATGATGCTGTAGTTGAAGAAACGGCCCTTAACTCTTAACATGCACATCCTTGCGTTGATCGGCTGCCACCCGATCACACGTTGTCGCATCTTGCCCAACACTATAAATCCTGTTCCCAGTTCATTGGTGGTGCCACAGCTTTGGTAGAAGGTAGTCGCTCGATTCCCGCTTTTCCACACTTTCTGTCCAGCCCAACAAAGTTCCTGCAACGCCACGATGTTGAAGTGCGGGGATGTAGTTCGTCGTAGATTATCCTGTCACATCCTGCGAAACCTAGTGACTTACAATTCCATGTTCCAAGTTTCCAATCGTAGTCCTTATTTCGTCGCGTGGGTTTTTGCAATAGAGGTAATAAACTATAGAGGAAGAATGTCGCTGGCGTCGCTGCCGAAACATCTCTTGCTGGCGGAGATAGGCCGGGCTATAAGTGTCAAAGCGAAAAAGTATGCAGTTTGACAGATAGATACCCGACATGTTTGCGAGCGAGAACAAAGGGAGCAGCAGCGACATTCGTCCTCTATAGTTTATTAACTCTATTGTTTTTGCCGATTGTATCGAGTCGTATTTTCTCCTATGTTATTCGCAATGGGGATTTTTACGGGTGGTTTATTGGGCCTACGCCAACACTCCTGTCTCGCCGGAGGGCCATCGTGCCAGTTCTGTTTAACGTCCCAACCAACACTGGGACGACCACGCTGATGGGGCTACCACCTTGGATCTAGCTGGGCGTGGTGCAGCGTTTCTTACTCAGCCGCTGGATGCCAGAACAGACGCTGTTTGAGCCGCACCTCCTTGGTGAACAGACGCTCGGATCGTACCTCCTCAATCTAGCTAAAGTCAGAAGGACAACAATGCCCAGGCTGCACTACCAGCTAAGCACACAACTCTTAGCTGGCGGTCTTTGTCATCGCTTGACCCGTGCAAGCATGAGGTAGGAACTTGTGAGGACCAGAGCTATATTGGACGCTCTCCTTATCGACTCACCGTTTTGCAGCCCAATTAGGTGATGCCACTGTAGTTGATTATTAACCTTTTCGTACTGAGAATCGAAGAATTGTGTTTTACTTGCATATATAGATGATGTTTTTTTTTCATTCAGAAGATATTGTTGCATGCCAGCCCAGCGCATAAGCAGTCGAAGCTGTCATCTCGAAAGAGTCGGTAATGAACTTTCGACGTCCATATGGTTTTGATCCATGCAACAGTTGATAGAAGTAGGAAAAAAAACAATACAAAGAGGAAAAAATGAATTAACTATTGAATATTAGGTGTTATTAAATCAATACCAGTTCTGTATAGATATTTATAGTTAAATATGGTTAAGAGTTTATGTGTAAGTATGTGATCAAACATGAGAATATGTAAAAACGATTTAGTAGCAAGTAGGCACAAATGATTACTTAATTACCTATTTGCTGAATAACTCCAAGAAAAGCAATTATGATTGAAGAGTGTATTTTAAAACCCGACTTAAGGAATCTCATCCAAGTGATCGCCCTACTTTGTATCAACCATTTCTTCAATGTGGTTGTTTCGCGGTTTGGTGTGATTTGATTTTTCTTCAATACTTTAACATTTTTCTTCTATGTATTTTTATTTTTATGAAGGTTACTAACCAGATTCAAAATAACGTAGAAACCTCATACCAGAACATAATCCTACTTAAGCAGTTTACCAGACGCGGATGACTATAAACATCCAGGGATGACACTGTTGCAAACACGTATATGACATCCCTATTCCCACCCAATAGGATTTTTTGATGCAGCCAACATCAATTGGCGGGCCGGATTTACAAATGTGGGGGCCCGGGGCCACAGTGTTGTGGGGGCCCTCCATATAAAGGATATATATTTTACTAATCTAACATGGAAAAATCCAAATAATATTAATCTTACTAACAAATATAACAATGAGGGTGTTTTTGTCGTTGTGGAAAATTTTGAATATAATGAAAATGTTGTATCCATGTATATGTTCATAACAGATGTTCTAAAATTCTAGTGGAAGAACAATGATAAAAGAAATTCATATAATGTAAAAATGCATTTCATGAGGGTATTCCCAGATTCCTGATTTAGTAAAAAATCAAGCCGAGTTAACAAAGAAATGGCAAGAAGAATTTACAGCTTAAATTTGCAAGAAGCTTTAGCAAAATTTGTAGTACAATCGGCGGTGTCGTTTTTGCGAAATCCGAAGATAATTTCTAGTGGATCCTTGCTGGAATCTCTGGAAACGTTGCTCCAAAGCGACTGCTAGTTGAGGTCCACGAAACGGTTGTCCGACATTTCGCGGTAAACCATTTCGCGGCGACCCATTTCGCGGTGAGCCATTTCGCGGTGTGTACTATTTTGCGGTGTGTACTGTTTCGCGGTATGACATTTCGCGGTATATACCATTTCGCGGTTTACCGTTTTGCGGTTTTCCTTTAGGCGGTATCATTTTGTCTTTAAACAACTTGATTATTCTTGAAGCTTTCTTAGAGAAAACTCATACACTATTTACCAGCACCTTTCATATTTGTTCTTTTGAACAAATGGATACACAAATAAGGCCGCAGAAGGATTACTTTATTTTATCAAATATTTACGGCTGTCCCGTCATTTCCAGAAAATCCATTTCCCAAAATGCCGAATTTCAGGGAAATTCACTTCCCAGAATACATCATATCTCGAAAGATACCTTACAGTTTTCAATCTATCATTCATGTGTGACAATACCATAATGATAGATAATTATATCTATACATGTACACTGAAGTTTTTTTTTACGCGGTTTTTTTTACGCGGTTTTTTTTACGCGGTTTTTTTTACGCGGTCCGTCCTAAAAAAAAACCGCGTTATTTCAAGACCCGTCGTAAAAAAAAACCGCGTTATTTCAAAAACCGTCGTAAAAAAAATCCGCGTTTTTTCAAAAACACGCGTAAAATAGTCAGCACCACATCTAACGTGACTTGACTTTTTTTACGACGGGTCTTGAAATAACGCGGTTTTTTTTACGACGGGTCTTGAAATAACGCGGTTTTTTTTTACGACGGGTCTTGAAATAACGCGGTTTTTTTTACGCGGTTTTTTTTTACGCGGGACCATTACCGTCGTAAAAAAAAAACTTCAGTGTACATATATGCATGTAATACATATTTGGCTGAATTTTAAATTTAAATGACATTCTTGGATTTTTTCAATGTAAGGATTTTTTTACAAATGGTATATTCTTCCTTCTTATTAAATAGGCTATTCTTTCGAGTTATCTTTTCGAAACAATTGGTGGCACAACCAATCTGATAATGTTTTCATCAGGTATTTTCCCTTCTTTCAAACATAGGTTATTCTTTCTAGTTATACTGGTCAAATAGTTGTTGGCATTAGTCTGTTAACATTTTCATGGTATATTTTCCCTTCTTTAACGCATAGGCCGTTTTTCGAATTACAGTAGACGTTCGGTCGGTGCAAACGGTTTAACTGCAATGCTTTTTAACTGCAAGTCCGGTAAGTGCAACAAATTTGCAGTTATCGCACCGCCAAACGTCAAAATGGTGCGCCATGTTAGCCCAAATGAACAGTTGGATCACGTTCACGGGTATTTTTTGTCGTTTGACAACTTGTTGACATCTGTCAGTCGTTGCAGTTACCGAATTTCGTTCGCTAAGTGAAACGTAAACATGTTGCAGTTATCGAACGTCTACTGTACATTTAACAAATGCTAATTGACATCAAGCTGTTAACTTTTTCATCGAACAATTTACCTTTTTTCAAACGGTTGTGCCGAATGTCCCCGAATGTCAGTTCCCCGAATTTCGTTTCGCCGAACGCCGATTCCCCGAATGCCGTTTCCCCGAATGGCACTTTTCCCCAAATGACCCATTTCCTCGAATCACACCCTTCTTTATTTTATAGGCGGTTCTTTCAAGTTCTATCGCTCCTCAGACCTGCTGAAACACTGCTGAATGAAGAATGGTTTTCGGGCAAACGGGTTATTCGGGGCATTGATTTTCGGGGAAAAGTAGCACAATCAACAAGTTCTCATTGAATTTTGTTGCAATAAACCAAAAAAAATCGTTTGAAATAAATGGTTGAGTTTGGTGTTTTTACATTCAGAAATTCTATTATTGGTACGTATGGTTTGGGAACAGTA
Source organism: Aedes albopictus (assembly GCF_035046485.1). Classification (NCBI taxonomy): domain Eukaryota; kingdom Metazoa; phylum Arthropoda; class Insecta; order Diptera; family Culicidae; genus Aedes; species Aedes albopictus. Next base: position 213,503,460 of record NC_085137.1, read on the forward strand.
CACGTTCTATATTCCAAGCTTATTGATTCATTTGTAATGACAAATATTAAGAGAGATATGAGTTTATATTCCTATATTTTAATGTGGGTTTAGATTCGTTATGAATTCTGAAATATACGTCCTTTGTGGAAAAAAAGGCGAAATGGTACGTACCGCAAAATGGTACCGACCGCGAAAATGTTAACCGCGAAATGACGTACCGCAAAATGGTACAAACCGCGAAATGTAATACCGCTAAATGGGACACCGCAAAATGGGTTACCGCGAAGTGGTTTACCGCGAAATGTTATACAATCTCCCGAAGGAATTTGTGACTTAATTTCCAATAGAATTTTCTATAAAATTTCCTGAAAATCTTCAGTGTAAAACTCTAAATTTTTAGTCAATTTCTTCACAAATTTATTCTGAAATTTACTCAAGGAATCTATGGCTTTTATCAGGAGTTTGCCATGGATTCAACCTTATTTCAGTGCGCAAATTTCTCAACTCAAACAAATCGGACTGAAACTCTTCAAAATAATTTGCCTTGCTAGATTTTCTCTACAAATGTTTGAATAGTGTCGGTGTTCTCCGATTTGAGTAAGTCGTTAGCTGTCTAAGTAAAGTCAAACTCATGAGTTCCAAAAATACTTCTAAATTTCAAAAAAAAAAAAATCTTGAATTCCTCCAAGTACCGTATAACGGGGTATCATTGATCAGCGGGGTAACATTGATCGGCTTGACCGGCCTCATGATATGTTCAAACAAGCATTTTACATTGAATCAGTTTCTACTTTCGAATGGTATATCGTAATATTTTATCATTTAGCTATAAAATGACATGAAATTCATGAAAATTGATTTTCTTAAACATTGAAATAAATCGATTTTTCCATAACTGTGATTCGTAACGCAATGAGATACATTGTCAAACATTCATGCTTGGCGTGAATCCTAGATACAATATGAGTTTCGAAATCACTGTAATACTTCAATATGATATCCTAGAGTTGGATTTCATAAACGAAACTTTTATGAAAATGCTCCTTTTCAATGAAATATACGATTTATTAAAAGTAGGCTCCTTAAGCAATTGCCTACCTTCAGGCGTCTTTCGCGGTTTGGAGGATTTTAATTCTGAAATAACTAAGAAAGTACATAACATATAAGGATTTAGACAACATATTCGAAATCAGCGACCCCGAATTTAGTAAGGGTATTTTCAACACAAACGAACATTGATCACTGACATAATCAATGTTACCCCAAATCAACTAAATAAAAAATTAGATCAAAAAGCCTATTTAAACATGTTTTAAAGTTTTATAATACTTTTTCGAGTAGCGTAACATATGCTCAGAGGGCCAGTACTCGTTTTAATAATATAAAACATGTAATGTTTCCTTTAACCCTTTCCTTTCCACAACTTTGAACGACTATATCTATGCCAAAAAAGCGTTTCCGAGAAAAGTGGTAGAACAAAAGTTATTGCAAATTGACTAAACTAAACTAAACTTTTCGAAATCAATGAAAAAAACTTTAGTTGTAAATCAATTGGTTTTTGATTGTTTATCAATAGTTCAACTATTGAAACAAGTAGTTAGTAGTTGGGTTAACCTTATGAGGTTATAACCATATTCTAAAAATTATTGCATCATATTCATCTAATTCCGTTTGTTCGGAGTTCGTCGAAAATCGATGGTGCTCTAGAGCAACCATGGGAAGTAGAGGGTTAACAAGAAAATTATTCAAGAAAGATCAAAAAATTTGATCAATGTTACCCCGGATTACGGTCTATGAGTATTCTTCAAAATATTTTCATAAATACAGAAACAGAAAAAAAAAACAAATTTAGCAGGAACTTTTTGACTCTTAGGGGCGATTTCTTCACCCTGGCTTAAGCGTTAAGCCAGGTTTAACTGTATGGGTAAGCCATACAGGCCAGGGTGAAGAAATCGCCCCTTAAACTTATACAGTTTTGGAGTTCCTCCAGAAGTCAGTCAAAGATTTTCTTCTTCATGATTTCCGGTGATTTTGAGCAATAGCACAAAAAATGTTGATAAGTTTTTAAGGTAAAATTCAAAATTTCATAAATACCTAGCTAAAATAAATAAATTATTGTAGTATTTTTCAAAAGAATCACACATACATCTTGCCAGTAGACAGTTGTTTGAAGTTCTTTTGATAAAATTAAATCAAGGGAAGTTTCTGGCACTTTTTTTTTCTTGCTTCATATTTTTTTTTTTGAAGTAAAATTTTGTGGTAGCCCCTGAAATGTTGGGGGCCCGGGGCCTGGCCCCCCTGTACCACCCCCCCCCTCCCCCTAAATCCGGCACTGTTAATTGGGTTCCCCCCATTGACAATGCATTTGAGTTCCCTAAACATTGGTACAAGATGCGGGAATCGAAAACGTGACATCATCGCACCCTGGTGGTTGCAAACTGACCCGGAAGGTCACGGTAGAAAGTGTGAAAAATAGTTTGTTGTAATTTTTAAGGTTCTTGTCAAAATGTAAGCTATTTAACGTAGGTAAACATAACTCAAAAAACTTGACTCTAAATTTGAACATTTACCTATTTGATATTCTTTTGCCATATCAGTTTATTAGTATTTGCTTTATTGGACACTGTAGTTTTTTAGCATTTCTGTAAGATCTGTCCAGAAGTTATATCTATTAAGTTAGTGATTGCTGTTGAGTGTATTTACTTATGCGTCTTATTTCTTGTACTGGTTTTTATGATACTAATATGAAAAGTATGTAGGTATATACACAGTCATTTTCGTACAAAATGTCAATACTCATTTGGCATCAATTACACGTATTTTATTGATAATGCGTTTCGTAACACTGATCTATAAATCTTTGCTGACATCTTTATCTGAATAAATATGTCAATTAGGGTTTGAGTTGATTTTCAGGTGATATTACTACGAACATCAAAGATTGTTTACAATATCAACAAAAATTTATTCAACAATATATTAAACTGTTTTAATGACTTACCAAACTTCGTGAGTAGAATAATTTAACTTTCATCCGGAACCAACAAATTCAAATTGGCACTATTTGCGCAGCTTCCCAAAAATGTCTCCTCATCGCCTCGAATGGACAACGCCGTTCCAATGTTCGGTCCCTTTTTGTCCCGCATCATGGCGCAGCGCTCCCATCGAGAGCTTTGACAGTTTTTGCAACTAGTTTTGGGTAAACGGTGCAGGGATACTGTTCTATTACCACAATCGCCACACTTGAAGAACCGCTTCTCGGCATCGCGAACTTTCAGTTCGTGGCGTTCCTCCTTGCAACGGTCCGCCGCCGAGAAGGCAATATACTTGCACTGAACGCATATCACAGCCTTGCATTCCACCTTGAAGGTGTTCATCATTTTCTCCTCCATTGCTTCCTTCCGCTCGAGATCCTTGAAATACTTTTCCTGCTCTTCGTCCTCGTGAGCTTGGATTAGATCTGTGTGAGAAGAGCTAGCATCCATAATTGCTTTGATGCGATCCTTGCGAGCTTGATCTTCTTGGTCTAGTTTCTGCTTCTTCGATAGATTTCCATTTTCAGTGGCTTCCTTAGTTTGAATCTCTTCCAATGCCCGCTTTTTCCCAGTTTCCGTGCCACGATACTTGATAAAATTGGGATTGGCCTTCTCCAGAGGCTTCTTTTTCAGAATATCAATGGCTTTCTGGCGGGAATGCAGTGCTTGCTTCGGAGATGCTGCCAAATCGATGACAAAATTTCCAGTGCTCAAGCGAGGTGCCTGTTTGGTCTCCAAGCTAAATGATCTGTTTTCGAATCCATTGGGCACAGAAGGGCGAGAGGTGGGCGCTATAGTGGGTTCCACTTTCGTCACCTTCTGTACGGAGGAAACTTCTTTTGACCCATTAGTCAACGATAGAGATCCTTCACTGCTACTCAAGCCCAGTTGCTTCAAGCGTTCCATATCCTTTTCACGCTGTTTTACGTTCAGTTCTAATCTAGCAGCCGAAGATTTTTTTGGGGCGCCATTCGGTTGTTGGCGATAGGACGGGGCCGATGAACTAGACTGTGAGCTGCCCTGGAACGGTGACTGGTAGTACTCCGACAGCGTCATCATTCGGTGGTTGTCTTTTTCCACTTGTTTGGGATTCTTTTTGGCTTTCACAGCTGAGAAACTTTGACCACCGTAAAACACCTGTAGAGAGGAAAATGTTTCGATTGAAGCGATTGTATGGGTGTCTATTTCTAGCATAAACTAAAATAAGAAACACTTTGTGGGATTTCGGTCACCGTTGAGTTTTATGTATCAGAAAAAATACTTCAGTTGTAAGAACTTTTAAACTTAATTCAGATTCAGCACTAGTAAACGGAGAAGGCTCTATAATTTTTAAATCCCAGAATACTGTGTCGGTGGTTGATCGACTTTACCCCGACATCACACTTACCTCATTCTTTCCCAGGACTTTATTCCGCAGCTCATTCAGTCCCCGTCCAGCCGTTGATGAAATGAGCCCGCCCCGATTGCAAGCCTTGTTGTACTCCTGCTTCACGTGATAAACGCAGTATTCGCACTTGTCCAAGTTCACCACGGCCGTACATCGATCTCCGTTTTTCTTCCGACTGCGACAGGTCCCCATGTCCCTCGACTGGCCAAGGATCATCACCTTGGCAGATTTATCGATCGACAGCACCGCCTCAATATTTTTGTCCTCGTTGCGGTCCAACACCCCCGGGTTTAGAATACTGATGACCATCCCTTCGGCCGTTTTCCACAAATCCTTGTGGGCCTGGGAGAACAGGAACAAACTGACCATTTTAATTTCCCCGTGCAGATCGCTCAACTTCCAGATTGAAAACTGGCCGCCCTTCGAGGTCGTTTTCGGAGGACTTTTGCTGAGGACCACTCCCGCCATGGCCCAGTCTTCCTTTAGGTTGCCATGCTCGATGTGGTACTTGATTTTGCTCATGGGAACCGGTTTCCTACCTTGCATTCTCTCCTGAAGGACGCTGCTCGAGATCAATGGATGCACCAAGCGGATGCCAAAGATGGGATCGGTATAAACGCTTTTCTGGAATACATCTGGAATTGTATTTCTGGAAACCACTAGTGCAGGTTCAACCATCTCTGCTCCCGGAAAAGGTCGTACGTCTTCCGTTGGCTTTGGTTCCTTGGTTTTGGGTTTCGGTGTCTCCTTCTTCGGCAGCTTAGAAACTTCATCTTCAGCTTTTTTCAGCGCTCGATCGATAAAATTCGAAATTTGGAAATCAACTCTTTCCTCTTCCTTTTGTTTCAACAGTGCATTAATACCTCGTCCATACTCGTCGTACTTGCGTTCGAGAAAATTCCGCACTTCCTCATCGTCGGAAGAGTCCGTGTCACCACTATGTACCGCACTGGACGATTTTTTACCGGTTTTACCTTGCTTGTCCGTTTTTATGTTACTGCCTTCTGCCTCCTGTAAAAATGTTGAACCACTTAGTGAGAGTGAGGCAGTTTTACGGACGGGTTTCACGGTTGAGGAGCTGCTTCCTTCCTGGTTCGCTATGACACCGGAACCAGTAGGTGAAGGTACTATTTTCACACAGGATGTTTCTTCGGATTCCGCCGCTAGCAATAACTGCTCCAATTCGTCCATTTCAAGCGATTCTTGTTCTTCCTTGTTCTGACCGTTGGAGGACGACATTTTCACAATTAATGCGTCTCACTTTGGAATTTCTTGTACACTAAATTACTGTAATTATAGAGTACACTGAAAAAAATCGACACGATCGATTCATGTGTTTTGACTTGCGGGCTGAGTCAAAAGCGTCATCGTTAGTTTGATGTGTTTTTCCAATATATTATGAGTATTCTACACGTTAGATTAAACTGATTCATAACATCGATTTCACTGCTATGCTTATGTCACCGAATCAAATGTAATTCACACGAATATAATTTTTGTTTCAATTGGCATTCAAATAGTTCTCTCTTAAACTGAAACCAGCAGTCAAAACAATGCAATCTCATTTGTGATACGATTGCAATTGAAGTAATTTTTCAAACGAATTTGCGTTACTAGTTTTTCCAAATGCATTTCATAACTAATGGCACATGATCGATGAAAAATAACCGTCAAACGATTTCCACAAGGTTTTTTTTTATCATGATGGCCAACATGGAGGAGAATTGTCAGAAGCAGCTTCCTCGTTTTTACGGTAAGTTCAAAACTATTCAACAAAATCAAGAGGTTTCAATTTATATGTTTCTACGTTATACTTTTTTTTTCAGGCATAGTGAATAGAATACGTGAGTAAAATTGGAACTCTAACAGAGTGCGTAAAGGTGAAGAATTCCAATAGCCTCCATAACCATCTAAGGAAGAGGTTGGCGACTCCGTGTGAAAGCGCACAGATGCCATTTTGCGGTTGAAGAGTCTCAAGTTCAACATCCAAGGGGATCGGAAGCAATTGGTTCAGGAGCGATTCAACGAAGTGCATTGTGACTCTCTAAGTAAGTAATGAATATACAATTTGCAACTATAACAAATAAAAATAAGATAAATAATTAAATTCCATGGAAATTACAAACTTCGAGTTTTGATAATAATTAATGCATCGAATTCACCTGTACCATGAAGTGCTCATATTTCGCGCGAGCTCTGTTTTGCTATCACGATTTATTTTTCAAAATGTAAAACCAAAATCGTGATGGCAAAACTATGAGCTTGCGTGAAATTGAGACACTTCACATTGTGATTTTGCCTGGAGGACTGCATGGGCAGCAAAACAAGAAATCCATATGCACCAAACACGAAATTTATGTTCAGCTTAATATGACATTGATGTATTCACAAGTCAAATTCAACAAGATCGAGATGTATATTCATTGACACTTCAATCAGAATGCATATGTATCTAATTCAAATTCTGTGTGAGACACACATTGAAATGGTGTGGGCTGTTGATAGATCGGGGCTCAACTAATGTTTGTAAATCTATATGTTTCACACGTGACATTCGTGAGTTTTACAATTTGCGCAAATCTATATGTAAAACACATTACTCAGACGTGTACATTTTTTTGAGTGTATTTAAAAGCTAATCAAACAACCAACGAATACTCTCCACAGCTTTCCACTAAACCCGAAATTTACCTGAGCAGTTCGTCAGAAAGTGTGTTTACATTTTGCGCGCCTTTTCAGAAACCAACCGATTCGACCGGTTCAAGTGACCATTTACATCTCTACTCGATACGGTGTTGCGTAACATTTGAAAACGGCGTATCCCCAGAACGCAAACATTATCAAAAGAAATGGGTAAGTCTAGATTGAGTTTAAATAAGGGCGAAAGTAACATGAGAGAGTTCTCTTCATCGACTCTCTCTTCTTCAAATTAAAGTGACAAGATGCAAGTATGGTTGCACTTTTTGGTCATAAATCGCTAGGTTGCGATGCAATCTAGCGTCTAAGTGTATAGAGGTAATCACGTTCAAAAGTAAGCGTGCCTATTTTGTAGATGTAGTTGTGAAACTGCGAGGAAAATATTTGCACTCTTGCCCCGGACGTTAGTTTTATCATTATTTACCCGTTTTACCCAATTCGATTGGGTAATATTTGCATATGCAATCTGAATAGCCTTTCAATCGGCGTGCACTTTTGTGTGAGGAAAAACTTGCGCTAGTGTTCGTGTGTTGAAATGTCACTTATCTCTATAAAAGTTCTACTGAATTTTATTAGAATAAGCAATCGAAGTAGTCGGTGATAATCCGTGCCGCTACTGTCAGAAATAAAATTTTCATTCTTGTGTAACCTTTAACTAAACCACACGCGTTTCACTTTGCAATAGGTTATGGAGCCCAGAATTAACCTGCAGATTTCAAGATTTTTTTAACAGAAGAAAAGGAAGATGTTCACGAGTAGGAGTTCCGGTCAGCGAGAAGATGGAGTGGCCGCCGGCGGACGAGGCGTGACTGAAGCAGGAAGCGTTCGAGTCAGCAGGAGTTCCGTGGCGCTGCCAGCCATTGAAAAGCTACGAGGACGGGAAAATTATACCACGTGGGCGTTTGCGATGCGGATGATCCTGATCCGCGAGGGAAGCTGGTGTGCCGTGGACGGAAACGGTGAAGGCGTTCCTGAGGAAGTGAAGCTGCAGGCCCTGGCGACGATCTGCCTAAGTCTGGAGAGCTACAACTACAGCCTGGTGCAAGATGCGGCCACGGCGAAAGAAGCGTGGGAGAAGTTACAGTCCGCATTCCAGGACAGCGGATTGACACGGAAAATTGGACTGCTACGTAAGTTCACATCTGTGCGGCTGGTTGATTGCCCCAGCGTCGAGGCGTACGTAGACGAATTAATGAGCACGAGTCATAAACTCGCATCCGTGGGTTTCAAGGTGGACGATTCGTGGCTCGCGGCGATTCTGCTGATGGGTCTTCCGGAGCAGTACGAACCCATGATCATGGGACTAGAAGCTTCCGGGACAGCATTGACGGCGGACGCGGTAAAGGCGAAAATTTTACAGGATGTAAAACTTGATCGCGGTCCGGTCAGCAGTAGCACGGGCGGTGCGCTGTACAGCCAAATGAGCCAGAAAAAGTGCAACGAGCATCGAGAGGGTAGCAAACACGAGAAGCTCTGCTACAACTGCGAGAATCCGGGACATTTTGCGGCCAAGTGTCCGCATGTCAAGAAGTCGTCGAAGATAAGCAAGCAGAAGGGACTATGCAGCGTTTTCGGCATTGGCGATGTGAAGACCGACGAATGGTATTTCGATTCCGGTGCCACCTGTCACATGGCACGTGCGGATCAACCATTTGTTAGTGCGGTTGCCATGGACCACGACATCGGTACGGCGAACAACAGCAACATGAAGGCGGTTGCTAAGGGAACGGTTGCGATGGATACCAAACACGGACGAGTAGATGTTTTCAACGTTCTGAGAGTTCCTGACATAGCCACTAACCTGCTATCGGTGAGTACCATTTGCAAGCGAGGGCATAAGGTGGTGTTCACGGCGAAGAAATGCGAAGTCTGGGATGAAAGTGGTGAGCTCGTCGTCGCCGGCGTGGAAGAAGGTGGATTATACCGTGTCAACCGACCGGAGAAAGTTTTCCTCGTGAATGACATCGGCTTATGGCACAAGCGCATGGGCCATTTGAATGAAGCAAGCTTGAAGAGGCTCAAGCAAGTGGCCGACGGGATCGATTTCAAGAACGAAGCACTCGCCGATTGCGTTTCGTGTCTTGAAGGCAAGCAGGCGCGTTTGCCATTCCCAACCAGCGATTCAAGAACAACAGACTTGTTGGAGCTGGTGCACTCCGATCTGTGTGGTCCCGTGGAAGTACCATCGTTCGGAGGAAGTCGATACTTCGTCACATTCGTGGATGATGCCAGCAAGAAGGTCGTGGTGTTCTTTCTCGAGCGCAAAAGCCAGGTACTCGAAGCGTTCCAGAGATTCAAGGCTAGTGCGGAAAGGCAATCCGGACAGAAACTGAAGATTCTGCACACGGACAACGGGACGGAATACGTCAACAAGGGCTTCCGTCAAGTTCTGGAACGAGAAGGCATCCGGCATCAAACTTCGTGTCCCTATACACCCGAGCAGAATGGTGTTGCAGAGCGCATGAACCGCACACTGGTGGAGAAAGCGCGGTGCATGCTCAATGATGCGAAGCTTGGTAAGGAGTTTTGGGCGGAAGCTGTCTCGACGGCGGCCTACCTGGTCAATCGATGTCCAACACGGTCGTTGGAATACAAGACGCCGGAAGAGGCGTGGACAGGAAAGAAGCCAAACCTGCGACATCTGAAGGTTTTCGGATCTAACGTGATGACACACGTTCCAAAGGTGAAGCGGAAGAAGTTTGACCCTAAGTCGAAGAAGGGTATTTTCGTTGGATACTGCGAGGACACCAAAGGATACCGAGTCTTCGAAACGACTAGTGGTGAGTTTCGTGTGAGCAGAGATGTTGTCGTTCTTGCGGAAGGTGCGACCAGTGCAAGCGTTGCGTGTGACCATGACGTCAAGCCGGTGGAGTTCATCGAGCTGCATTTCGAGGAAATGGTGGTGCCGGCTAGTCCAGCTGGTGAAGGTGATACTAGCGAAACAGGGTGGCAAGATGAAGCCGCCGCTCTTCCTTCCGATGATGACGATATACGCAGTAACGAAGACGAAAATTTCGAGGACGCTATCGACTCAGCTGAAGCTGCGCTCCCGCCACAAATCAATAGACCAGCTGATCCGCAGCAAGGGTTAAGGCGCAGTGGCCGGGAGCGCTCTCGCCCAGGCAAGTATAATGATTATATTAGCTATGGCACATTTTCTGGTGAAAACGTTTCCCCTCAGTTACCTCCCGACACAACCGTGTGCGAGCTTGACGACCCGGCGACCTACGAAGAGGTTTTGCGCCGACCGGACCGAGACCATTGGATTCGAGCGATGAACGATGAGCTGCGGTCCCAGAGCGAGAACGAAACGTGGGTCCTTGCCGATCTGCCCGCGGGGCGGAAAGCGATCCGGAACAAATGGGTGTTCAAGTCGAAGCGTGGTCCTGACGGCGCCATCGAACGGTACAAAGCCCGTCTCGTCGTTAAGGGATGCTCGCAACGGCCTGGACTGGATTACGATGAGGTATATTCTCCCGTGGTACGGTATGCCACAATTCGGTACCTCATGGCGCTTGCGGTGAAGCACGACCTGGATATCGACCAGATGGATGTCGTCACTGCGTTTCTGCAAGGGGATCTCGGCGATGAAGAAATCTACATGTTGCAGCCGCAGGGAGTAGATCAGCGAAACGGCAAGGTCTGCCGGTTGAAGAAAGCGCTTTACGGCTTGAAGCAGTCGAGCCGTGTGTGGAATGCCAAATTGGACGGCGTTCTTCGAAAATTTGGACTCATCCGGTCCACAGTCGATCCCTGTTTGTACTGGATGATGAATGGTGATACGATGATGTTCGTCACGATTTACGTTGACGATTTCCTCATCTTTACCAACGATCGGAACCTGAAACGAAAACTGAAAGCGTATTTGAGCAAGCATTTCAAGATGAAAGATCTCGGCGAGGCTAAATACTGTTTGGGTATCCGGATCACGCGAAGACGAGCAGAAGGAAAACTCTGGCTCGATCAGCAAGCATACGTAGAAGAAGTCATTCAGCGTTTCGGCATGGCAGATTCGAACCCGGTTGCGACACCAGCCGATCTGAGCATTAGGCTGAGTAAAACGATGGGACCGAAGAACGAGGAGGAAGCCAACGAGATGAAGAGGATACCATTCAAGGAAGCGGTTGGATGCCTAGCGTTCGCAGCTCAAGTGACCCGTCCGGACATTGCCTATGCGGTGAATGCAGTGAGCCAATTCAGTGCGAATCCGGGACGACAGCATTGGGAGGCGGCCAAGAGGATCATCCGTTATCTCAAAGGGACCTCGACGAAGAAGTTGGAATACTCCAGAGAGGAGTCGTCCGAGCTTGTTGGTTTTAGCGATGCCGATTGGGGAGGAGATCCCGACAACCGAAAGTCGACGACGGGTTACGTGTTCACGCTACAAGGTGGAGCCATATCATGGAACGTGAAGAAGCAGCCAACCGTCGCCCTGTCATCATGTGAGGCGGAGTACATGGCTCTGTCTAGAACCATTCAGGAGGCGATGTGGTGGAACAACCTACGTTCGCAGCTGTTTGAGAATCGTTCGGTGCCGATAAACTGCGACAACCAGTCGGCAATCAGCATCGCAAATAACGGTTCCTACAACCCTCGTACGAAGCACGTAAGCATCCGCTACCACTTTGTGCACGATAGCCTACAACAAGGAGTAGCGCAGCTACGGTACATTCCGACGGCGGAACAACCAGCCGACGGATTCACGAAGCCAATAGCGGTTCAAAAACAACGAAGATTTTGTGAACTTCTAGGCGTCTCGGATTAGGGAGGAGTATTAGAATAAGCAATCGAAGTAGTCGGTGATAATCCGTGCCGCTACTGTCAGAAATAAAATTTTCATTCTTGTGTAACCTTTAACTAAACCACACGCGTTTCACTCTGCAATAAATTTGCATCTTGTCACTTTAATTTGCATAAGAGAGAGTCGATGAAGAGAACTCTCTCATGTTACTTTCGCCCTTATTTAAACTCAATCTAGATTTAAAGTTTGTTGAAAATTAGTGTTGTTTGGCAATGAATAATAACGGCATCACAAGATTTACCTGCTTTTCTCCTTCAGGACACCAATGGCAAAGTATTTGCATATTTTTGCACCGCGCGTTCTTCCATAAAACATGTTTTTATACTTTTTATCACCCGCGGAACTCTAACAAAATGCTTGCGTTTCAGTTTGTTCACGATTCTTGATATTTACAGTACGTTGTTTGGCCACCGACGAAGATACAGACGGAGCAGTAATCGTTTTTTTCGGTACCACTTTCATTTTCACGCTTTGGCGAGCCCCTCTTGCTTTGTGTAATTGCGCCCTATGGTGAACCCCTTGAACGGGCGAACTGAGCGAACTGTCAAGCGACATGTCACCAACATGTTTGTTTACAGTTCTGCTTTTTGCTGCCGGAAAGTTTCGATTCGTTCTGCGAACGATTGAATACCAGCACTCTGAAGAATTTTCACGTCCGATTTACGTGAAAAGATGGGTAGTTTTCGTCCACCATATTTTTCACGTCGCTTTCACCGGAATTTCAGGTAGCTGAATAAATGTGAGCTTCGCTCATCGACGTGGTAAGTCAGGTAAATTTGACATGCATTGTACGTATCGTTTACGTGAAATGTGAGTGAGTGCTACCGGAATCACAGGTAACTTTTACGTGAAAACATGATTAGCTCTACGTGAATTTCACGTAATTTGTACATCATTTTTGAATGAAAATAAAGCAGCAGCACCAGCTTGCAACGTATTTGAAGAGGCAAGAGAGTTTAAATTCTTACAAAATGCAATAAAAAGCATACTTTTACCCGACCGTAAAATATATCATTGCATTATATAGGGATTTAAGAACTCTTGCCTCCTCAAATTCGCTACAATCTGGTACACATAACAATTTAACAAATAATATTTATCAATTCTTTTATTTTTGAGTATTTAATAAATCTATACTTACAACTGTATCACATATGCATTGATACATCATTATAACTTTTCTTAACCCTAAACATATACAAATTTCCAATACGTGTGGCGTGAAAAAGCTTGATGCAAAATCTTCGTGTTGAAAAACACTCGCTGAACTGGTCCTTCGTCACCGTCAGGAGACAGCTGAAAATATTTAAAATGATAAAAAGTTCACTGCTTATGTAATTATTCACAATCTATTGCTTTAAATAATTGAATTACCTTAAATACTTGCAGCAACTTGCTCGTAAGCTACATCAGCAAGCATCCGACGCCATATTGAATTTATTTTTGCACACCTGAAATTCACGTAACTTTCGTTTCGCGGAAACTTTCAAGTCAGAAGTTCACTAACACAAACGCATTCAAACGAGTTACGTGAAAATTAGGTGGATTTTACCAAACAGGGCGGTGCATACGCCGTGATTATCGGGTGATAGTTACTGACGTCAGGTAACTTTTGAGATTTTGCGAACAAGGATGAGCTACGTGATATTTCACGTAAATCGGACGTGAAAATTCTTTAGAGTGAGTGGTCTTAGCCAGTCGTCAAGACAAGTTCAAAGAAAAAAAAAAAAGAACGATTGAATATTAATAATTAATATTGTAATTTGTTGTTTTTGGGTACGTTTTGGGAACATTTTTGATCCTGATAACGTTGCGGCAATTTAGTACTCCACGAAAACGCAAACAAACCGGCTGGAAGCCCAATTAATCATTTGTGAGTTCTCAGTAAATAACAACTGGTGCTGCAGGCAGTACGATGTTTTGGCCAAGTGGAAACGCTATTTTGATGGTGAGAATTTTGAATTGGGACAATTTTTATAATCAATAATTCAATTGTTTAAACATTTTTGTTTTCAGCTGTTTGAATCTGTACAAGGTTTGTTGCACATGTTGACCAAATCCTCTTCCAAAAAGTGCATCGTAAAGCCAGCTTATAGTCCAGCCAGCTTTTCGTCGACCAACTAGAAGTGATATCCAATTTGCCAAAATCAGTAACAAGGAGTCGCTGTTCACACGGTATCTGATCTCTATCAATTAAATTCTGTGGGAAAACAAGCACTGCGATCATGACATTACCTATCTGGTGGCCCCGAAGCAGATGGAAGAGGACACACGTTTCTACAACTTTATCCAATGAGGACTTGACCAACCGACAGATTCATGAACTGAAGGGCTTGATCGTCAACGTTCTAGGGGGTTTTGTTCGTCAATCGGAAAGCCGGATCGACTGATATCGATATAAATTCGTCTGTGGTTTGGCTGCCCACACAAATGAGCTGTCATTTTTTTTCCATCGGCAGCTTTACCGTACTGCACCATTTTCGGAACAAAATGAAATAATCATTTGAAAAGCTCATTTTTAACAAAAATAATTACATGTGGTGTGTTTTATAAAAAAAATACAATAGATATTGGAAACAATGCACTAAAAGGCTATTAAAATTTCCATTTAAAGTTCAATAAGAAACAAAAATTCATTAAAATACTGCAATCACTGTAGACTTGTAAACACTATCGTGTCGCCATCTGTTGGAGTTTAATGGAACATGTCGTAGTTTCCATTAGTTTCCGATAGAGTTATGGTATGTTTGAAGCGCCTCTCGCGGTGAAATGTGTCGGAAACCGATGCAGGTAGTTCATTGAACGCCAGAAATCTCGCGTTACATTTGAAAAGGGCCTATCCCTATAATATAAACAAATCGATTTTGGTACCTTTCCATATATGCTATAGCATTCCCCAACAGTAACATACTGTGTGAATATCACCCGCCTAACCGTTAATCTTATCAGAATAAACCCCACCTTCAAAACGGCCGATCATTGCTTTTTTTTCCAATCATTCATAAGCCCGTGTTCCAAATGGGCCAGTAACGGTAAAATTTTTCATTTGTTGATCCTCTCGTTTAAAGAGCCGACAACCGAAAATTTTCCGAACGGCTCTCGGCCCGAGCGCCGAGAGAGAGAATTCTCTCTCTCAAAAACGGCCAAGCCTGGATACCATGTCAACAACGGACTCACTCGGGGGCCAATCCACGCTAAGAAAATTTTAGAAAGACTCACAATAAGAGCCGATGCACACGAGCGTTAATTGACGCCGCGTGAATTCACGCTGCGTCGCCGCAGCGTTCCTGTGGGGCATGCACTCAGAAAAAAATCTAAACTAAATAGTATAAATCCCACACTAAATTAATTTCGCCTGGTTGACCCCAAGCTTAGTTTATATGCAGGTTATACTGGCCTAGTATAACTTTGATAAAAACAAATTCCAGTATAAGTTGTAAAAATTTAAGCTAGTTTAACCTGGATTTATCGAGAACTTGCTTAGATTGCTTTGTTTTTGTTTTCATTAGAAAAAATGAAAAAAAATATTAAGAATAAATGAAATCGGCAAAATTTAATTCGAATGGATTTAGGTACAAATATTTCATATTTTCGGCAATCTTTGTAATATTTCGCCGGTTTCTCGCGCCCGGTTGATGTCCAGTGATCTCTTGTTGTTCTGACCGTTCCCGTTGCGCTGCATATCCATTAACACCGACAGCCGGCAGTGCTCCTAAGATTCACGGAATTTGTTTCCGCCGCGTCCGAACTTCACTTACTTGGCGAAGAAATGGAACGTTTCCGTTTTGGACGTGGCTCAATTGATTCTCGCTGTCCTACATGGAGGTCCACCAGCACTGCCGCCACCGTTGCGGAATCCACCATCACGGAACGAATCATCCATCGCAGTTTCCTTCGTATCCACTGTTGCCGTTACCTTGCCGCTCCCGATTGTACCAGGAGCTGGACTTATGCTAGAACTAGTTCCATTTTTTGAAGTTTCCGGCGGTCGATGATGGGGAAGCAGCAACACATTTCCATCGTTGGGCATTCAATGAAGGAATCTGTCTGGTGTTGCCCTGCTAACGATGTGTCCTAGAAAACATTGAATTTTAACCTATTGTCGTCTGGTATCAATTATTAATATGAACACTCACCTCTGCATCCGTGGGCCGATTTTCTTTGATAAACCATCCTTAGAAAAAGTTTTTCAACGGTAAATGTTTTTGATGAGCAAGTTGCAGCAGCTGGAGTGGAGTTTTCCAACATGACTAATCTCGGGCTAATTAAAACGCTTGAAAAAATTATCTCATCTAAATCTGGCTTAGTTTAAATTATTAAATGCCGTCAGTATACATTTTAAACTGATATATGTTTAAATGCCGCAAATGACAAAAGGGATTAAATTTTAAACAGTTTAGGATTATTATTATTTCAGAGTGTGCGTTGACATTGCGTGCCGCACACGGTGCGGCGCGGTAGCGGTGCGGCAGCGTTGCGTTCTCGTGTGCATTCTCCCATTTGATTGTGTGTAACTCAGGACGCACTTGCGTGCACGCAAGGCTTACACCAGGTGAAAATTTTCAAATTAGCTTAACATGTTTATCCATAATTTTTCATACTTTTTTGATAATTTTTATAGCAAACTTGATTATTGAAGCATAGCTACATCTATTCTTGTGTCATTAAAACGAAAACATGGTGAAAAATCCGAAAACGATGAAATACGAATAAGAAATCTAGATTGAGTTTAAATAAGGGCGAAAGTAACATGAGAGAGTTTTGTTCATCGACTCTCTCTTCTGCAAATTAAAGTGACAAGATGCAAATTCAATCGAACTTTTTTACACTTAGACGCTAGATCAAAGTCCAAATTAAGTCGTCGCACTCGGGCTCAAACCGGGTACCACATCTAGTACTACATTTGGTCCCCGGTACCCAACTTTGACATTTGGCTGCATACCTCATTTTTTAATACTTTGTGACACAGTAGCCCACGACGAGGTAGTAGCTTAGGGCAACAAACTAATTTCAAAATGTCAGTTCAAAAGAAAAAAACCATCTCATTGAAGACGTTTACGGACCTCAATCGGCTGTTTTCCAAACTCTTATGGTAACTTCCATATCTAAACATTATCTGTCTGCTGATAATTAGATTCCTTTTTTTTAGTGAAAAAAGATTTCAAGGTGCTTTTTCTTGAACCGAACCTAAAACCGACGGCACGCAAAATGGCGTTTCCTCTACCTAGCCTAGAATGAGATCGTGTGTCTATAGGCTCTGAGACTAGCTTGAAACATTACCGGATCAAGAACCCAGCTGAGAATGCTTTCAGGAATGGCCTTTCCCATCTGTCCGGATAACTATTGTAACCTACATTGAAACTACTTCTATCGGATGTAGATCCATAATACATAATCCATAATACATTACATTGATTTACCCTTTATTCCTGTCTAAGTGTTTCAAAATAAAGAGCATGAGAGCATGATGAGGAGGGCGAATAAGTAAGGATAGCTCTGAATTGTAGCCCGAAATTCGAGCATAAAAATTATCTCTGGCGTGATTGTCAGCATACTCCATCGAGACTCATGTCAAATGATCACCCAGGTTTGGCGCTGTCCATAAACTACGTAGACTTTTTTCGGCAATCTCAGACCCCCCCCTCCCCCCTCGTAGACTTTTGTTCATACAAAATTTTCGAAATTTGTATGGAGCATAGACTTTGGCCAGACCCCTCCGTCCCCCTTAAGAGTCTACGTAGTTAATGGACAGACCCTTTCCGTATTCATTTTTAAAAACTTCTGTATAATATTGGATTATTATTTCTACTCCAGGCCGGGAATTGGATCAGACGGTAGGTCCTGGCTGCGGTCGGGATTGTTTGCCTTCCTACATTCTATTTGGGCTAGCTCTATGCGAGCCTAGTAAAAGTTATCACTTAATATCGGGCCATACTCTCCCCACAGAGAACAGACATCCAGGCTAGAACAAATTTCATTCGGAAATTTGTGTAAGGATTTGAATCTTTACTTGAGTAAGGTTGCAAACCAATACACGATGACAACACTAACGCCACCAAACACCATATTGCCACAGTCAGTGGTGAATTGAAACATTTCAAGTGGTGAATTAAATTAGTATGGGATATTAACCGATTGCAACGCCACGCTATTGCCACTTGTGTTGCCGATTTCAAATGGCCGTTAAATTCCTTACACAGTTTTGGAACTGGACTTGGATGTCTGTTCTCTGTGCTCTCCCTTTTTATCGAATCGGTGTGGCACAGCAAACAAATTCCAATATTGGCTATCCAAACATTCCATAACCGAATCACTTAACAACCTAAAATAGAGGAAATAATTGTAATAAAATGAATAATAAGTATCAAACTTGATTTGCCAACGCCATGTTTTTTCATGTTTTTACTGGCATAAACATCGATCTGGTTACTGTTAGCAACAATCAGGGAGTACTAGAGTTTTAATTCTTGGGGTGTTGCAAGGTTTTATCGATTGAAGGTATTATACACTGCAAAAACTGCAAACAATTATTTTATGTTTTGTACACATATATTTTTGCAATTTGTCTGGACAAATGATGTTCATGGGTGACACACATAACGAATTATTTTTTGCTATTTATCGTTTTGATGTGTGATCACACATAAAAACAGTTGAGAATGACACATGAAATCAATATCATCACTTATATATTTGATAGAAGTGCTCAAATGGTTTTTATATTAGACAATATAATTTTATCGGGGATTAATGTTACAACGTGATAACAAGTTTGATTCAAAAAGCTGTTAACATGATTTTAAAACACAGCTCATTTGGGAAGAGTCAAACATCGTATTGCACTCTGTATTTCACTAAAAAGTTGGTCGATTGGTTACCACCGATGAGTGATCAATCAATCAACTTTTCAGTTCCGAACCAGGTTTTCGGATGATGTTTTAAAGTTGTGCTCCTGAGAATTCTTGAGTTATTTCAATTTGAATCGATTGAGGACGACTATGTCATGCTCCAGAGAATAGGGTCGCGATGATTCACGAAGAAATAACTCCACTACGAGCTGCAACTCCCGCCGCACGTTTATTTGAAAAACGTGTTTCAGTCGCCATCTTCTCACTTTGGCCATCGCCGGCGGCTGACCCAGACACTGATGAAAACATGGTTTCGATATACATTGTTATTATGTGTGTACACACTTATTTTTTTGCTATGGGTGATCACACATACCAATGATTTGTAAAACTAATCAAGAACATAAACAATAACCATGTTTGTTATATTTTGATTATTAAAATATATGTGTGAGAAGGTCGATTGAATCGATGTGTATTTTCACATAAAATAAATATTTGCAGTTTTTGCAGTGTATGTTTCAACCCTAGTACTTCATGAGTCATGAAATTTCCAGGTGTTGTATGGAAGTAGGAGGTCTTTATTTTGTCTTTGCGCTAGATTGCATCATCACCTAGCGATTTATGACCAAAAAGTGCAACCTTACTTGCATCTTGTCACTTTAATAGTGTAGTGTATTAACACGAACCGTCCCGACTTTCTGGCATGTTACGTCATACTAAATTATACAACACCAATACTGGTAAAGATACCAGATGTTCCTACCTTATATGAAGACCTTGATTGATACATTGACAGGTAGCGAGAGGTAGAGAGAGAGGAGATTAGTCAGTAACAGACGGGCGCGGAGGTGAATACTACAACTGGCGAACGAGGATGGATTCTAAACAGCACGGTGGGTTGTGTTGTTTTTCTTCTTAATGAACAGTTTCCGGATCAAGTGGAGGAACGGCCAGGTAAGGAATCCATTTGCATGATTTGGATTTGACCAAGAATGAACGGTTTTCGGTAGCCGGTGGAGAAATGTTTATTTTGATGCTCGTGATTTGCACGATGAGCGGAAGTTACCCAGTAAAGTGTTTATTTCTACTCATTGTGTGGCTTGCATGCAAGGAAGGGAAGATTGCATGCATTTGAATGAAAAGGGAGAAGTGGTCAAGTGTGCGCAACGATACCTTTTGAGCGTCTTATTGCTGCGCATCTTTTGATTATATCGGAGTTGCGAGAATCGTAAGGATTCTCCGCGTTTAGAAAATCATTAGGATTTTCTTGGGTTGCGAAGATCGGAAGGATCTTCCAGTTGCGAGAATCGTAAGGATTCTCCGTGTTCAGAAAATCAGGAGGATTTTCTCGGATTGCGAAGATCGGAAGGATCTTCCAGTAGCGAGAATCGTAAGGATTCTCCGTGTTCAGAAAATCAGGAGGATTTTCTTGGATTGCGAAGATCGGAAGGATCTTCCAGTAGCGAGAATCGTAAGGATTCTCCGTGTTCAGAAAATCAGGAGGATTTTCTCGGATTGCGAAGATCGGAAGGATCTTCCAGTAGCGAGAATCGTAAGGATTCGCCGTGTTAAGAAAATCAGGAGGATTTTCATGGGTTGCGAAGATCAGAAAGATCTTCCAGTTGCGAGAATTATTTAGATTCTCCGTGTTCAGAAAATCAGGAGGACTTTCTTGGGTTTCGAAGATCATAAGAATCTTCCAGTGGCGAGAATCGTAAGGATTCTTCGTGTTTAGAATACCAGGAGGATTTTCTTGGGTTTCGAAGATCAAAAGGATCTTCCAGTTGTGAGAATTATTTAGATTCTCCGTGTTCAGAAAATCTGGAGGATTTTCTAGGGTTACGAAGTTAGAAAGGATCTTTCAGTTGCAAGAATTGTGAGGATTCTTCGTGTTCACAAAATCAGGAGGATTTTCTTAAGTTGCGCAGATCGGAAGGGTCTTCCAGTTGCGAGAATCACAAGGATTCTCTGAATTCAGGAAATCTGGAAGATACCCGGGTAGTGAAAATCGGAAGGATCTTCCAATCGCATGTATCCTAGTGATTCTACGTGTTAAGAAAATCAGGAGGATTTTCTTGTGTTGCGAAAATCGAAAGGATCTTTCAGTGGCGAGTGTTTCGGGGATCCTCAGTGTTTCAAGGTTGCTAAGATATAAGGGACCTTCCATTTGTGAGAAACTTGAGGAGCCTCCTCGTTAAGAAAGTCTTGAAATATCCTAAGTTTGCGAAGACCAGTGACGAAAATCTTAAGGATTCACTATGTTACGGAGGGCGGAAGGATCTTCTGCAAGAATTGCGAGGATTCAGTAAGTGTAAAGAATTTGCCATGGGCATGTAGAAGCGTATAAGCTACGTTAATACAAGGAACGTCATTGGGCGGCAAAGATACAGGATAATAACTCAAAAAACGGATTCTTAAGATTTCATCCGACGTTTCGGTCACTATATAACCAACAGTCAAAATTCGAAAAAAAGAAGAATGTTCCAGTTAAGATAATCGTGGTTATACTGGAGGATCCATATAGTCGATGTGGTAAACGCTGGAGTATTTAACTACACTGAGAGTGCCTGGGGTTTATAGCAGAATATTCAAGTAACTTTTAATATGGAATTTTACTTGACATTCTTGAACGTAAAGTGTATCCATCACACAATAATGTGGCATGTTACACGATGGGAGAAAAAAAAATGTGATTGGCGAAGAGAGGTCTCTGAGAATATATTATCGTCGCAGCACTAAATCGAAGTCGTGACTCGCGCGACATGTGAAGTTATAGATGCGAAGTAAATTTGAACAAATGGTTAGCATTGCGCATCATTCAGCTAGTTAAGAGCTACTACATGCACTCATCCGAATCGAGTAGTGTCACATTAAAGTGAGTAAAAACTCAATTTTCGCACCCCAGTCCACTTCGAATTTCAAGCAACAGCATAATAGTCGCAATGTTCATGTTACACTGAACTGAGAAACTAGTTTGGTTCCATTAGGACCATCACGCCATTAAGAAAAGGAATCAAAGTAAGGATTCACTGCACTTTTGGGAATTAGCAAGGAGTTGTACGTTTGTGATTGCTTTATATTTACGAAAATACTAATTGTTCGTGTTTACAAAAATACTAAGTATTCGTGTTACTAAAGCTGAAAGAAGCTGCCGAGTTCGAGAAAAGATAGAGGCAATGAACGATAGTGCTAAGATTGGATCGTTGATGAGTCTAAGGGAAGTGGTTTATCAGATGACGGCCTGCACATGATGTCTGTGTAGCTTTGCAACATGGAGTAGCTAATAATCATGTGGTGAGAATTCGGTTGAATTGCTGAACGGTATATGAATCAGCTGATTTGAAAAGGATGAAATAAAAAAAAATATCCAGAAGAATGGAGTCAGTTGAGTTGTGTGAAATAGAGAGAGATGAAGATGAACAGGATGGATCAGTGTCCCAACTGATATGGAGAGTTGAGAGTTGAGAATCGTGACGGTCAACATACCTTATTGTCATACATGCTCGCCTCATTCGTTTTGTCAAATTGGAGACTGCAGGTTACATTCCCGTTCATTGTGCTTCATTGTGCTTACAACACAATATACAATTTCACGCAATGGCAGGTGGGAGGAGGCACTTCAATTAATAACTCTGATAGTGCACAAAGAGAACGGGGTTGAAGAAAGACAGGTCGGGTTCTAGTGAGAGTCAGGATTTCAAAAGAAGCAAAAGCATCAACTAATGAATTGATTCGTTTAGTTCTGAGTGAAAATGTCGAGAATCACAGAACACATTTTTGGTTGTCCTACTGGTGTGTTTTGTACTACTCAAAAAAAAAAATCAAAGTATTAAACGCAGCTCTAACGTGTTGCTGCTGACCGCATAACAACCGAAACGTTGAGTGAGTGTATTATAGGTATGTGACCCACAGAGGTGAATTACACTTTGAAAACTTTACGGCCTATTTAACTAATTCACAAACTAATCATAAGTTAAACGAAAAATCAGCATGGATTTGAATATCTGATTGCTGTGGATGCGTTGATTCTGGTCACATTCTTGATAATTTCAGTAACTAGCGACTGGAATAATCTTTCTTGGGAAACGCTGTTCTCGTTTTTCCGTACACTGGGGACAAACTTCAATATAGCATCCGATTACTAATTTAGAAAGTTTGAATTCAAAGAGTGTCTCAATGAATTATTTAGAGGCCGTCACTGTGAGATTGATTATAAGGTGTCAATCCTAAGTATGGAAGTACTTGTGAGCCCAATTCTGATTAACCCTCCGTACTGGGAGGGCGCGGAGGCTGAAACATGCCGCATTTAGTCGTTCCCGCGTTTTCGTATTTTTCTTTGTGTTTTCGTTCATACTTGAGTGGAACACTGATGGAAGAGTGAACGGTCGTCGGTCGTCAATGACAAGCAGGGCGCGGAGGCTGAAACATGCCGCATTTCGTCGTTCCCGCGTTTTTGCATTTTTCTTTGTGTTTTCGTTAGTACTTGAGTGGAACGCTGTTGGAAGAGTGAACGGTCGTCGGTCGTCAGTGACAAGCAGGGCGCGGAGGCTGAAACATGCCGCATTTCGTCGTTCCCGCGTTTTCGTATTTTTCTTTGTGTTTTTTGTTCGCACTTTGTGTAAACGATCGACGATGGCTCGGTGGCAAGAGACCACATTGCCCGCATCGTGGTGCTCGTGTTCGTCGTTATTCCGAGTTCGGAAATGCTAGTATCCAAGAGATTGTTTTTCAGTGCGTCGGGTATTCTCGCTTATGTATTTTTTTCGGATTCTTCAATGGACGATCGAAGAATCAGCGAGTGGTGTGAACGAGTGCACATTTAATATGGTTGGACCGTTTGCATGCTGAGCCCAAAGCCAAACATAGAAAACCAGCTGGTCAGGATTACCCGGTGAGTTCGTTCCTTATTATTACTTTTTATATTTGAACATGACATATATGGGGATTTCGGAGGGGTAGCCTAAGGAAGTTAAATGAACTGGTTTCCGGGCAAATGTTCGTGGGGTGGCCAGACTTTGTCACGAGATAACAACTATCATGTTGTTTTCCGAAGGTCTCCAGTGAATTTAGCTTACCCTGCTACAACAAACCATCAGGTAGATCATTCCGTTCCGGTATGACTCTGCAGCCATAGGTAATCCTTGCGCTGATGGTGGGTACACAATCATCATCATCATCATCATCACTTGTGAGCCCAATTCTGATCATGTTTTGCCGGCAAGCGCTGTAACGAATAACCAGAAATAAGAACTGTTATATTCTTCAGATAAAGAAAAGCAAGGCAAAATGTTTGGTATGTTTGAAATATAAATGAATTTCAACATATATCTACTTTAGACAGGACGAAATTCCCTTTTTCCGAATGAACAGCTGATCCACATGTATGTAAACTTCGAGATGTTTCGATGATAGAGATAGAGTTAATTTGGCGTAAGCGTATGTGGATTGAGTTCGTTACAATAGTATTGATGTCTCCGATGTTAAAAAATAATAATTACACGGAGCAATGAAACTCGATAAATGTAAAAAAAACGGATTCATGTAGGTGCAACGTAACATGAACTTATGTTTTGAATTGGAATGGTATTGCCATCGTTTAGGCTAAGTTTGGTTATATAGCACGTGACATTTAGAACAAGATTTTATATCCTTCACAACAAGAATATTAAAGATGTTGACAAGTCCAAAGCTTGTGCAGTCTCTGCAGTGTGGTCCAATTATCACCCGTATTTATACTACCTTAGGTAGACATAATGAATCATACCTAGACATTTAGGTACTGTAAAGAACAGTGTTTCATGTAGGTAGATATCCTATGCACACAACCATTAGGTAGATACTACAGTCCTTTCCCCTTTAGAAAACTCAGAAAGTCATCACCAAAATAATGATAGCACAAATAAACTGACGAGTCCGTCACTTTCAAAGAACATATCTGTTTGCTAACAAAACTACAAAAACAAAAAGACGATTTCGTCATCGGCAACTTTACCAAAAAGTACAAATAACACAAATCCATTTACCAAAACATAACATGTGACAATTCCGCCACAAAAGAACAATTTTGTTCACCACAAAAAATAACATTTCGTTATTACCAAAACAAAAAGACAATTTCGTCAATACAACATCGGCCAAAAAGAACATTCTGTTCACAACATAATGGCAAACCATAAAAGAACAATTCCGTTCTCCGCAAAAATAACAATTTGTTATTACAGCAACCTGAAAACCTTAAGGAAATAATTTCGGAATAACTCAAAAGAAATTACACGTTCCTTGATCCTCGTCGCCACTTTTATATCCTTCACAACAAGAATATTAAAGATGTTGACAAGTCCAAAGCTTGTGCAGTCTCTGCAGTGTGGTCCAATTATCACCCGTATTTATACTACCTTAGGTAGACATAATGAATCATACCTAGACATTTAGGTACTGTAAAGAACAGTGTTTCATGTAGGTAGATATCCTATGCACACAACCATTAGGTAGATACTACACAAGAGAAGGAATTTGAAGTGGTATGAAGAAAATAGTTACTGCATATATAGGTAAATCCAACGGAAGCTAACGATCCTTCCGCATCTGGTGGCAGGAATGAGAACCCTATGAAAAAAGGGGCTCCGCTAAAATTTTCCATGGCGCAGCATAGGAAAAGTGCACTTTTTTCACTTTTTCGTATCGAATTCTGCAGCGTGGAGAAACAAACGAGCACTTTTCGGAAAGAAAATTTGATTCTCTTTCAGATGCGCTTAGATCCGGTAGGTACTTACGAACAATTTCTGTGATTAATTTGAGGAGCTCTTGCTATGCCTCCGGCGGGCGATCTCCCGGATTTTTTGTTAGCTGACCAATCCGATGTTTGTCGGCGTGGGCACCGAGAATGATGATATTAGAAGCCATTGCCAATGGAAAATAGCAACTATCGGTGCAAAATATGAGTAAATTTTGAAGACAAAAAAGTTGATTTTTTATGTAAACAAACGATTTTCTCCCTATCTCACTCAGCGCCTCTACAATGGGGGACCATTCGGATTCACCTATAGCTACAGACGTCTCTAAACAAAAAAAAACTAAAATAAAAAAGTAAGGGAGATTATGGCAGAATCAACGTACAGTAGACGTAAAATCCCGCATAATCACAAACTGTAAATGCACTGTTTTACATACTGTAGGTAACCATTAGCAATTGTCATTTAACCATTTCTTAGACTATCGGAGGTAACAGTAAGCTAACCATTCCATGTATAGATTTGCCAGTTTGACAAACGGTAATCCGCCAATTTACAGTATGTGGAATAGGCGGTTAAGATAGGTTACCATAAAAATTCGCTCGTTTTCTCGAACAAATTTTTCGCAATACAGTAAAGGAAACGGTCAATATATTATCCAGTTTTTCGTACAATTCACTGCATAGCAAATAGTAAGAGAACAGTTTAACAGTAAATCTAGAAGAAAAACGAACACTGTATGGGTTATTATTGATGTATGGTGTTTCGTGGTATTTTATGCGTATGGAATATGGTTCTGCTATACTTGAACCGTTTGAAATTAAAAGGCATTCATGCGTTTATCGGATATTTTTATTTAACAAAATACAATACCTCATACTAGGTTTGGTAATACCTACCACTATTGACTGATTAAGTGGTAATTGCTGTGGTGAAAGTGGACTTCCATCGCAGGGAGCATTCAATTCCCGCCCGCAGCAGGGCGAATCCTTCGGTACTCCCTTTTGCGGGACTCCCCGCAGCCGCAAAGTAAGGCCGGATCCTCGGCCGGATCAAGTTTCTCCAGTTGACTTGGAGCTCCGGAATCCTGCAAAACAATTTGCATCCGATGAAATATATCACAACATAAAAAATAAATTAAGTCTTGCAAAACTTACCCTTGTTTCATCCATACCGTGCTCAAGGCGCTTGAAACTGTTATCCTTTCAAGAAAAGTTTTCAGTTCACTGCGGGCGAAAGATTTTGTTTTTTTTTTCTACTTATGCAAACTTCAAAGTTCGACCGGTACAAATACCAATGCAAGCTACTATTTAGCAAACTGTTGAATTTAGGTGGCATACAGTGAAATGCGCATGTGTAAGTGTGTTGCGGAATGAAAATCACAAACCGTTTGAGAATAGGTCATTCTATATTGCGACCATATCTCCTGAGTTTTCATCACTATATCATTCGACAATTTCTGCACAATATGACATATTGTTACACCTTGGTATGTAGGCAACCCACCGTTCTTTAAGATCAATTGCTTCGAATTTCACAGTTTCAACAGAAAAGAACATGTTCGAGGTACAGTAACAGTTTGATATAAAGGAGACATACTGTGTGGAGAATAACCCAAATTGTATTTCTCTATGCGGGATAACTGTAACATGTTTACGATGTTTAATGATCGAGATAATGAGGAGGATAGGTCAAAGGTTGGACTTGTTGTTAAACAAATCACATGCTTCTTGGATGATCGTATTCGTTAGATTATTCAGATTTTATTGTGTTTCCAGTTCAAAACCGAATTAGTGACATTTTTTCTTTTACTTCCGCTGCTTTTGCCTTGCGTTATACACTATGTCGGAAGTGGGGCGCTGTATAGAATACCAGGTGTACAATACAGCGCCCCACTTCCGACATTGTGTTTAACGCAAGGCAAAAGCAGCGGAAGTAAAAGAAAAAATGTCGCTAATTCGGTTTTGAACTGGAAACATAATAACTGATCTGAAGTGATTTAAGAATATGTAGTCAATCATATGGGACTCGAAATAATTGCAACTTTTCTACGGTATAAATGAGTTACTCTAACATGTTGTACGGCGCTTTTGGCCAAGATTTATGTATTAATATTCGGCTATAGTAACGAGCACTTTATTTATTGTTGAGGGGGGATTGTAGTGTATTAACACGAACCGTCCCGACTTTCTGGCATGTTACGTCATACTAAATTATACAACACCATTACTGGTAAAGATACCAGATGTTCCTACCTTATATGAAGACCTTGATTGATACATTGACAGGTAGCGAGAGGTAGAGAGAGAGGAGATTAGTCAGTAACAGACGGGCGCGGAGGTGAATACTACAAATAGGGTCCTAAAATTAAAGACGAAATCTCGCTTATATTGAATAATACGATCAAGCATGGTATTCTAATCAGAATTGTACTTTACTCGAACTTGAAAAACAAAGGAATAATGAGAAAATTCGAAATAAGTAAAATGGTAAATAGTTCTACCATAGACTAATTTCAAGACCTCGTTGTACCAAAGAAAACGATCAAATTTTCGGTGACTAGTCCGGTACCCAATAAATATTCATAACCGTGTATTTTTTCCGTGTAAATTGCCTTTTGTGTAAATTTTATTTAGCGTGTTACACTGATCTGACAGCTCTGCCAGTAAGGGACTAAACATAAATTACGTAAAGTGAGTACCGAGGATTGTTCACAATCTGCGAACTTGACTGCGGAAAAAATTGCGACCATGACGCCGCTGGTTCTACTTTGACATTTGAGGTCAACCTTGTGTGACTGAGCTCGACATTTTTCGCACTGGGATTTCAAAATTGTTTTTATCTGATACACATGGTGAAAAAAAATCACTCAAAGTATGTGTTATAAGCTAGGGACGAGACAAAAGGCTAAAAAAATAAAAATTATATATTTTCAACTATGGTTAATAAAAACGTCAAAAAATGAGTAAATATGTACTCTTGAACCATGTATTGTGGTTTAAAACAAGAATCCCGATAGGACTTTAGGAGCCTATTTGAAGAAGAGAGAGTCGATGAAGAGAACTCTCTCATGTTACTTTCGCCCTTATTTAAACTCAATCTAGAAATGTGATGGAAAATGTTTGCATCGATTTTTCTCAATGTTTACGTTCTGGGGATAGGCCCTTTTCAAATGTAACGCGAGAAATCACCAAAAAGGGAACGTTCAAAAATTACGTCCAACATTTGGGGGAGGGGGGGGGTCTAGAAATGTGTGACAGTGCGTGTATTGGGTATAGGAAAATAGCGTGACAGAGGGGGGAGGGGGGGTCTAGAAATCCCAAAAATTGATGGACGTAATATTTGAATCTTCCCAAAGCGGCTTTCAGTGTGGCCTGGCTTATCTAGATCAAATTGAACCGGTTTAAAAGTGACAGTTTGTTCTTCTGCGGATGTGTTGGTCGGAGGTCCTCTGTTTGTGTGTGTGTTTTTGTTAGCTTTTCCTCCGCGACCGTGTTCGTCAAGCGCCGCAGCGATAATTTTGACGGTCGTCTTCTCATCATCGTGTCGAGTCCGTCGTGCATGGCGTTTCTGCTGGTTTCGGAGGCAGTGTTTTGTGGCAAAAATCGCTGGTAAAAACTGTGCTTTTCGACGCAATTGTGGTACGATTCGATTCGTTACGCGTACGGTCGTATTTTCGCGAGTGAAGAAAGTGTTTTGGGTTTTGAATTTGAGGTAAATTCAGCACCGAAAACGTGCGTCAACATTCGGCCCTGAAATCGGCCGAGAGGAAAGGCGTTTCGATCGACGGCGGACTGTTTTTCTCCAGCATCAACACATCGGTGACCAGCAAGTTGAGCATTTTTCGGTGTTGTTACGGGGTAAGTTCGTGGTTTTGTGCAATTACAAAATGTGTATTACCTATTAATCCCTGATTATAAAAGCGTTGAAATACAACAAAAAGGTGCTTTGTTTTCCAATATTTTATGGTCGATATGGAAATTAGCAAACAGAGTCGCATTCAGTCTTATCAATCGAAATCACAATATTCAGAGGGGTTATGTTTGTGCAGAATGGGGCCCTTGTTATGCTGGGTGAAGACTGATCCGTGAAATATTCAGCACCGGCAAAATTGGGTTTTCAAATGATTAAAAAGGTACCTTTGTGGAGCCTTCGAAGCTGCTGTGCATTGATTTGATTACGTACCTAGTTCTTGATAACAGCGTCAATGTTAGGCCAGTAGGTGAAGCTTCTCACTACAGATTTAATTATCTGCATTCCGGGGTTCCATGCATGCAATTTGTTTAGAGAACTGCATTTTGCAAAGACAGTGTTACTACTATACAATCCAGGAGCATGAGACATTTGCCTATTTTGCACAACGATTCGCGTCATTTAAAAACATATTTAGTTTACCGGTTTCTGGTGCTATTGTCCAGTTGTTTCGAAGATGTTGCATAACGGATTGGAGAGTTGCTTCATTTCGTACTGAATCAGCCAATACAGGAAGGACTCCTGCAGATTCGGCTTGCATACTTTCAATGTTTGCTTCTAGCTGAATACTAGCTTAGTCCTCATCCAGTGAACAACCGTTATTTCCAGCGTTCGGACGTTTTCAGAACTTCTTCCAAGCTTCAGCAGCTGTGCAGTCTCAATTTTCAACAAAATGAGCTCAAATTTTGGGAGATGGTATACCTAGAAGAATCTAGTTAAGAATCAATTAAGGGTTGGGAGATTAAAAAGTTGATTATTTTATTCCATAATCTGAAAGTATACCTACTAGACTAGCTAGATAATACATACACATTTCAAATTTGATAAAGATTGAAGCACTAGGAAGAAAATTTCTGGAAAAATACAGGGAAGAATTCCTGAACAAATCCCGAGATAAATCCTATGTAGATTTCCGCCAGGAACATCTTGAATAATTGGTGGAAGATTGTCCAGAGGGATATTTAGAAGATTTCCGGTAAAAACACAACAAATACTAAGTGGACTTCTTTTCAGAATTCCTAGAAAAATCTGAAAGAAGCCCTTGGAATAATTCCACAAGAAGTTGCTTTGAAAATTTTACTGAAGAAGTCCTTGAAGGAATCCTTGCTAGAATTTCAGTATTGATCCAAGGAAAGATATCGAAAGGAATCCTTGGAAGGATTTCAGAAGGAGTTTCAATGGAGATTCCGAGAGAAATAACAAGAAAAATTTCTTGAAAGAATTCTGGGAAGATTCCGAAGGAAGTGTCTTGACAACGTTCTGGGAAAAATCAATGGAAGAATTCCGGGCGAAATCCCTGGAATATTTCCGGGACCAATATCTAGAAGAATTCAAAAAGAAATCTAAAAAAATGTCCCAAAGAAAGTACTGGAAAAAAATTTCTCAATAAACCCGTGGAAGAATTCAGAAATAAATGACAGGGAGCATTTCTGGAAACTTTCTAAGTTGAAATTTCTGGTAAAATTCCGGAAGATTTCACTAAGGGTCTGTGCCAATTGGCGAATTAAAATTAATTTTCACTTAAACTTGACAGTTCGATAATTATTTCCTTAGGAGAACTGTCAAGTTTAAGTGTTGAACTATCAAATTTGAGTAAAAATTAATTTTAATTCGCCAATTGACACAGACCCTAAGTAGTTCTGGAGACTTTGGAAAAAAAATCCTGAAAGAATTCCAAAGAAAGAAATTCAAACGATTTCTATGAAAATCCCCATAATAATTACGGGAAAAATCCTTGAAAAAATACCGGGTTTCCGAAAAGATTATTGCAAATGAAATGCCTTGAAGAATTTCGGGAGATATCCTTAAAAGAATTTTGGAAATAATCCCTAGAAGTGTACGAGGAGAAATCTCTTAAAATCCGTAAGAAATCATTGGGAGAATTCTAAGTACAATTTTTGGACAAATCACTAAACATTCCATAAAAAATCTCTGAGTAGGAAAAAATTAAATAGAAGATATCCTCATGAAATCCCTAGGAAAAAGTAAAAATAAATCCTCGAATAATTTCTGATTTTAATGAAGATTTCCGAAAAAAAAATGCCTAGAAAGTTTTAGGAGAAATCCTTGGGAGAATTTCCATAAAAATACATTGAAAAAACCCAGAAGGAAATTCTAGAAAGAAAACACCTTGGAGATTCTGCGGAATAAAATCCGTAAGGAATCCCTAGAAGAATTGCGGAAAACATTCTTGGGTTCTTAGAAACAAATTAGCAATTATTGGAAGAAATTTCTGGAAAAATACCGGGAGGAATCCTGCTCAGATTTCCACGAGCAACAACAACAAAAAAATACGAGACAAATGCCTGAACGAATTCCGGGAGAAATCTAATGAAGATTTCCGAAAGGAACATTAGGAATACTTTCTGGGAGAGTTCCTGGAGGGAAACCTGCAAGATTTCCGGGAGGAAGCTTTAGTAAAATGCAGGGAAAAACCTTTTTAAGAGTTCAAGTAAGATTCCTAGAAGATCTCGGAAGATGTTCTTGGGATAGTTCCGAAACGAAACCCCAGAAGAATTTCACGAGAAACGGCTTTGAGAATTCCGCAAGGAATGCCTGAAAAATTGCCTGACATAGCCTTAAAAAATACATAAAGCATACATAAAAAGCTCTGGAAAAAATCTAGGGGAGAAAACCCTAAAACAATCTGCGGAAATGTAGAAGATTTACGGTAAATACCCTTAAAATAATCCGGGATCAATCGTTTGAAATATTTTAGGTGAAACAACAGAGGATATTTGTGTCCTGGCCATTGCGGCGACTCGAACCCCTACTCATGCTTTCGAGAGCTCTAACCTTGAAAATTCGTGAACAAATGCGCCTGGCTTGGTTTATCTGCCTCCCTTTGCAACCCGAATAAAAAAATACAGTATAAAAACGAACGTTGTATTGTAACAGTACTATTTAGAATCATATTATTGTAAATGAATTGTTCTAAATACTGATACGTGGGTTTAAATGTACCGTACATTGTATGGTACATGTATAGTTTCAAACAATAAAATGTACCGTAAATATTTTGTTTTTAATTGTAATTTCACTACTAGTTATACATTTAATCAAATGGTTTTGGGATGGTTCTCTTTTGTTATGTTGTACTGTTTTAAATTACATAAACCATATGATGTTATATTATCTTGTCATTTTTCTTCTGTTAATGGCATCTTAGGATTACTAGATTTATTAGAATGTGCTTTGGGAATTCTCCAGAGCGTTTTAGATAACACTTCATATATAGGATCGCCCACGTCTAAGTCTGAGTAGTCTCTGATTGCATTAACAGTTGAAGCTTAAGCATTCAGTACACGCTTTGCCAATATGCGCAAATATTTGGCTATTTGACGTATCAGACGTTAACAGACGTTTGGCGTTTGGCTATTATTTGTCAATGGTCAGTACACGTAAGACAAACAATTGGCAAACTCACATTTGCACATGTTTGCCACTCGAGTACTGATTGGAGTTGCAAACATGACCAAATATTTGCTATATTGCCTTACTTGAAAAGTGTTCAATTTGTAATATTAGCAAATATTCGCCGCGACAAAATTAGGCAAATATTTGCCTAATTTTGTCATGCGTGTACTGACCAAATAAATTTGCAATAACATTGTTGTGCAAATATTATTTGCACAACAATGTTATTGCAAATTTATTTGGTCAGTACACGCATGACAAATAAATTTGCCAAATATTTGCACATTTGGCAAAGCGTGTACTGAAGGCTTTAGGCTCCCATGCCCCTCCAGTCAGATAACCGGGTTTTGCAAACTAAGCATAATTTGTGGCAACACTTTGAGCGGCATGATGGAACTATGCCGAGCGCGCTAAGTGTTATTAGACCACTAATGTAGTTGCATGAAGTGGGTGACGAGGTACATAAGTATCATTACAGCGTGCTTAACCGTTATTGCAATATTGAGGCACCAGTTTGACTAAAGTTTTAAATACATAACTCATGAGAAAACTGTCAAGTTCGATTCAAATATAAGTTAGGTTAAAAAGCGAACCCGCAGACGAACCTATATTAAAAGTCATTTCATCAGTGTTCAGTCCAGTCCATATGTTAAAGATGGCTCTACGTCAAAGATAAAGTTCGTCAATCGCATTTGATTCGGTTGTGGTCGAAGGCAGGTTCACATGAGAGAAGAGGAGAAAACTCCCCTAAATGCATATACAGAAAGAATAGTGTTGAACTCATCCACTGTTTAACGGTAATCTGACCTGCGTCTTTCCGGGTTGACCTACAGTCGTATTCCTCTCATCGCACTTCACATACCTAGCCCGCCATATCTCTTGGATCTGCAGTTCTTAGGACATCTGGGTTTACCACTTATTTAAACATTTTATTGAATTTAAACTGATGTTTCAACTTATTCATTTTTTTTTCTTTCCTTTCCTTTGCATCAAAAAAGTCAAAAACATCAACAAAACAAAGCACGGAAAAATCTAAAACTAAATAAATAATTTAAAATCACAAAAAAATGTTACAAAAAAGTGAATGGTTCAAACGTAAGAAAAACAGTACAATATATTGTTACATAAAAATCGAATGTAAATGTATAGTAGCTACAATGTGCAAAGCTTTTAGCGAAGCATTCCATTACAATACACTTTATTGTAGCTGGTACACTGTATGGTGCAGGAATGGTTTTCATCAAACACCCTATGGTTAGTTTTTATCCGGGAAGTGGGCAGGGCCAGGATAAATAAATGCAACGTGATTCGATGCTTCTTCATTCGTCAGATTGGAATTGGTTTTGTTAATTTTTCACCTTAAGGAAAAGTTTTTTGAATTTCGGAAAAAAAATTTTAAACTTCTGGTAGGATTTTTTAAAAGAACTTTGGAAGGAATTCTTTAGAAAATTTTCGTAACGAGTGTTTTGAGGAATTCCAAAAGCAAAACTGTTATAATTATAGGGTAAGTTTCCAAAGAAATCCGGGAGGAATCTTTAAGGGAATTTCGGGATCAATACCTGAAAAGTTATAGGAGGCATGTTTACAAGATTTCCTGAAGAAACTCATAAAACAATCTGGAGAGAAATTCCTGGAAGAATCCCGGAAAAATCCTTGTAATAATTCTAAATATTACACTTGAAAGAATTCTGAAAGCATTCTTTTGTAATAATTTCGAAACGAAGAATTTCGAGATAATTCTTGGAAAAAAAATCGAAAGCAGTTCTTAGTAAAAATAAAAAAAAACCATGAACATTTTCCAAGTAAGATATCTTTAAAAATTGTCATGTAAACAGCCGCAAAATGTCCTTGAGCAAAATTTGGGATGAAACCTCGGAAGAGTTCTGGAAGAAATCTCTGGAAGAACTTCGGGAGAGTTCCAGTTCTACTTTCAGGAAATCTGATTAATATATCTAAAACAGTGGTCACCAAACTGCGGCCCGCGGGCCGAATGTGGCCCTTGAGAAGGTTTAGAGCGGCCCGCGATCTTATTTTGAAATATATTAGAATGATTGAAAAAACTAAAAGCAACCATTTTTATCGAAGGCCTTTTAAGAAGTTAAGAATTAATTCCCAAACATTGTATCGTTTGAACAAAAACTATTTTAAATCGGCATAGATAACTTTGAAAATCATTTTCATCTGCAAAATAATTATGCCCAAAAAATTATGACTTCTACATTTTGACTCTGAAACTGTATTAAAACTTAATCAAAATAAATTTTCGAATGCCTTGCGGCCCGCAGCCTTCTTGTAAAATTGAATTGTGGCCCGCGTATACAGTGAGCCTGAGGACCACTGATCTAAAATAATTCCCATGACCAATAAAAAGACACATTGTTGACGCCAATGAGTCTTAACATTTTGGACGAAAATAATAGTAGTTTTCATAAAAACCACAATTGATACATAAGTACATTTAACAGCAATTATTAAAATAATGGATATAACTATCTCATACACAATATTCAAAAACTACACTTTTTATTACCGTGTCATGCCCTAGTACCATGTGCCTCCTAATACACCCGACTATTTTTTTTTTTTGCACGGGTAGGGTTTTTGCTATAACTCAGTCAATTTTGAACGAATTTACTTCATTTTTTATTGTTGATACATTTAACGAAAAGTTACAGTTTGTTTAAAAGTGAAAATTTTGCATGTCACAATCATTTTGTCTATCCCCTGTAGATAAAGTCATAGATATAGATATATGGGTTTCGAGTTGTATCAAGGTTTGTCCAGCAATAATGTTCAACTAAAGATAAAATTATAAAATCGGTGCACTTCCACTGCGAGCCCAGAACGTTAATTTGAAACCTCATTTTCATTTCATCCTTCGTTAATGTCAATGGCAGTGGACAAACGAATCTGGGTTATGCACGTACACCGACGTAGTATAACAAAATAAATACAAAGTAATCTGTAGAATGGCATAGTAGCTACAACACACAAGACAGATGTAGCGTAATGCACCGATTGCACCTCGCACGTAAATATAACAAACAAGCACAACCAACACTAACGCCATTTATCTATCGGGAATTGTCAACCCCGGTCCCGAATAAATCGCTGCATGCAGAACGTGACAGAAAGGGAAGATGACATGCAATAAGGATTGACGATGCGGGATGTCACTGTTTGACTATGGGCCAAAGCCTTGTTTTTGTTAAGGTTAGCAAATGAGCCATTTTACGAAATGACAACAATATTGATGATGATATTGATTTTCACGGATTATTGGACGCTACCTCCTGTCAAAATTCATTCATAAAATCGGCTCGTAAAATGGACTATTTTCCCCCTAGAGCCATTAACATTGAATAGCTGAATGGCGGAAAAAATACTAACTGACTGTACCGGAAAATAACTCAATAAGGCGCTGTCCATAAACTACGTAGACTTTTTTTTGGCCATCTCAGACCAGCCCCCCTCCCCCCTCGTTGACTTTTGTTCATACAAAAATTTCGAAATTTGTATGGAGCGTAGACTTTGGCCAGACCCCCCCGTCCCCCCTAAGAGTCTACGTAGTTTATGGACAGGCCCTAATAACTAATTTAATCATTTTTGCAACTCGGCACTATAAGATTCTAGACTTGCCATTTCGGTGAGGACACGGCCTACTTTTCCGCACGATACTAAACAATTGCATTGTTCATAATGCAACTCATTTCGGTTGCATTACTCGGCATTAACTCGGCAAGCCTCGTCGGATAAATGTACAACTCGTGCTGTAAAAATCATCATTTTGAAACTCGTTACATAATTAACTACATATTTTAGGACAAACCAAAATCAACATATTTGCAAATGAAACAGTTATTATTGAGTTATTAAGAACAAAGTAAGTAATTAGCTATTTCTTTAAAAAAAAATGCCCTTATAATTCTAAGTTGCATGCTAATGATTAGAGGGAAACCAAACGGCATTTTATGTTCAGTAATGTTTAGTCCTTGATTTGATCTTATAGTATAAAATATTAGTTATTATTCATTTTGCTTATTCTTGACGAAGTCAGTCAAAATGTTTAATCTTTTAGCTTTTATTCCCAACAAACCAATCCCAAAATTTGGCTTTCATCAGTATTCTATTTTTGAATGAACATTTGATCTTCTCTTGTTATTGTCTCCAACTTGGGAAAAATAAAGAAATAAAGCGAATATTTCCAGCAATAATAAAATATATTTAGGGGATTCACTAAACAGCGTAAACTGATTAAACTGATTAAACGTCGCAATCACCAAGGCAATCTTTGATTATTTCAGATAATCATGGGTTACGCAGTTATTTAATCTGTTTAGTGAATACCCCTATTATAATTGCTTAATCAGTTTAATCGGTTTACGCTGATGATGATAAACCTGGGCTGCCCCCACTCGCATAACAGTCCCATTTGCAAAAATAAGGAATTGAGAAAACGGCATTTGAAGTTTGAAAACTTGTTTCCATATAAAACTTTGAAAAATCGCCAAAATTTGAAAAATATTTCGATCATCTCGAAACTTTCACAGATTGCTTTGCACATGAATATATAACTGTAAAAAATATTATAATTGCTACAAAGTTGTTCAGTTTTGTGTTTCGTGACACAAAAATCCATGATGGGACTGTTATGCGGGTACTTTTGATATGGGACGCTCATGACTTGGTATTTTTTTCACACATTGACATAAAAATTCGTAATTTTTATTATTGTATTTGGAAGTACATCGAAAATGATGACTATTCATAACATTAACTCAAAATTGATGAAAAGTCAAATGGGACTGTTATGCGAGTGGGGACAGTGGGTGTGTTAATGGAATACCTGTAAGTAAAACGAAAATCGGGTTCAGTACTGTTCCTTCTAATTCCATTAAGAATTTGCATCGCTTGACAGATACGTATTTCGACCTCAACAGTTACTGTAAGGTCGTCTTCAGTGTCTTGTACTAGTCGAGTCAAATACCTTTTAAATGCAGGGTAATGAAATTACAGTCAGGATTCGTTATATAAGGTGGGTGGTACTTTACGCCCACCGTGATTTTTCGGCTGCCCTACATCCGATTGAGCTCATTTTTGTGTTAAGTTGCGGCATATTCCCGAGCAGAGTAAAAGAGCTCAATAATAGCATATTTTGATATGGAGATCAGAAAGTAACATGGGTTTGATTGACATAAGAGATTAAAGATACAAAAATAAAATCAAAAATTTACTCCTGGAACACTTTGAAGATGATGAAAAACATAACAAGATACGAAACACCTATTACTAATTTCAATAGTAAGAAAGAAAAGCACAATAATGCAGCATTTATTGTGCTGATTGTTTCGAAGCTAATACGTGATCACCATTTACGACGCATTGTTGTCGTCAATGCGCCTCGATATTACAAAACTGGGCAATAACTGATTACTTCTGTGCATTGGTGAATCTAGTTTTTTTCTTTTTTCTTGCTCATTCTCCCAAGCAGCAAACGCGAGAAAGAGAAGGATAGAAAGGGGTTCCGCGCACCCCCTTGCATCCCGCTCTTTCACTTGTTTATCAAGGAGGATAAGTGAGAAAAAAGAAAATGCTAGATTCGCCAATGCTTCTGTGACTAGTTGGACAAAATAAACATTAAGGTAAAACGGGACGCCGTGTTATTTTTCCTATCTTGCCTCTCTTTCTAACAATTTGCTTCGTAATTTTGAAGATGGTAATCTCGAGTTCTATCGCACTGAAGATGCTGGAAACCAATCAGCATATGCACTGCAAGTGAGCATACACAATGATAGGTTTTTGTTGCAAAATATGAAGTAGAATCTGAGATTACCATATTAGTAGCAACAGAGCAATGGCGGATATTTCCTCGACCGTCCCGTTCGCCCTTAATAGAGATAGGGATTTTCCCGTTTCCGCATCCTGCTTGTAGAAAAACTACTTTTCTTCAAAGACAAACACAGTATTAAAAACGAAGAACATTAAACATGACAACTAGCTAATAGATCAGAGACACACCGAAGACTAATGAAAAAAGGACTAAACATGAATTGAGAAAAATAAGACAATTCAAAAAATTGTTAAGCCCCGACATTTACTTCACAAACGTCAAACAACAGATAGAAAATGAACCATACAATAAAACGAAAATTTTCACATCTTCTACCGTAACCTTTTGAGTCAGTGCGCAACAGTGTCTTTACTGGACGACATGGTCTGTGCACGACTGGCTGATGAACTGCTTCTAAAGGCTTACGTTATCTATCCTATCCAAAGGTCTAGTGAACTGTCATGGTACGCGCAAATGCATCGTGTTCCTCCATATAGACGCGGGGCGATTGTGCGCACAGTTTAAGTAAGTGGTAGGGGAGATTCCTACGTCCTTCGGCGTGCCGCTAGAAACCTGTAAAAAAATGTGTGTCAACCTAATGTACAGGGGATGGCCAAAATGTTTGGGATAGGCAATTTTTTTTCTCTCACAAAAAAGTTCAACATGCTATAACTTGTCATAGAGCGCATCAAAAAATCTCAAATTTTGACTGTTTGTCAACCTATTATATGTGCATCATTGGTACAAATTTGGGATCGATTGATTAATCTTTCGCAAAGTTAGAACCGTTCGAGTAAAACACTATTTTTCAGACAACTCATTTTTGAGCTGTCATATCTCGGAAACCAGTGAACCGAATTGAATGAAATTTTGAACGTACACTAACAATATGTATATGCTTCACAAACTATTACAACATAGGTACTTTTTAAACGTTGAAAAAAGTTATCATGGATTGACACTTTTTGGATTTTTCTCGAAAAAATCTCATTATTTTACATCAATGTCAATAAATTTTAGTGTTGATATCCAAAGATTTTCCACTTCTGTTCTCAAATTATCTCAAATCAGATATATTAGAGCCTATTTAGATTGAAGGAAGAACACATTTAATAATTTTTGTGTGATATTGTAAATTTGACTTATTTTCCTCTATATGGGTAAAAATTTCAACTCGGTATAACTTAATTCGTCGTGAAAAAATATTACATTTTATAACGTCGTATTAAGTATCAATATATTGTTGATAAACGTTTAAAAATTCATTGAATTCGGTTCACTGGTTTCCGAGATATGACAGCTTAAAAATGAGTTGTCTGAAAAATAGTGTTTTACCCGAACGGTTCTAACTTTGCGAAAGATTAATCAACAGAGCCCAAATTTGTACCAATGATGCACATATAATAGGTTGACAAACAGTCAAAATTTGAGATTTTTTGATGCACTCTATGAAAAATTACAGCATGTTGAATTTTTTTGTGGGAGAAAAAAAGTTGCCTATCCCAAACATTTTGGCCATCCCCTGTATGTACATATAGGGTAAAGCGAACTACACCCATCGACTTATAGTTCACATGATCGATCGTTCTCGATCCAAGGCAGACAAATACAGGGTGGCCACAGACTCGGGAAATTCGGGAAAAAGTCGGGAATTGAAATTCATCGGGAAAAATTTGGGAATATGTCGGGAATTTTGTTTATGATCGGGAATAAAAACCCAAACCTATATTCAACAACTTCACTCACTTGAAATCCTTACACAATTTCACAATTATATTACACTTCAATCTTCTCCTTCAAAGCCTCACGCAGAAATTCCAAAATCCAAAAATTTGATGATAAGCATTGGTTTCTGAAATAAGGGAGATTTCTTGTTTGATAGAGATTATCCGGATGACAAATCTACATTGTACGGATGCTTAATTCAACAACTAGCACTTTAAATTTAGGTCCAAATATATTACAATCACAATTTTGAATGAATTAAGATTTGTGCGGGCTATAAAACACTTAGTTTAAATAAACAAAACGTAAAGAATATTGCAAAAAAATGGTACAAAACTTTGGGAATGATTTGCAGAAATGCGAAAAACTACTTCTTCAACGTTTTCCGCATTATTTTCACTAGAAATGTCCATGAATTCCGTAGGAAATTGTACATAGATTTTTCCCGAAATAAATGCAATGATTTCCCGTAAAATATTTCGAAAGGCAGTTTGTAAAGAACTCCTGTTTGGGAATTCGAGGAACCATGTAGATTTTCAGGGTGTCGAAATATCCAGTTTTTAACTAAGCTTTTGGAAAAATTCCTAAACTCGTTTCGAAAGCACTTTTTAAAATAATTGCTTTGAAGGAATTTTTAACGATATTTCTAGCCAAATTCGATATTGGATTCGAAGAATTGCTCCCTGTAATTTCCAAAGCCATCATAGTTATAATTTTGAATAGCGGCATTTTCAATATTTTTGGAAAAAAAAAACATTAAAAGCATTAAGAATTAAGTCGTTTTGGATAAGTTTCTGGTGGGTTTGTTTGTTATAGTAATGATTGAAACATAGGTAGCACCTCCTAAAATTTAAAGCTTGAGTCATTTAATATCTGGACCACCAGGGTGCGATGACGTCACGTTTTCGATTCCCGCATCTTGTACTAATGTTTAGGGAACCCAAATGCATTGTCAATTGGGGAACCCAATTGATGTTGGCTGCAAAAAAACCTATTGGGTTGGATTAGGGATGTCATATATGTGCATGATCTAGACGCATCGTTTAATTTAATGCAGCGCTCCCATTGGTCGGATATGAAAATTTTTTGACAGCATTCGGTTTCGGAATGCTGCCTCCTTCAGTGCTATCAATTGCATCACTATTCGTTTTGTTTCGAATAAGTTGCATGTGATGGACGCCGCGAACCGAAAATTAGTTTTGGACACTCACTTCGAAAATCCAACGTGATCAGGTTCAAAAATTACGAAATCGTTGAAATTGGTCAAATCGACCGTGTGCAGCGTTCTCGAACGTTTCCGTCAGGGGAATACTATCGATAGGCAGGACATGCGTCGTAGTGAAACTAAGGTTCGGAAGTTGCATTTGAACGTGTTAAGAACATTTAGGGCAAATCCTGGGCAGTCGGATAATGAAGTCGTCAAAAAAGTAACGCCAGCCAAAGTACTGTCAGGACAATTCATCTGCGAGAAACATTCTGATCTTTTCGGACCAGTAAGCAGCCCAACAGGATACTAAAGCAGAACCTAGTGACCAAAACACGTGCCCGGAAGTTGTATGACGAGGTTCTGACAAATTACGAAGGATGCATTTTCAGCGAGGATGAAACGTAGAAATAGCAGTGGAAGCCGTTTTCCATACAAAATGGCTAACTTTGACATGCTGTAACTTTGTTCTCATAAGAGCGATAGAGCTGAAAATATGACAGCGAACTACGAATATGGTGAATATTGTTATAACAAAATCTAAAAATTTTTGAAGCAAGTTAAACACAATGTGAAATTGATCAAAATAATAGCAAAATAATAATATCGTCACAGGCCTCAAAATAGGAATTTTTCAGAGGAGTTTTGTAGAAGTACCTGAATCACTTAAGAAGCTCCTCCAGAAATTTCTCTGAGTTCCGCATTTTTTTATCACAAACATTTATTTAGTATTTTTGGTATAAACTTCTTCCAGAAAATTGATTAGGAAATTCGTCGTAGAATTCCACAGAAAACATCAATCATAAAAAAAATCTCTAAAAATAATTCATCAGAGAATGTTTTTTATTGGAACTTCGTCAAACATGTCTTAAGAAGTTCACCATTTTTTTTGGAACTCTGACATAAACAACCTCAAGCATGGGTCTACGTTACAAGACTTGCAGAATAAGAAGCAAATTTCAAGCATGTATTACATGTAAAATAGTTTTGATTAAAACATATCATGTCTCTAAATAAATTGTTTAATTGTCCTAATATCACACTGAAACAGTAAATATTCCAGTGAATAAACTGATCTGTAAAGTTAAAAGTTTGGATTCTTGGATTTTTTAAGCTCCTCAGTTATATCGAGCAAAGCCGGGAAAATTCAAAATCTACGTGGGAAATAGTCGGGAAAAATGCGGGAATTTTAGTTTTGATTTTGTGTGGCAAATACTATCGCTTTATTTCAATTAAAGGGTGATACGGTCAAAATTTGGTCACACAATTGGTTTCATAACTTGATACTGCGTACACCAAAACAGCTGATTTTTGGACCAGTAATGGTACATTATATGTAGCTTATACCATAAAATTTTCATCAAAATCGGTTTAGTATGTGCGGAGATATTGTGAATCCTGAAAACTGCAATTTTAAAATGTTGTACAAGGAGGATTAAAAAATAAGAACACATTTTTACTCTTTTATTTATAGAGCCACAAATACTGAACCAATTTCAATGAAAATTTTTCTGTATGTAAAGTATACATATCAAAATGTTGTGTAAAAATTTCATTCAATTTGATCCAGCCATTACAAAGTTATATTTGTTTAGGTGGTCAAATTTTGTCAAATTTTGTCAAGTCAAGCCAAATTTTGGTCACACATTTTTTTTTCATAACTTTAGACTGCGTACACCAAAACAGCTGATTTTTGGATCAGTAATGGTCCATTATATGTAGCTTGTACCATAAAATTTTCATCAAAATCGGTCCAGTATTTGCGGAGACATTGTTGAACCCTGAGATCTGCAATATTAATTTTTTTTTCACAAATAAGAACACATTTTTACTGTTTTATTTATAGAGCCAGAAATACTTAACCGATTTCAATGAAAATTTTTCTGTATGTGAAGTATGCATATCAAAATGTTGTGTAAAAAATTCATTCAGTTTGATCGAGCCGTTACAAAGTTATATTTGCTTAAGTGGCACCCGGTCAGTTTTTTTCATATTCAAACTGCTACAACTTTGAAAGTATTCATACAAAATAGCTCAAAATTTTACTGCGAACGTATTTTCATAATAGTATTATACTGTAAAATTTTGATAAAAATCGGAGCAGTATTGGTTGTTCTATAATCAAAATTGTGCTTTACTGACCTTAAATTTCCGAAAATTTACTATGGAGCGCCTTTGTACAAAATTCTAAAAAGGTAGGTCGATGGTTTCATCTATATATCAACCAATACTTAATCGATTTTGATGAAAATTTTATGGTATAAGCTACATAT
The DNA here is from genome assembly GCF_035046485.1 of Aedes albopictus. NCBI lineage: Eukaryota > Metazoa > Arthropoda > Insecta > Diptera > Culicidae > Aedes > Aedes albopictus. The sequence continues at coordinate 213,547,365 of NC_085137.1, forward strand.
AATGTAGCATTACTGGTCCAAAAATTAGCTGTTTTGGTGTACGCAGTCTAAATTTATGAAAAAAATTGTGTGACCAAATTTTGACCGTATCACCCTTTATGACATGGCAAGCCCATACAAACAACTTCAATTAGGGATGTTCCAATTAATAATCATTTTCATTCCAACATGTATTTGAGTTGTGTACCTACAAAGGATAGACAAAATGATCGAAACAGGCAAAATTTTCAGTTTTCCAGGAATTTTCAACTAGCTGTAACTTTTTGAAAAGTGCATCAAATATTACTAAATTTATACCGTAAGTTGATCAACTAGTTGTGTATTAGTGGTATACATTTAGAAAAGATCGGGCTGTTCTTGACGAAGTTAAAGAGGTTCTAGAAAAAGGCAAGTTATCCGATAGCCAACTTTGAGCTGTTATATCTCCGGGTTCAATGAACCGAATACAATTAAATTTTAACCATTTATGATAATAAGTTTTGGAAAACGTTTGAATAAACATTTTTGGAAAAGTGAAAATTTTGCCTATCCCGATCATTTTGTCTATCCCCTGTAGGTATATAGAGAAGGTATGTATGTACAGTAAGTAGATAGAAATATAAAAGTAGGATGAAACGGACGGGCCAGAAATCGAAACTTTCTGCATACAAATTTGCAGTGATAGCCATGAAACCAACAGGCTCGCCTATATGGGCCCCTAAGCCTTTTCTACATGGTACGGCACTTATTATTTAACTATCTAAAGCTGTACTTTGTCTGGATATTTTTTACCAGTATTATGGTTTCAGCCCATTGTGCGCTGCATGGCAGTCGACCGATGTCAAAAAAGGAACGAACGGGATGCGTAATCATATCCACCATCGGGAGTCGGGAATCACCAGGAGAACCCAGGAAGAGCAAGAGTGGGCGGGTGATTTTAGGCGATGAATCGATGTGTGATTTAGCGTTTTTTGCAAATTTTGCATTTGTAAGTTATAGGAATAAACGATCCAATTATTGTTAGTACGGGAATCGGTCCCGCCGGAGTGTGCCGGATTCCGGTCAATGAACAGACAGAAATGCAGTGAAAAGTGCAGAAGAAAATAGTGCAGACGACGTAACTAGTATTCGCGACCCGATCGTGTTGTGTGGGAAATCTTATTTTTACTTGCCCCTCGCTGAGCTGGAGGTAAAGTCTGGCGGTGATCGTGGCCCCAATACCACCCATAGGAGGACCAGCAATATTTATTATCGAAACGGAGGACAGCAGCAATCAGTGACACCTGAACGAAGCTCGCGAGTTTGGATGTTCTTGCGTATTTTCTTCCGTGTAAGATGTAGTTTTAAGGTATTATGTGTGGCTATCAGTCAGATACAAATATGTGCCGTTTTATCATGCATATCTTCAGAAAACCTTGTTTTGACGCGAAACTCTTCTTCTTGGCGTAACGTCCCAACTAGGACAAAACCGACTTCTCAGCTTGAGTACTTCCACGGTTTCTTTTCCTCGAAAACAAATTAAAAATTGTGTTCTGCCCGCTAGTCAAATTAGAAGACTCATTTTGCAAGAAAAGGAAGTACCAGACATAGTTGTGTTGTAGCAGGAAAAGTTGTGAAGGGAGAAATCCCTTCTGGAATTATTCGGAATATTTTGTATTACGTGTGGATTGTCGATAAATGTCTAGCATAATACAATGAAAATTTAAGAAAATAGTAGAACTTACGTATTTTCGGCAGTTTTGTTCTCTTCGTCTTGTTTTTTTTTAAACCTGTTGAACTCAGAGTTGGCCTCAAGTGGAATACATAACCTAGTCGAGTCAAGTACAAGACACTGAAGACGACCCTTCAGTTGAGGTCGAAATACGTATCTGCCAAAGGATGCAAATTCTTAGTGGAATTAAAAGGAACAGTACTTAACTTCTTTCTACTCTCAAATCCTTCCCAACAAAGCTGAGTTACATGTCGAAATTTCAGGCAATTTGGCCTACAAAAACCCCCCATGACGAAGCGAACAAACCTGCCGATAATACCCTTAGTCACCCTATGTCAAACAATATTAATTGTTCATAAAAACTTAGGGTGCTATTACACTCTTTGTCCAGACGCCAAATATTTGACCACTTTTGGCAGATAAATTTTGGCAGGTTGTTTGACTCTGTTTGTCCCTATTCGTTTTTCGAGAGTAACAATTTTTTTTGTTTGCCAGGTACACCTTGGTCAAAATTTATCTGTCAAAAGTGGTCAAATATTTGGCATTGGTCAAAGAGTGTCATACTAGCTTTACATTTAAACATGTGATTAAGGACAAACGTCTTGAAATCCCGCTTGAACAGTGCATCAGAACTTCAGACGCACAAATCTCATGAAGCAAGCTTCAAACAACAATGAATTCTATTATTCTGTTCTTGCTCACTTGTAATAAGCTTAAAATCAAGCTTAAAATAAGATCAGGTGCACAGCAAAAAATTTCTTGTGATATCACATCATTTTCGCTGCACATCAGTCTTGTCGTTGAAGTGATGTACAAATTACATCGTTTCCACGCAGCAGATCAGCCGCGCAGCTTGAAAGTGGGTCTAGCCATCGCTAGAACCGGAACGTTAGATGATTCATATATAAGTAAAATATTGGCATGGATTCGTGCACTGGTCCGTCGATCGTAAGGCATATCCCTTGCCTCTCGACTATTCCACCGAGTTAGAGGATAGATGATAAAAATGGTACTGCTTCTAGGTATTTGCTGGAATGGCTTTGTTGACACTTTCCGGTGCCAACTAGGGTGTACATGGTATGGTGAGTGTGATAATTGTTGGAAAACGATGCAACAGAGCGAAATTACGTTTCAAATTGGATACGTCGCCAGAAATTACGCGTCTGGATATTACAAAATTATTTGCTGTGTGCGCTGGCTTTGTTTACGAAGAGATTTGTGCCCTCAAAATCGTGAGTAGGTGCCAAAGTCGGCCATTGCGGCGGCCATTTTGGGATTCTAACAAGTCTGTCCTTAGGCATCAATGGAACAAATTGACCTCGGCTTTTTTTCTACATGGTCAATAGATACGGACTGAAAACTGTAGGCACCGAAATTATTACTTCAACTTCAACGATGACTGTGGCTCAATTTACTGAATGAAAATGGTTCAAATTTTGACCACACTAAAGTTTTTTTTTACGACGGTAATGGTACCGCGTGAAAAAACCCGCGCTATTTCAAAAAACGTCGTAAAAACCGCGTTATTTCATAAAAAAGTGAAGTCACGGTAGATGTTGTCCTGACCAGTGTTGGTAAAAACTCAAATTCTCAAATCTCATGCTTGAGTTGTTTCACGCGCGATTCTTGACTCGCCAAACTCACCACCGAAAAAATCATGCATGAGTTGACTCGCGATTTCACTCATTGCTTTATTTCTTGGTATTCTTATTACTTACTTCGATATTTTTAGGATTATATGATAGAACAAAAGCAAACCTATCGTACAACAACATTGGATGCCGTTTAAATTGATTTGGGTTCGTTTTACAAGCGAACGAGATTTTGGCGCTTGACTCGTGAGAGCGAGATTTTGCATGAGAATCTCGGGCGTGAGAAAATGATTCAGAATAGCGCGCGAGTTTGCTCACGCAGGAGCGGTTCATGAATGTGCTTTGAGTGTGATTTTACCAACACTGGTCCTGACTATTTCAAGCGGATTTTTTTTTCGACGGTTTTTGAAATAACGCGGTTTTTTTACGACAGTTTTTTAACGCGGTTTTTTTTAGAACTAACCGCGTAAAAAAAACTTCAGCGTACTTCGTTTACTAATTGGTCATAATAATACCAAAATGAGTTATATAAAATAGAAAGTAGGATACAGAATTGCATAAAACACTATAGAGGTTTCCGGGTTCACCGAAGAAATCCCGGGAGGACTTACTGTATAAATCCCGAGCGAGGATTTCGGTTCGTAGAAAGAATTCCATTAGGATTCTCTGAATATGTTTCGACAGAATACTTTGAAAGTTTACTGAAATGAATCTGTGAAGTGATTCCAGCAGAAATCCATTAAAGATTGCAGGTTTAAATTTCTGAAAGAACCCTTTCAGGATTTTCTAAAGCAATTCTGGTAGAACTCCCGGAAGTTATTTCTGACGGAATCACGTAAAGAATACCTGATGGAACCCTTAGAGAGAGCATGACAGGAATGCCGGCCAGAAGCTGAGCCGGTTTTCCTGCAAGAGCCATAAAAGATGTCTCTCCCAAGCAACACGCATGTCATATAAGACTTACGACAGCGCAAGTTTTGGTTGTATATAAGTTAATTTAACGTAATTTCAACACAATGCTAGAATTACGTCAAATTAACTTCTATATAACCAAAACTTGCGCTGCTATAACTTTTATATGACATGTGTGTTGCTTGGGCTATGATCTAGGATTGCCTGAAAAAAATCTCGGAATAAATCTATATTTTTTCATTTTTTTTTTTTTGAGGATTCCTTGAAGGAATCATAGCAGGAATCCTGGAAGAAATCTTTGAAGGAATTCTAGCACAAATCCCTGAAGGAATGCAGAAAATAATTACTAAAAGAATCCTTTTAAGATTTTCCAAAGCAACCCCTGCAAAAAACCCTGAAGAGAACTTCGGAGCAATCCGTACAGTAATCTCGTGAGGAATATCTGAAGGAATCCTGGGAATAAACCTGGGAAGATTCTCGAAAGGAATACCTGAAGAAATCCTGGAAAGAATTCCTGAGGTATCTGAAAAAAAAAAACTCAGCTCATTTAATCTCATCTCAGTTCTTTGCCCTCTATTCCAACCCTCCATCCTACGCTCTAGCGTTGGGCAATTTTGAATCGATATTCGCAACATCGATGTTTTTGTTCCGATTAATCGATTTTTTGAATCGATGTTGAAGCCCCACAAAATCGACAGAATCGATTTTTTACATTCCATTTTTCTTTCGATTCAAAAACGTTAAATTCCTTTTTTTAGAATGCACTGTAGAATTTTACCATTAAAAAATGTACATAAAATCGAGGATCTATATAATGTAGAGTCCACAAAATCGATGTATATACCTGTATATATCAGGTTCCCTGGGAAATTCCTACCAGGAGTCTAAGTGAATCTTTCTCAGGATTCTGAAGGAATGCTTCTTATGGTCTAGAGAGTTTCTTTCAGGGTTCTAGCGCATCCTTCTCAGGATTCGAGGTCAGTCCATCTCTGAGTTCTGACCATTTTTTTTTAGAATCCCCTCTCAGGATTCTAGATATATTTTTTCTTAATAATGTCCTAATAATGTCTGGAGGATTTTTTCTCAGCTGTATCATATGGGGGTACCCATTAGAATTCTAGGGAATCTCTGGATTCTAAGGGAATTCATTTCAGGATTTTGGGGTATTCCAAGGTTCCCTAACAAAGGTGAAATCCCTTTCAGGATTCTAAGATATTTCTGGATAATCTGGGTTGATTCCTCTAAGGATTCTGGGAGACCCTCACTTAGGATCCCACTTAGAATTCTGATGAAATCTTTCTCAGCATTCTCAGGAACTCCTCTCAGACTTCCTGGAGAATCATACGCAGTATTCTCAGAATTGTGGCGAAATTCCTCTCAAGATTCTGGAATCCCATACAAGATTCAAGAGGCATCCTTCTCAGGATTATGCGTAAGATCCTTTTAAGATTCTGGGAGAATATCACTAAGTATTCTGCGGGTACACTTCCCAAGATTATCTGAAAAATCGGCTTTCTGGCTCTCTTCCAGGGAAAATCCTTATCAGATTTTCGTGAAAACCCCTCTTAGGTTTCTAGCTACATTTCTCTCAAGAATCTGGAAGAACTCCTCTTATGATGCCTCTCAGAGTTCTGGGAGAATCACTCGTTAAATTCTGAGGAATACCTTTCGGGATTCTGGCAGAATTATTCTCAGTATTCTAAAGGAATCCATTCAGGATGTTAAAGAAATTCTGAGAAAATACTTAAAAGGATTCTGGAGGAATTCTTCTCGGGATTTTAGGGGAATCCTATCTCTCAGAATCCTGTGAGAGTATATAACAGATTTCTTTGGCAATCCCGCCCAGTATTTTGAGGGAACTTTTCTCAGGGTTCTGAAGTAATCGTCTGCCCTACCCTCTACCCTAACCTTCTACTCCACTCCACTCCTTCTACTCTATCCTTCACCCAAACCCTCTACCCGACCGTCTGCTCCACCGTTTACCCTACCCGCTGCCCTACCATCTACCATGACCCTCTACCCTTTTTCTCAAAAAGCCCGATCGATAGATACCCATATTGCATGGTATCATGGCTCAAACTACCATACTGTGGCCGCAATCTTGGATATGGTCCGCCATCTTGGATTTCAAAATGGCGTCAAATATCGATGTTTGACTTCTACACATCAAGCCCAATCGATAGATACCCATATTGCATGGTATCATAGCTCAAACTACCATTCCGTAGCCGTGACCATCTTAGATATGGTCCGCCATCTTGGATTTCGAAATAGGGTCAAATGTCGAGTTTTTACTTCTACTCTTAAATCCCGATCGATAGATACCCATTATTGCATGGGCTCAAACTACCATAGCGTTGCCGCCATCTTAGATATGGTCCGCCATATTGGGTTTCAAAATGGCGTCAACTATCGATATTTGACTTCTACACACAAGCCCGATCGTATTCAAATATTCTGTAGTTCGCAAATCGCTCGCATCGTTTTTACTCTTGTTTGACTCCTGTTTGCTCACTATCGCCATCTACTCAGTGGGTTTGCGAACCACAGCGTAATTAGCATTGGGCGATTATGTTTGAGAAATTTTACGCGTGATACAAAAATAGTTGGGTTCTCATACAAAAAATCTTACAAGAGGAGTGGGGTGTCGAAAAATCGTTAAAATGCCCTTACGTAATAAATGGACAGCCCCTTAGGTTGTCAAACGAATCAACAAAGCATAAGGGCTTGTTCACAAATGTCATAACGCAGCTCAAACGAAAAAAATGTCTCCCCATATAAACAGTGCTAAGCAGGAATGAGAAATGTACTGAATAAAAACGGTTACTGGCTGTACATTTGACATTTTTCCACACGAACATCACAGGCCCAGCCAAACACAAACTGCTCGAAAAATAAATGTCATAACATTTTTTTTTCCTGCAGCCATCTTCCTCGAAACGGTTTTCAAGCGCGAGAGCGCCAGTACTCGAGCACAACGACGACAGAAATTTCTGTCTCTCCCATTTTCGCATTTTTCTGCGTTTTAAACCGCTTCTAGACAAACTTCTTCACATGCATCACAAAGCTAGGAGTGTGCTCTAGCTATTTGTGCAAATTTCTTTGCCGTGATTCTTTCAATGATTTATCGAGGAATTCTTTCGGGATTCCTTCCTAGATTTATCCTGGTATTCCGTTCGGGATTCTTCCAGAATTCCCACAGGGACTTCTATTGAGATTCTTTTAGAGATTAGTGCAGAATACTTTCAAGGCTTTTCTTCTGAATTCTTTCATGAATTCCTTCCGAGGATCGTCCAGGAATTACTCCTGGGATTTCTTTCTGGGTTGCGACCCATAGTTTGAGAAACACTGATTCAGTATGTTTGTCACGCTTCAGTAGTTTTCACTTTCCTGTAATTATACGTCAACAGATAGTTGATAGTAACCGGCCACTAAAAAGCATCACTGCTATGCAACTGCCTATCAGTTTTTAATAATCTTCCTCGTTGTATCTCTGACCGATTTCCACATTTCTATTCCAGTGCTGTAACGATCAAGAAATGAATACGCTGAACAAGTCTGTTGGAGCGACCGAGAATGGAGCAGTGCACAACGAACGACTGGTAATCCTCGATGCTGGGGCACAGTATGGAAAGGTAAGCGTTGCGTGTGTTTAAGGCTTTCGAACTTATCTAATGTTGAATTCTATCGTCGTTTTGCCTTCCAGGTCATCGACCGAAAAGTGCGTGAACTGAAAGTGAAGTCTGAAATTTTGCCACTAGACACGCCTGCTCAGAAGCTGAAGGAGCAAGGCTTCCAGGCGATCATCATTTCCGGTGGACCGAACTCGGTGTACGCCGAAGATGCGCCACACTATGATCCGGACATTTTCAAAATAGGATTGCCGATTTTAGGTGGGGAATGGGCTGTGTGGCAATATCTGATATTGGGAAGGCATACTCACTAATGTTCATAAACTTTTCAGGTATTTGCTATGGAATGCAAATTATGAACAAAGAGTTTGGCGGAACTGTTCACAAGAAGGACATTCGCGAGGATGGCGAACACAACATCGAAGTGGAAGTTTCCTGTCCGCTTTTCAAGTAAGTGTGATTTATGATTGTAGCACAGCAAAAAAAGTAAAAGGGAGGAAAAAGAAAAGGATTGCTTCTTAAGTTAACGGTAATCTTTGATACAATCCTCCAAAAGCAAATTATAAGATACTTTGAACATCTTCCACTTCTGCCAGTTTTGGATTGGAAGCTACACTTTGTATCACATTTTTTTTCTTTTTTTTTTTTTGAGTTTATGTAATTAGAATGCTAATTTTTCCTTTGCAAAGTTAGTAATGTGATTGCGTGTCCAAATTAATACGTCGTCTGATTTTACAGAGGCCTTACACAAGTGCAGTCGGTGCTGCTGACGCACGGGGACAGTCTGGACCGAGTTGGCAACAAGCTCAAGGTGTGTGCGTACTCCTCCAACAGGATTGTGGCCGGTATCTACAATGAGCAGATGCGTATCTATGGTGTGCAGTTCCATCCAGAGGTAATGAGTTGAATGCTTTAAAACAGAAGAAACGTTATTCATAACTTTAATTTATATATTTTAGGTGGATCTAACGGTGAATGGTAAACAGATGCTTTCGAACTTCTTGTTCGAAATTTGCGGTTTCTCGCAGAGCTTCACCATCCACAACCGCGAGGAAGAATGTATCAACTACATTCGGGAGCGTGTTGGAAACAATAAAGTTTTGGTAAGTGTGTGGTACATGTGTTTCAGTCAATGTAGGATTCATTACGTTTTTCTGTAATTTCAGTTGTTAGTTAGTGGCGGCGTTGATTCCACAGTTTGCGCAGCCCTTCTTCGAACTGCCTTAAAACCGGAACAAGTTATTGCTGTTCATATTGATAATGGTAGGTTTTTAGAATCTAATCAAGCTGTGCTTCATACAATACTATCATTCAATTCCTAGGTTTTATGCGAAAGAATGAGAGTGCTCAGGTGGAAAAATCGCTCCGTGAGTTGGGTGTCGATCTACTGGTGAAGGATGCGCTATACCAATTCACCCGGGGAACCACTACGATCAAGGTTCCCGGATCGCTCTACAATCAAGATACGCCCATGCTGTGTCAGACGACCAGTCCCGAAGACAAGCGCAAGATCATTGGCGACGTATTCGTCAAAGTATCGAGCGAGATCATCAAGGATCTGAACCTGAACGCCGAGGAGGTTTTCCTTGCGCAGGGAACTCTGCGGCCGGATCTGATCGAATCGGCTTCTACGCTGGTCAGTACGAAGGCCGATACCATCAAAACGCATCACAATGATACGGAATTGATTCGTCAGCTGCGAGAAACGGGACGGGTAATTGAACCCCTGCAGGACTTCCACAAGGATGAGGTCCGGCAGCTTGGCTATGAATTGGGACTCCCGGCACATGTCGTTGAACGACATCCGTTCCCTGGTCCGGGGTTGGCCATCCGCGTACTGTGCGCCGAAGAAGCTTACATGAAGGATTATTCAGAAACACAGGTAAGTTAACATGTTGGCGACTAATCCAGTGATGTCAATAAACATGAGATGAATTTATTCCATATAAGGTGATTGCTAAAGTTATCGTGGACTACAAGAAGAAACTTGAACAAAATCATGCTCTGCTCAACCGTGTGTCTGGAACAACGTCCAAGGAAGAACAGGAGGAGCTTTGTCGCATTTCCAGCGCCATAAAGCTAAACGCCACTTTACTGCCAGTTCGAAGCGTCGGAGTGCAAGGTTCGCAATAACTTCTTTACACATCTCTTCACAGCATCTAATGAATAACCCCCATAGGTGATAAACGGTCCTACAACTACGCCGTGGGTCTCAGCAGCAAAGACCAACCAAACTGGCAGGACATGATGTTCCTTTCAAAGCTGATTCCCAGAATCTTGCATAACGTCAACCGGGTGTGCTACATTTTTGGGGACGCCGTGAAGTATCCAGTGCAGGACATCACTCACACCCTACTGACGCAGAATGTGATATCGCAGATCAGACAGGCGGACGCAATCGCTAACAGGGTATGTAATAACAAAGTATGACAAAGAGATTATTTTTTTGGTGGGAACAAAGCTTTTTCAATCTATATTAGCGTCCAAAGCAAGTGGGCAAAATTTGGTAGCGATTGGCTGCGTCCCCGTATTTCGCATAGCGGTTGAAATTTGTATGGGAAAGCGTATTTTTTTACTTTTAACTCATAAGTTGAATTTCTAAAACCATACCATTTAACTAATGACGTTAAAACAATCTAACTAAAGACGTTAAAGTATAGCCTATGATATGCCGAAAAACTTTGCCGAAGACGCTTATGAAAAAAGTTAAACTTGTTAATTCATTTTCATTTTCATTTTGCAGCATTTGGTGGGGCAATGAGAGCGCAAGTCAGTCCAAAGCCGATGATAAGGAGGGGTAATGGCTGAATAGTCTTTGCTGACCACATAAACGCCATGGGATAGGAAAAGGGTATTTTGGTGTGGGATTAGGGTGTTGGTGCAGACTTGACGATATCAATGCTATTCAGATGCAAAATAATTTTAAGGTTCAATAGTGAATCGCATACCTTCCAAAACCAAAAAACAATAATCCACAAAATACCAAGCAAGTCATAGAAAGAAAAAGCGCCCGATTGTTTATTTTGTCAATTATAACAAACGGAAACTTCTACCCTCTCCGACTCGCCAGTCATCCCGGAAAAAATGTCCCTTCAGTTCTGGAAAATATATTATCCCCAATTAAGCCTTTAATCGAATTGTCCGCGTGGTCTTGTAGTACCCCTGCTAGGTAAGAATCAGTCATTGCCATACATATTAAATGCTAGACATGACCCCATGGATAGCATTTGCATATGTAAAAGCTTTGTTGATGTGGCTTTCCTATTAGGCAATTCTCTCATCTCATGTTTGTCTTCAAAACCTTATCAAGCTTAGAAAATTGAAGTTGATAAACAATACATTACAAGGTTCGAATTCCCATAGAATGAGATCATTCATTCGCACTACAACACCATAGGAGATAATACCACATTGGCTGATTACAGTACAAATGTGAAAAATCTCCCTTTTCCCCCTATCCGCAACCCGGGGACGCGCCCTGTTGGATTTCGAAAGCCTCGGAGAATATTACAAACCTTCAATGGCATTCCCATAAACTAACCCACATTGCCCATTCAGGGGTCTGACTGGGCCTATTACCCTCCCTCAGTTTGTAATATTCTCTCCAACTTGGAATTATATTTTCCCGGCAAATAAATGACTTCGACAAATGTTCGATATACTATGCAGCGTCATGATCAGTATAACTATATCAGATGACTTGGAGATCTGATTCTTACAGAATTGTTTGCCATTGATTATACATTCAGCTATTCTAATCATTACTGCAAAGGCCATCGACCACATGCCTGAAATCAAAGCTTCCTGGAAGATATAATCCAAGCCCAGGGAAAAAAAAAGTTAAACTTGTTAATTCAGGTCAAAAATGTATTATTGATGTTATTCCTTTACATGTTAACCCTAGTCGTGCATTGGAGTCATTATGACCTCTAAACGGGCATTAGTTCAGCGAGGTGAGCGCAAGATAATGCAGTAATGATCTCAACGTAATAACTTTTGTCACAAGTGTCGGAACACATTGCGGTTTTCGGCAAAGCTTTTCGACATATTTTAGGCTATACTTCAACGTCATTAGTTAGATTGTTTAAGAAAAAAAAATTCAATTTATGAGAAAAATGTTTGAATGGTTGAAAATAGCAGTTTCTGCCTGGTTTAATCGTCGATAGTCCTCTTCAACCGCAGCGTAGGCCAGTTCCGGAAACGTCGTGGTATGGTGAAAGAAAGATTGGATACTCACAACATTCATGTACCTTTTGCTAATCTTGCTCGGATTGCTTTTCGGAACAAGGCCGGGGAGGTAACTTTGCGCCAATCTTATGCAAGAATACCAAAAGCACGAATGTCGTTACTCCCGGTCACGCCCATCTTTACCGTAACCGATAGGGGAAGGAAATGTTGACGTAGCATTTATTTAAGAGGCTCCGACTCAGTGACACTCCCATAAGTACTACGGAGTGGGTGGTTGGGAGATGTATTTGGTCAAGGATTCGCATGAAAATCTGGCGATGGACCCACAGCATTGGCTGTTTACTTGGTTAAAATTTAATCTTTTGAAAGCCGGCAATCAAAAGAGATTTTTTTTCTATTTATTGCTTAAATAATTATGTTTCTACTCTGGAAAGGATTGTAAGCTCAACTGTGCACTATGGTCCTCCGGAAAGTAGGGGGTTGGTGTCAGGCCCTAACGGAAAATCAGCAACAGAATAATACGAACCGAGACCAACGGCAACGACACCAGCGAACAAAAAGGACTTGCGATAGGAAACTCGCTACGTGGAACTGCCGATCTCTCAACTTCATTGGGAGAACCCACATACTCGCCGATCTACTGAAGGACAGCTGCTGCAGAATCGTAGCGCTGCAGGAGGTGTATTGGACAGGATCCATGGTGCGAACGTTCAGAGGTACCATCTACCAGAGCTGCGGCAACACACGCGAGCTGGGAACAGTTTTCATCGTGATGGGTGATATGCAGAGGCGCGTGATCGGTTGGTGGCCGATCGATGAAAGAATGTGCAGGTTGTGGATCAAGAGCCGATTCTTCAACTTCAGAATAATAAACGTACACAGCCCACACTCCGGAAGTACTGATGATGACAAGGACGCATTTTACGCGCAGCTCGAACGCGAGTACGATCGCTGCTCAAGCCACGACGTCAAGATCATCATAGGAGATTTAAACGCTCAGGTAGGCCAGGAGGAGGAATTCAGATCGACGATTAATAAGTTCAGCGCCCACCAGCAGACGAACGAAAACGGCCTGCAACTCATTGATTTCGCCGCCTCCACAAATATGGCCATACGTAGCACCTTTTTCCAACACAGCCTCCCTTAGCGTTACACCTGGAGATCACCACAGCAGACGGAATCTCAAATCGACCACGTTCTGATTGACGGACGGCACTTCGACATTATCGACGTCAGGACCTATCGTGGCGCCAACATCGACTCCGACCGCTATCTGGTGATGGTCAAACTGCGCCCAAAACTCTCCATCATCAACAATGTACGGTACCGCCGGCGACCACCACGGTACAACCTAGAGCGACTGAAACAACCGGATGTCGCTTCAGCATGCGCGCAGAATCTCGAGGACGCGATGCCAGACGAGCCATCAGCCATCAACGACGCAACCGACAGCACCATCAGGTACGTGGAACGGAATCGACGGAACGAATGGTTCGACGAAGAACGGTTTTTGAGGAGGAGAACGCAGCGAGGCCGGTAATGCTGCAGCAAGGGACCCGACAGAACGTGGAACGTTACAAACAGAAGCGGAAACAGCAGACCCGCCTCTTTCGTGAGAAAAAGCGCCGCCTGGAAGAAGCGGAGTGTGAAGAAATGGAACTGCTGTGCCGTTCAACGTACCACTAACAACCAATAATAAGAAGCTGTCAAATGGTATGGGAAATCCGCGTCGGGTCGCATGACGCGTCCACTCTGGCCGTACCCTAAGGGTTTCGGGTGAACTATCCAGTTCATTTGAATCTCGCCGGGGACTGCGATAAGGCGATGAACTTTCATTCCTACTTTTCAACATGGTGGAGCGTGATCTGGCGAGCGTTGGGCGTGACCGACGTTGGAAAGCTGCAGCTGCAAATAGAATATTATGCCGGCAAATTGTTGATTCAGTGTTACCGTGGGGTGCCCTAATTTCGCGCGGGTCCAAATTTCGCTCACTGATAATTTTTTGAGATGATAATCATAGAAGTAATTGTTGAATTGTCCTAATTTCACTTTAGATATCGTAGCAAAAGTGTAATTTGGACATTTGCACAATTAGTTTTGTGATTATGATCTCTAAATATTATCAGTGAGCGAAATTTGGACCCGCGCGAAATTAGGGCACCTCACGGTATCATGAATTTGATGTTGAACTAAATAAATGAAATGAACGTGACCAGTCTCTATAATATAGCTAAATCAATCAATCAAATCAATATACGTGACCGCTTGCTTGCCACATGCGGAGAGGACACACTTCCGGACAAGCTTGTCCAGAGGATGTGTAGGGATGAGTTTGACTGGAATTCCGTTTCAACGGTATTCACTCACTTCGTTTTGGAGCTACAGAGGAGGTGGCGCGTTGACTCGTAGAATGGCAAGTTCAGACGCTATCAGTGAAGAGAATAGAGCTTGCTGACGTTTATTCACCTTTCTCTTTCAAACATGCAGGCGGAATAGGATTTGTTGTCATCAGGAACTATCAGAAAAAGGTTTCCCGATAAAAACAAATCCTATCCCGCCTGCAAGCTTGAAAGGGAGAGGTGAATAAACGTCAGCAAGCTCTATTGACAGACAAAGGAGGCACAAAACAAGCAACAAAGAAGGCGCGACGATTACTCTTTATCGTGCTTTATCCCTACTGGTGACAGATAATGACATGATCTCGAAAATCTTTGTTGCAGACAAAACGGAAGCTGAATTTGTTGCGTACTTTTCAATTCGTGAATAATCAATTATTACTAACCCAAAGTCGGAAGTGTTTGATGATAGATCTGCAGCAGAGTTGCAGTGTTTACTGACTCGAAGCTACCGTTCGAAAATCGCAATGCAAGGCTTAAAAATATCTAAACTCGTGGTGTACGATGTTTATCCTATTATTTTCAAGTTGGGACAAACTTATGTCGCATTGGGTGGATTGTCGCAACAAATACAGGTTGCGACATTGTCATTATTGCTGCGCGATGGTTGAATTTTGATTCACTAAACGCTATACAAGAGGTGGCCCAAGGGTTCGCAGTCTACTACGTAGGTCATATCCCCATAAACAGCGATTAAATGGCCGCGGGGAGAACATCCTGGTAGCGTTGCTGTCGTGGGATCGGTATACTGGCTTGGATCCGAGCCTGCGGTTGGAAAGGGTTCCCGGGGCAGGTTGAGGCTTCTTGTCGGTACGGTACGACTTTCTGTGTGCTGGCTGATAGGGGTTAAATCCCTGTACACGCGTTATCAGTTCTTGATAGGTACTTGATGTGCAGTTGGAAGCAGGTGTGGTGTCGACCCTGTCTGCCTTCCGAGGACAAAGGGAGAGGACTCCCCAAAGCGAGTCATCGATGTTTGTTACTAGAGGCTACGCAGCTAACCTAAGGGGGCGATATGCATTAGTACCTCTCTGCAGCAAATTAAGTGTTTGGTGACCATGGGAATATTGTTTAACGGGTCGAAGAAAGAGTAGTCCTGGCCTTTACTTTTGTTGTAGAAGACGGTCCTTAACCCCACACTTACTGCACCTTGTAAGAACTTTATAAGAATTTGTAAGAACTTTGTAAACATCTTTTGTTGTCCCGTATATGGATTAGTGTGGGTCATCGGAACCGTTTTCTCAGATCAAAGCTTTTTTGGTTCCGTTTCGGGTCCTGAGTAGCTGTGCGAAATTTGAGCACGATCGGTTGCGTCTACACTTTGCGCATTGCAATTGAAATTTGTATGGGATTTTGTATGGGAAAACATACTTTTTTGCATTTTTGTCATAAGTTGAAAAAGTTTGTCTGAAACTTTTTAACCAATACTGTAAAATGATAGCCTAGGATGTTCTGATAAACTTTGTTGAAGACCGCAAAGCGATCCGATGTTGTGAAAATAGTTATAACCAACGAACCCCATGCATGTGTTAATGTTTTAACATGTAAAGGAATAACAATAGCAACAAAATCATGCTGTTTCGCCAAGCAATGTCAACGCTATAACTTTTTTCATAAGCATCAGATCACTTCGCGGTCTTCGACAAAGTTTTTCAGGACACCCTAGGCTATGTTTTGACTTTATCGGTTACATGGTTTTAGAAAAATTCGAGCTTGTTATGAGAGAAATGCAAAAAAAAATGTGTTTTCCCATGTAAAACCCCATACAAACCTCAAACGAGATGCGCAAAACGTAGACACAACCGATCGTGCCCAAATTTTGCACACTTATTCGAGTCCTGAAATGGGATCAAAAAAGCTTTGATCTGATGGGATACCATTGAATTTTTCATTTTTCCATATAAACGATGACCCACACTAATATGGATAGGCTTGCGATAGGTTTCGTGGGATAAGATATGGAGAACACAATATCCGAAATGCCGACGAATAGGCCCACACATTTCGGGGAAAAAATAGCATCAGTGATCGGTTGGTGTTCACTCTCTTGAATGATTCATCAATCTGCTTCGCCTCGCAAAGATTCTTTACAATTGTGTAAGAGTTTTTATTTGTCTTTTTTTCCAGATTTTGATGGAAAACGAATGCATGCGAAAAATCTCGCAAATGCCCGTGATCCTGATACCAGTGCATTTCGATCGGGACCCGGCACCCAAGACGCCATCCTGCCAGCGCTCGGTCGTACTGAGACCGTTCGTCACCAACGACTTCATGACGGGAGTTCCGGCCGTGCCCGGTACGGACCGATTACCCCTGCACGTAAGTTTCCGTTTATGTCTGTTCCCCTTGGGAACGCGATTTAATCCACATTTTTCAACTTCAGGTTCTGCATAAAATGGTCGACGAAATCGGTAGCCTAAGCGGCATTTCGCGAGTCCTATTGGACCTGACTGCGAAGCCACCGGGCACGACCGAGTGGGAATGATTCGTCCAAACAGCGACACGATGCTTACTGCAGCCGCCGCCACCACATCCACCACCACCAGCGTCATCCTTGCTTGCCTCATCAGCATCATAAAGTCGTTAACGTCGTCACAATCGCGGGCTGCTAGAATTTCACCGAAGGCATCGCTGCCAGCTGTTGTAGCGGAATTATCATCATCTTATAACGAAAAGAGCTAGGTTATTTTTCTACCACTGTAGTGTGCGGTACAGGATCGGATTAGAAAACGTTTAACGTTTATCTGGACAAGGATTGATGAAACACGTGACATTGAATTGCCACACATCGTCGATCCTGAGGAGAATTGTAAAGAATACATATATAGATATGAGAGAAATGCAGTTGGACAGTGATGTTCGCAGAAATGCCAAGAAAATATTGCTGCTTTGAGAAGCGTTAAGGTTTAATATATTTTGGGGCGAAGTACCCAAACTGAGAGAGAATATGCGGCTCCGCTTCGCTAATAGAATCAACATGTGTCCATCAGGTGTTTAATTTGTTTAATTAAATGTTTATTGAAAAGCACCTATCGACATTGAATTGGAAATAAATCAAAACTTTACTAAGTTTTTTGAGTCTCCATTTTTACTCTAATCTATGTCCGTACAAGAATGTGTCCTTTTCGTTGACCTTACCAGTGCACACTGTACCTAATATGCAGTTCTCCAGATATGTAATGTTGAAACTACTATAGCAAACAATAAACAGAAAACGAACAATCTTTACAAATATTCTATTATTTTTTTTCATTGAACTTACCCGTTTTCCCGACCCAATGCTCAAAAAAGACATACCGTCAGTGTACCAGTAGCCGCTCGTGCTCCAATAGCCGCTCACCGTCTTGAAAATGATGTTTATTGGGCATAAATATGCATGATTGTCTTGTCTTCATCCGTGTATAATTTGGCACGCATATTTTGAATCTCCGTGGAAAAAAGATTGTATTTTTGCAGGGAACTTTGTTTTCTACACTCGTGAGCGGCTTTTGGAACACGAGCGGCTACTGGTACACTGAGGGTAATTGGTTCAGCATTTTTCTTGTGACTATCTTCAAGGATGTTTTGAATTACCGAGAAAAACTTTGGCTCGTTTGTTTGTCATTTATCACTTTCTAGCTATTGTGCGATCCACCTGCGCTAGACAACTGGATTACTTCACAGTGCACATCCTTATACGCATTACGTAATGCATGAAGAGAGTTTGTCTGTTTTGAAACATTTTATTTTGTGATGAAGAACGAAAGTGCGATAGAAATAATACATCAATCAAGATGCTAATTACAATTTACATACCGAATTATTGTATTTTAGAAAGAAATTTGACCTGGCCAAAACAGTTTAATCGCTTTATCTTTTTTGTTTAAAATTTTACGTCAAAGTAGTCTAATAACCACTTTTAGAACTTTCAAAACCGCACATTTTCGTGCGTGGAGAATGTTGCTACGTCATTCCGTTCAAAAGATATTGATGATTTTCTAGAAAAAAATAGGCACTTTTCAAGTATTTTTTACTTCAGTTACCCCTCCAATTTTTTTAAATGTTTTATAACAACATTCTCTTTCTTCTTGGCGTAACGTCCTCATTGGGACAAAGCCTGCTTCTCAGCTTAGTGTTCTATGAGCACTTCCACAGTTATTAACTGAGAGCTTCCTCTGCCAATGACCATTTTGCATGCGTATATCGTGTGGCGGGCACGAAGATACTCTATGCCCAAGGAAGTCAAGGAAATTTCCTTTACGAAAAGATCCTGGACCGACCGGGAATCGAACCCGTCACCCTCAGCATGGTCATGCTGAATACCCGTGCGTTTACCGCCTCGGCTATATGGGCCCTTTTTTTATAACAACATTTTATCGTTTGAATGCTGACAAAAGATATTTTTTATGCTTGCCCCAACTCTTCATACCTATCACTTTAAAAAAAAACTGTGATATTTTAAGAAAAACACCTGTAAAAGAGATAACGACCATCTCAGCGCACGAAACGACGCGTCTTCAAATGCTCTACAAGTGTTTTTGAGGGACTTTCATGAAAAATCGAAACTTAAAAAGTTAATGCCAGAAAACCGGTTTTTCTTGAACCACCCTAAGCTTATTCAGAAAAAAAATATCTCTAGATCGGTCAGTTTTAAAGCTACATAAAAACTGTCGTCAGCAAACTTGCTCAAAATTAATAGATCTAAAACTTTCCCGAAGAATGCATATAGTTTGCAAATAAAAAAGTTTGGTGTCCAATTTATTTGAAAATATGGACAACCCTAATTTTTATGCACATTGGAAAGAGGGGTCTTATTATTAGGGACAACTTTGCAGAAGACCATATTTTGTCTAAAAAATCATTTGAAAATCTTTCCTCGTAAATCTGGTTCGGCGGCTGTTCGAGTCCGTATGAAGTTGATCATCAATATTAACTCGATCTCGATCAGCCTAGATAGCTGTGTAGTGTCGGAGGCGATTGTCTCAATTGGCTAAGAATAACACTACGGACCGCCTGTTCCGGTGGCAAGAATCCACCAACAGGTGACCCCTAATTCATGGTGTGATGCGGCTTTATGCTTACCGTGCCTAGGAATGAATGGCTAGGGGGGTCTAATAAAAACCTAACCGCTAACGGAGCCTGTGGAGTACCAGGGCGCCCTCCACAGTATTTTGCCCTTACTGCGCTAACCGGAGCAATGGTGCAGTGGACCTTGTGTTCTTCCGAGACAATCAGCTGCCCTTCTTTAGTCTCACTTGAGGCTAAATAAGGGCGGGATTATGAAGATGTTGTTAATTAGTTTAAATTTTCACCTTTATGGTTTCGCATTATGCGATTTACACAGTGTATTCTGTGTATCCTCGCCTTTGGCGTTTTCCAATCGATACCGATTTGGTTTTATTGTTGCTGTTCTTTGTTGTGCTGTTGTTGCGAAGAGTTTAATCTTACCTAGTTTGGGTAGTGGCTACGTTTAGCCCGAGCAGAGTCGGATAGCAAATTGAAAACAAATTTTGATGTTGTGATATTGCAAATTATGATAACTCAGATTGTTGCCGTTTTGGTTGTTTTAACGGTTAAAACATCAAAAGTGAGAGCAGAAGAATGTTCCTGTGACAGCAAGTTGAAAACAATGCCTGCTATCGATGATACCAAATTGATAACTATTTTGATTATCAGTTCAAGAAAAAATAAAAATCGTTAAATGTAAAGTTTTTCAGTAGATTTAAAAACATATATACAAAAATATAATTGCACTAATGTTATATCCCTATTGTTATTATACATAGACTGTTAGAAGTTTGAAAATTATTAGTATACTGGACATTCGTTTATTTGTCTAATCAACAGGCTATGTTAAGCTATGACATAAGCAATCATTTAAAATGACAGCAGACAGAAAACAAAATTTGAAATCAAGTTTAGCCAAGATGACCTGATATGAAAAGGTGTTATCAATATGCTGCTGAATACACATCATGTTTTTGACTTGCTATCATTTTGTTGTTGGACTTTGCTCGGGAGGATAGCTCAGATCAATCTTCAGCATAAAAGAACAGCAACGATCAATCTTTGCAGACTTATGCAAAATGGTACAGCCCAAGTGGCCTTGGTACAAGAACCTTACTTTCGTAAAGGAAATTTCTATCTAGGAAACCTTGTGAACCCGGTGTTTGCCACTTTCAGTAAACATGAAATGGCAAACTCGCGTGTCATGCCTCGAGCCTGTGTGCTTGTCAACAACGCAATAGTTGCTACACTCATCTCTGAACTAACCACCAGAGAAGTATGTGCTATCACAATTGATGTATTTGTTGGAAACCTCAACAGGAAATACGTCTATTGTTCTGTGTATTTACCGCATGATGAACCATCCCCTACGGATGCTTTCAAACAAGTCATCGTATACTGCACTTCAAAAGGCCTTCCGCTAATTGTTGGCAGTGATGCTAATGCTCACCATATCATCTGGGGCAGCTCAGACATTAACTTGAGAGGCTCCAGTTTGATGGAGTACTTAAGTAGTACAGATCTTGCATTACTTAACATAGGCAACCGCCCAACCTTCATGGTATCTGCTAGAGAGGAAGTGTTAGATATAACGCTTTGCTTTAGCAGAATTAGTCACGAGCTGACCAATTGGCATGATGAAGAACACAGCGTAACAAAAAATAACTTTTGGTCTGTCTCAAGAGCAAACTTATGTGTCTCCGAAGGATTTTGGGCCGCTGAATCCGAATCCGGGCTCAGATTTGCTCCAACACGTCACAATTTTGAGCTATACCTCAATTTATAGGGCAAAACATGCGGTTTTGGGCATTTTTGACTGCAAGCCATTAAGCATGGAAATATTTTTTTTAAGCAATCAAAAGGTAAATTGGTCAATAAACATCTAAATTAACGACTCATGCAAAATATTTCGTTTTACCAAATCGAATTTGATAGTTTTAAGCGATTTATGTTAGGTACGATATTTCCCATACAAGTCACCCTCCAAAAGTTGCATGCAAGTTTTCATACTAACATAATATGCTTAAATCTATCAAATTTGATTAGGTAAAACGACATATTTTGCATGAGTCGTTAATTTAGATGTTAATTGACCAATTAACCTTTTGATTGCTTAAAAAAAATATTTCCATGCTTAATGGCTTGCAGTCAAAAAAGCCCAAAATCGCATATGTTGCCCTATAAATTGAGGTATAGCTCAAAATTGTGACGTGTTGGAGCAAATCTGAGCCCGGATTCGGATTCAGCGGCCCAAAATCCTTCGGAGACACATAAGTTTGCTCTTGAGACAAAAAAATGTTGCGCTGTGGAATCTTTATCTGACCATCGCTATATCTTTTTTGAACATTTAAATGTTACTTCGCAAACATTGCGTTTCAGGAATCCTCGGTCAACAAACTGGGATCTTTATATTGATTTGGTTGCAGCCAAATTTCATGGATATTCACCATCCATTGACACTCCAAGTGATTTAGATGATGCCGTTGATACTACAACGACCTTCGTCATGGATGCTTTTGAAGAAGCTTGCCCTCTGCGGTCTGTGAAGACCACAAGAGGAACCCCTTGGTGGAACTCTGATCTGGCGAAACTCAGGAAACAATGTAGAAAGAGTTGGAACAGACGACGTTCGGCTGGTTCGGAGGCTTTCAGGTCGGCTCGCAAGGCCTACAGGAAAGCTCTCCGGTCTGCTGAACGATCCGGCTGGAAAAACCTTTGTACAAATGTTTCCAGCTTGAGTGAAGTCAGTCGGTTAAACAAAATCCTTGCGAAATCTAAGGATTTCCGGGTGAACGAACTTCGTTTGCCAAATGGCGATCTGACTTCCTCTGATGAGGAAGTTCTGGAATGCTTATTCAGCACACACTTCCCTGGATGTGTGGATATTACATCTTCGGATGATCCTGATGTCTTTTCTTGTAGTTATGATTCTTTACACTGAAATAAATTTTGTTGTAGTTTCCACCGATTCCATGGTAAAATTAAGAACTGTACACTCAGCCAAATAACCTTAAGATTTCCATAAGGCCAAACTTATGAAACGGCCTTTAAATTATTCATAATGATTCGGATGAATTTCATAAGGTCACTCTTTGTTGTAAAATCGTCTCACAGCTTGGCTTTTATTCATGTTTAGCAACATGGAATTCTCAAGCGTCGGTAGCCGTGTGGATACAACACGGGCTCGGTGATCCCGACGTTCATGGATCGAATCCAGTCTGCATCATTTTAAGATTTTTTTGTTCTTTTCATAAGTCTATCTTATAAAATTTGTCATAGCAAGCACGATCATTTTTCATAAGGTTTTCTTATATCATCCATAAGAATTAGTTATAGCAAATTTTCATAAGGTATTTTGATGAATTTTGCTAGTTTTTTTCGCTGAGTGTACCAACAATTTTCAACCGAATGCAAAATTCTGTTAATTGTACTGGAACATTGTCAATATTACCATGCATGCAGTACCGTTGACTGAAAATATTCTTGGTTCTACTATTTGGGCATTGTAATTTCGACCATGCCGACTTGAATGTTGCGCGTCTCTGATAAACATGGTCGAAATTACAATGCCCATATAGTAGAACCAAGAATATTTTCAGTCAACGGTACTGCACGCATGGTAATTTTGACAATGTTTCAGTACAATTAACAGAATTTTGCATTCGGTTGAAAATTGTTGGTACAGTTCTTAATTTTACCATGGATTCGGTGGAAACTACAACAAAATTTATTTCAGTGTAGCTTCGGCTCGGAGTATTGTAACTATAGAATCGATTGAGTGGGTTCTTAATAGCTTTGCTCCTTTCAAATCTCCTGGGGCAGATGGGATTTATGCTTAGAACTCATTGTGGATCATCACATCCAGGGCCGGATCTAAGGGGGGGCGGAGGGGCCCGGGCCCCGGGCCCCCACATTTTAGGGGCCCCCACAAAAACCTTTTTTGGTTGCTTATGTTAGCTTTATTTTTCATATTGCTCAAGTACTATTCGAAAAAAGGAAAACACATTTTTGGTCATCTCTCCGAGGGGCCTCCACATCCGCTTGGGCCCCGGGCCCCCACAATCGTTAATCCGGGCCTGATCACATCCGTGATGTTCATCTGGCCAACGTGCCTCTTCATGTGAACCAACATGCCTACCAATCTGGTAAGTCCACTGTGGCTCTTTTACACAAGGTTGTTTACGATATCGAGAAAGCATTCGCTCAAAAGCAATCTTGTTTGGGCAGAGTTTCCCATTGCTCATGTGTACATAAATGTGACAGCGAGCCTCCCACCAAATTGTCTCCCAGCTCTTTAAAATCGCAGTGTGCTGCGCTGCTAGGAGGCTCACGAAAATTTGGTGGGTACGAGCTAAGCACATAGCTCCCCGGGTGCTCGTCTCATGCGCTGCGTGAGCTGTTGGTATCTAAGGCACCCTACACACCAGTCAAACGGTTTGACCAACATTGACTCCGCCCCCAGGTAGGTGGTTGAGTTGGTGCTGTGTTTGACCGTGTGTGATGCTGTTTGACGAACCGATTTAACCGATTAAATTTGGCAGTTCGTCAAACCGATTTGACGGTTGACGGTTTGGTCGGCAAAAATCAAACCAGTTTGATTTTACTCAAACCAACGGTGGGCGGAGCCAATGTTTGACGAACCGATCGTACCGTGTGTAGTGTTGTTGCACAAACACAGTGCGATTTCAAATGGGGAATGATGTTGGTGCAACCAAAGTGACATGTTGGTGCAACACGATTTGGCAGTTCGTCATACGGTTGCAGGAACATTCGCTGGTTCGACCAACCGGGGGGCGGTGGCAATGTTGGTCAAACGGTTTGAGTAGTGTGTAGGGTGCCTAAGGTGAAAAACATCTTCTTGGTAACGAAGAACCTCAACAACTTTTTTCCGTACACAACACAAGTGTCTGGTTGGTCTATGCGATACGTCTAGGGACTGTCAATGCAAAGGTTAAGGTTTCAATTCTCGTTCGTTTAGGAAGTTTTTGCCGTGAAATTTTCTAATTTAATCAGCGCATGAGACGAAGCTCATGAGACACATCTTGAGAAAAATGAGGCGCTCAACTTTTAGTCTCAAAATGTACTGTGCTCCTGGGAGCTTGCTTGCAATGTGGCTCCCGTACATGGGACTACAGCACGTGTACATCAACTCTGTGTTTGGGTATTTTCCGAGGGGGGCGACACATCCAGATTACAGTAGACGTTCGGTCGGTGCAAACGGTTTAACTGCAATGCTTTTTAACTGCAAGTTCGGTAAGTGCAACAAATTTGCAGTTATCGCACCGCTATCCGTCAAAACGGTGCGCCAAGTTAGCCCAAATGAACAATCGAATGAATTTTTCGTTCATTTAACGTCAATTGATGGGTTGTTGACGCCTATCTGACGTTGCAGTTATCGAATTTTGTTCGCTAACTGAAACGTAAACATGTTGCAGTTATCGAACGTCTACTGTATCATATTTTTGCCAAAAATCTTACACATCTGTTGCACTGTGTGTTATCTGTTTGCATCTTGATAAATCTTCTTCCATCTAAAATCCATCTCAAATCTTTTTTCAAACTGTTCACATCTTTCTACATCTTGTGCGATCGAAGTAAACAAGACAAACGATTTTGTTTATAAACGTCAAACAGATCGATACTATTATCGTGCCGTGAATCGCGCAACTAAAATTTGTCGCCGGGAGGTAGCAGGAACACCACTTATCGCATCCGGAAGAGAAGCAACCGCAGCAACCCCGTGGCCGTGTGAGAAGCGCGAGGTGAAGCCCCCCCAAAAATCAAACAGAGATGGCCAATTTCAACCCCTATGGTCACCAGTAGCGATTCCGAATTGAGTAAGGATATTGGACCAACAGCAACAGCGACCGAGAACGAAGCTGGAAGGATCCTCCGTAGAAAAATTGACTCATTGGACGCAGGTGGAATTCGGCGAAAGAGGTATGTCAGAATATGAGTGTTAGTACATAGTGACAAACAGATGACTATTTTGATTACATAATTTTTAGACACATCGTTCGCACACCTTTCAATCTTCAGTGGAGAATACGAGAATCTGTGACATGTAATGTGATGCCAGGAATAGTCGGTCCACCGATGATGAACCAAAGGCTCCCGTCACATGACGCACTCTTGGAATAACACCACGTTCACCGTGCCAGTGCTGTTCCTGGCAGCAGCTGCCATGCCATGCATTATAAGCCATTAGCACTGTCCATCCCACGGCCACCGGCACGGATTTCCACATCAATCTGATGCTTCATGACGCTAGCCACAATCCTTTCTAACAACTTGACAGACTATCCAATCCAGCCCGATGATAAACCAGTGCCACCGCCTACAACAAGTACCTGCTGCCACACCGGCGAGGCATTCGAGATCGGCCACCACCACAATAGTAAACGATTGGGATCGAGATTGGGATTGGATCGAGTACTATTTTAAGGATACTACTGTAACCGAGACTGCAACAGCCCGCAAATAACTCAGCGTAAACTTGTTCGTGCACGCCTACATTGCCCCGGGGATTCATCAGACAATGGAACACACACGGTGATCATCCGGAAGATGGCCAAGAAAGTTTAAAAAGAACTGTTGTGTCACGCAGTGTACGGTGAGAAACGAATGACGTTACGCTGAACACATATTCCGGATCCTTTGGAATTGATGATGATCAATCGCTCCAAGCTGAATTAGATGTTGTTTCTTATTATAAAAAAAATTGTAAATGTTTTGAAACAGAAACATGAAGCATTTTTGCAATTAATCTTAATCAGCCGTTCGATTTGAATAGGTCGTACGTTTGCTTTGAATTCTATGCAGCAAATTCAATCATTTCAAATCGAACGCAACAAATGTTGCTTTAAAATTTTAGTTACTGTATCGGCACAATCAATAATGGAAATAACGGTCATCATTGTACATAATCAGTACCAAATATATATATTTTTGAATGAAATGTTCCACTTCGCAAACCTTGACATTAGAACCCGTTCATTCGTTATGGCTAGTTTCCACTTGATAAGTATTGTGTAAAAGGATAGGACAAGTAATGCTCACGTAAAACTTTTGCGATCAAAATTACTTAAGGTGAAACTCCTTGGAGTCCACAAATCAGTGTTCATATGTATTGGTAAACTCACCTTTATAATTGTATTGGTGATGCACATAACATTGGACATAGTTGCCAGTATTTTAATTATCTTTTTCACGCAAAAGTCAATATTTCTGTCATAAATACTGATCCATTTGTCTGTGGGTAATTTTTGTCCTAATCATTTCAATATATAGCTTAGGGAACGTCCATAAATTACGTCACGCTTTGAGGGGGGAGGGGGGGTTCAGAAAAGTGTGACAACCCCTACAAAAGTTTTAGAGGTCCCATACAAAAAGTGTGACATAGGGGGGAGGGGGGGGGGGTTGAAAATGGTCGATTTTTGCGTGACGTAATTTATGGACGTTCCCTTACCTAATCAGCAAAAATCCACAGGATTCGATCTTTCTTGCTTAACAAATAAGTGACGTGATTGCCCTGATAATTCACTCGCTTCTTATCCCGAACATGGGCCGTATTCAGATTCAGAGTCATCCAAATCTGCACACTTCTTTGAATAAAAACCACCATTTCACGGAATCTCAAAAGTCCGCGCCAGAGGAACGACTAAATTTTGCTCCAAACTTTTAGCCCATTCGCGTGAAATCACTGCTTTTCACCTTTTTGATAGACGAAACATTTTTACTTTGACCGTTTGATGCGCTTCCAATGACGACGCTGACATCACTGCACAGCATAAACAAAGCAACACAGATGCGCCGTACACGGCGCAGCTGATAGAAAATTAGAAAAATAAAAAACGTGATATCTTACGCTCGGGTGTTTTTTAATAGCACCGTTTTCGAAAGTTTTAGTTATTCTCCGTGAAATACCTACTAGTACGAAGTGATAATTGTTGAAAGCTTGAAAGTAAATCGCCCTGGAGAGGCTAGGTGAAGTGGAAATAGAAAAAATTTAGTGAAATGTGTCGGTGGTTTCCGGGCTGCAAAACGTTAACAGCCACTGATGGTTTTGGGGAGGGTGAACAAAATTAGCACGGATTGGGAGATTTTGACCTTTTTCGGCCAAAAAAATTCACTGAAGTGTGAAATTGATAGTGTCTGGAGTTTCTGATATCATTGCAGAGGGGCTTAATTGAAGGTAAGTGGAATTATTTGAGCAAATTTGGTGAAACGGTGGCAAATGGGATGGTATGTGTGGGGTAGCCATTCGTGCTGCCATGACAGGGACTCCTTCCCATATGTCCTTAAGCGTTCGCAGCTGATAAGTAATTCGCAGCCAGAAAGCTAATTGCCAACAGATGGCACTGACATGCGATGCTGTCAGTCATGTTGTTTTTCCGTACGGAATAATATGCCGATGTATTATTCCGTGAGTAAAGGGACATTTCTCTTTCTTTGTGTTTCTTCTTTCGCGCCTGCGCGTTCACAGTGTGCATTAGTATTTAGCCGTGTCGCTCTAAAATGTGTACTCCGTCTCCGTCGTCAGCATGGCTGCATCTGAACACGAAATTGAATTTCTTGAGGTTGAATAATTTGCCGTTACGTAGTTTAAAAATTTATAAAGACACCCCAAAACTGAATTGTTTATAAATAGTTCGAGTGTTGAAAAAAAAGTAAATAGCATTTGAGTTTAGCTGATAAGGAGACAATGATTCTAAAAACTGTTGCATCATAATCATTTCATTTCATTTGTTGAATGTTCTATGGTGCACTAGAGCCTGGGAAGTCCCGCATAATCACAAACTGTAAATGCACTGTTTTACATACTGTAGGTAACCATTAGCAATTGTCATTTAACCATTTCTTAGACTATCGGAGGTAACAGTAAGCTAACCATTCCATGTATAGATTTGCCAGTTTGACAAACGGTAATCCGCCAATTTACAGTATGTGGAATAGGCGGTTAAGATAGGTTACCATAAAAATTCGCTCGTTTTCTCGAACAAATTTTTCGCAATACAGTAAAGGAAACGGTCAATATATTATCCAGTTTTTCGTACAATTCACTGCATAGCAAATAGTAAGAGAACAGTTTAACAGTAAATCTAGAAGAAAAACGAACACTGTATGGGTTATTATTGATGTATGGTGTTTCGTGGTATTTTATGCGTATGGAATATGGTTCTGCTATACTTGAACCGTTTGAAATTAAAAGGCATTCATGCGTTTATCGGATATTTTTATTTAACAAAATACAATACCTCATACTAGGTTTGGTAATACCTACCACTATTGACTGATTAAGTGGTAATTGCTGTGGTGAAAGTGGACTTCCATCGCAGGGAGCATTCAATTCCCGCCCGCAGCAGGGCGAATCCTTCGGTACTCCCTTTTGCGGGACTCCCCGCAGCCGCAAAGTAAGGCCGGATCCTCGGCCGGATCAAGTTTCTCCAGTTGACTTGGAGCTCCGGAATCCTGCAAAACAATTTGCATCCGATGAAATATATCACAACATAAAAAATAAATTAAGTCTTGCAAAACTTACCCTTGTTTCATCCATACCGTGCTCAAGGCGCTTGAAACTGTTATCCTTTCAAGAAAAGTTTTCAGTTCACTGCGGGCGAAAGATTTTGTTTTTTTTTTCTACTTATGCAAACTTCAAAGTTCGACCGGTACAAATACCAATGCAAGCTACTATTTAGCAAACTGTTGAATTTAGGTGGCATACAGTGAAATGCGCATGTGTAAGTGTGTTGCGGAATGAAAATCACAAACCGTTTGAGAATAGGTCATTCTATATTGCGACCATATCTCCTGAGTTTTCATCACTATATCATTCGACAATTTCTGCACAATATGACATATTGTTACACCTTGGTATGTAGGCAACCCACCGTTCTTTAAGATCAATTGCTTCGAATTTCACAGTTTCAACAGAAAAGAACATGTTCGAGGTACAGTAACAGTTTGATATAAAGGAGACATACTGTGTGGAGAATAACCCAAATTGTATTTCTCTATGCGGGAGACTGTATTCGATGAAATTTTGACACAGAAAATAATGTATAGCTTTTGATTGCGTTCACAAAATCAAATATTTTTTTGACCAGGAATAATATATAATGTGTAGCTAATACCATAACAATGGCAACAAATTCAGTTTGATATTGGCGCAGATATTGTTAATATCATAAAATAAGATTTTAGCAATTTTTTCACCCGTTTTAAAAATTGTGTAGGTTATAATTTTGATGTAACTCGTCAAGACGTCTGAAAATTTGACTCGAAGTTCTTAATAGAGTATCAATAAACTGATAAAAAAAATCTAAAAATCGGTTCAATACGTTTTTCTAGTATTCAAAACTCAAATCGCTTCAAGGCATATTTTACAAGGTTGCGACCTCAGTTTGGTTTCTGCTTTCGGCAAGCACAGACGCATGCAGATGTGCTCTCTTGCCGGTCGTAATCTTTCACAATAGCCCTAGCAGTTTAGGTATTCATCACGCGCGCTTTATTGTTTAACGGTCGGTTGTTGTTGGTGCTCGCTTACACGGCATAAGCCATGGATGAAATTGTGAACACGGCACAGTTTCGTTTCCCTACAGCTAGCCCCAGACCATCATGGGCTGAAATTGCTAGCTTCGTAAAGCAACTGGAAGGGGATTTATTGCAAATCGAAACCGCGTATAGAACTGCCCAGGAACGATCTCTGTTCATTAAATTTACTTCTCGGGAGGCAATGACAGAATCGCTCAGAAAAAATGCGGATCCGAGGAAGTTCTACTACACAAACGGGGAGGCAGTGGAGGTGCAAATGTCGATCGCGGGCAGCAACGTTCGTTATGTCCGTGTGTTCGACTTACCGCCGGAGGTGAGTGATGAAAGACTATCGCTCGCACTAGGCGAATACGGTAAAGTGGAGCGCTTAGTTCGTGAAAAGTACGCTCCGGAGCTTGGATTGGGACATATGCACACTGGGGTACGTGGTGCGTATATGGAGATAAAGAATGCAATTCCACCGGCAATTGATGTAGGTAGTCGTAGGGGACATGTCTTCTACGATGGTTTAAAAGACACCTGTTTTCTTTGCCATGCCGTGGGTCATCGAAAGGACTCCTGCCCACAGCGTGTGCGCCGGCACAATCAACGACCCGGATCGTATGCAGCTATTGTTTCCGGACAAACACCAGTGGCGACAGCCCAGCAAACGGTAGAAGTTTCGGAAGAAATTATTGAACTTACGGAGGAAGACATTATTGAGGAAACAACGGAAACGGAAGATATTAATGAGGAAATAACGGATCTACATCAAGCGGAAATAACTGGAAGTGAAAAAGAACGTGAAAAAGAGGAACGTCGAAAAGAAGGTACAGTAGACGTTCGGTCGGTGCAAACGGTTTAACTGCAATGCTTTTTAACTGCAAGTTCGGTAAGTGCAACAAATTTGCAGTTATCGCACCGCTATCCGTCAAAACGGTGCGCCAAGTTAGCCCAAATGAACAATCGAATGAATTTTTCGTTCATTTAACGTCAATTGATGGGTTGTTGACGCCTATCTGACGTTGCAGTTATCGAATTTTGTTCGCTAACTGAAACGTAAACATGTTGCAGTTATCGAACGTCTACTGTATTGCAACACTGGTGCAGGTGGCAAACGCGATCAGTGAAGCGGTAGGAAAGCAGCAAGCATCCCAACGTCGAGCACAATTCGCATCATCAGGATCCAAGGAGCATTCGAGACCGAAAAAGTTATGCGCTCGGAAGAGCATGTATTGATTTTCTTATATTGTTAATTGAATGTAATATTAGATCTTATTACTATTCGTGAGCAATCGGCTCCGTAAAGTTTTTCACTAAACGATCGAGCCAATCAAATAAATACCTTGGAAAAAAAAAAAAGGTTGCGACCATTCATTTGCAAAAATTTACATTCATTTGCTATTATCTCAGTTCAGAAGCATGCTATCGAAAAACAATGTATGGATGAATTTAACCTTGTAATTTTATCTGAAAGTTTGCCGAATAACATTGGGGTCGCAAACGTATACCAAAGTCGTGAGCGAGCTGTGAAGGCAACTCTCCACGCGGTGAATGTAAATTACATTGCTATTGAAAGAATCTCTGTAATCGCTCGTGTAGATATTCCCTACAAAACTGCTGGAAATATTCCTTAAGAAGCTGTTGGAGGAATTTTATAAAGAACTCAAGAGCAAGTCTTCGAGTACTTCCATAAAGAATAAAAACAACTTCTGGAGTATTTTCATGAGCAAAGTTTAAGAAACTTCCAGAATGAATTCCAGAATATGTAATCTGCAAGGAATCCCAGTAGAAGTTCTTGGAGGAATCCCGGAAGGATATCCTGGATGAATTATTGGACAAATCTTAGAAGGAACTCCTGGAAGAACCTTGACTTATTTTCCAGGAGTCTGGAAGTTCTGATGAAATTCCGGAAAGAACTTTTGAAAAATTCCCGGAAGATACCCCGGGTAAAATTTCTGGAGAGGTCCCTGATGCCACCTCTGGTGTAATCTTAGAAGAAAATCCTTGAGAAATACCAGAAGAAACTATGTGAGGAACCCATAAATTTACTCCTAGAGGAAATCTAGAAGGAGTTCCTGGAGGAATCCCGGAAGAAGATAGAGAAATTACAAAAATAATTCTTTGAGGATTCACATAAGAAACGTCCAGAGAAAACCTAGAGGAATCTCAAAAAGTTGTATCTTAGAAAGAACTCCTGGAAGTTTCACTGAAAGAACTCCAGGACGAATCTAAGAATTAATTCCTGTGGAAATCCTAGAAGGAAATCTTGAAATAATCCCTAATGGAATTCCTGCGGGAATCTCCGAATAAATATCTGAGTGAACCCCGAATAAAAAATACTTAAGAAATCCCGGATGAAATTATTGTAGAAAAGTTCGAAAAAACTCCTGGTAGAATCTTAGAAAACACCTCTGGAGAAAACCCTGAAGGAACTCCTAGAAGATCCCAAAATAAAAAACAAAACAAATAAATAAATCCTGAATTACAGTAGACGTTCGATAACTGCAACATGTTTACGTTTCAGTTAGCGAACAAAATTCGATAACTGCAACGTCAGATAGGCGTCAACAACCCATCAATTGACGTTAAATGAACGAAAAATTCATTCGATTGTTCATTTGGGCTAACTTGGCGCACCGTTTTGACGGATAGCGGTGCGATAACTGCAAATTTGTTGCACTTACCGAACTTGCAGTTAAAAAGCATTGCAGTTAAACCGTTTGCACCGACCGAACGTCTACTGTAGAAGGAACTCACGGAGGGATTTTTTGTAGAACTTCTAATGAAAATCTCAGAGACATTTTATGAGAACCCCGTGCGAACTTCTGGTGGATTTTTCGGTGGAACATCTGGAAGAATTTCAAGAGGACTTTCTGCGAAACCCCAAAGAAAAACCTTCGTACGGAATGCCAAAAGATTCATCACAAAGAATCTTTCGTGGATCTTCATTAAATTCTCCGTGAAGCTTTGTCCTACCACGTATTTCGTCTCAAACTCCACAAGGTAACCGTCAGAGTCCCAGCAGAATTCCTCCCACCGTAGTCTGAACTCCAATATTGCAGAATTTATAATTAGTATCCAACCATAGTTCTCGCTGTAATACCATTAAAAGTTACCTCAGAATCCCAGCGTAATGTCTCTCATTAGCATTTCCCTTGGAGCTCCGTTGAAATCTCACTATCTGGAATTTCCCCATACGCGCGCAAAAATTAAATTTAAATTTCAATCACACTTCCTGAGGAAACGAGCGAAATTTCTCTAAGTCCAAATCGTAAACAACAAGGCCACCAAACGCCACACGAACAACGAACAATTTATCTAGCAACCGCCGTATGCAGTGCCCTATTCTTCACATCCTTCTTACAGCATTGTTTCGTAAAAATGCTGTCGGTTAAACAAGTCAAAATTACTTACGGAAAAAGGAGGAATTTTACTTGAGCGCTCTACTTGGGAACTGGAAACTTACCATTACAAGAAAGAGGGTATGATCCTAGATAGTTACGGTTTTGAAAATCTTGTATTAAGATGCTCCACCGGCGGATGAAAATCTGGCCGGTGCAAGCAAAATGGAAAAGCTCACCTTTCGAAGGGAGCTGCTGAAGCGACGGATTCGATCCGTTGGGCCCAGCGAGAGACTGCCGTAGAAGCCGAAATGGATGGAGCAGTAGCAGTCAATGCGGAACCCGGACCGGACAAACTTTACGATGGGGGAGCGAGACGCACGGGATCACCAAAATTGAGTCTAAGTTGTTTATGCTCTTTAGATGCTTTTCGCTATACACCAAGTGAAGTGATACGTTTCTTCAGGATATTTTGGTGAATTCTTCCGTATATTCATACAAGACATTCTCCGGATCATGATTGTCTGAACAGAATTGCTGGTGGGTTACCCAGAGATAATAGCCGGTGAATTTTCTGGAATTGATGCAGAATTGCGGAGGGTTTCCCGGAAATTATTGATGTTGATTTTTCTGGCAAACGGCTGTGAGTTTCATCGGAAGAAATTGCTGGAGGACTTTTTGGAATGGTTGCAATCCGTAGGTAATAGTTGGATACTATTGGAGAATTTCCCAAGGGGATTGATCGAGCATTGACCGGAAAGGACTGCTGAAAGTTGTTCCATAATAAATGGCCAGAGGTTTTCCGGGAGATAATAGCTGACGGATTTACACGAAAGAATGATGATGGATTCTTGGAAGCAAACGTTGTTGGATTGATCGGAAGGAATCGCATTAGTATTTCCTGTAATAAATTGATGGATAATCCCTAGGGGCGAGACAGATCTAACGAGAGCAAATCTGTGCTCGAGGTGTTGCTCAGAATTCCTCACAGTTCCTCAGAATTTCTCCCATTTATGCCAAAGTGTGATCTGGCACCAATGTCAAACTGCAAAGTGTTGCGTGTGCTGAATGAAAATTGCAGTTTTAGGGATGTCTTTCAACAAATTTCGTCGATCATCGATAAAAGGAGTAACTCAGAATTTCTCAGAGTTGCTCTCGTTTGCACAGTGTCTTGCCCCTAGGATAATCCCCCATCCGAAATTGCTGCAGAAATGCAGGATGGTGCTGTACGGATTCTCCGGAAGCATTTGCCTCAGGTAATTGATGATGAATTTTCTGTAGAGTTGCTGAAAAATCCTTTGGAAAAAAATGCTGGAAATTCCAGGAAGGTATTACCGAATAATTATTGGAAAGACCTAAGCTTTCTCGAAATTAAAAGTGAAATAGTTTCCGACTGGAGGATTCGCCAGAAGGAAATGCTAGAGGGCTGCTCGCTGGAGGGATCCACAGAAGAAATCACTGAACAAATTTCCAGAAAAAAAATCACTGGGGGTTTTCGGAGCTACTGGAAATTTTCCTGGTATTGCTGGAGAATGTATTCTCCAGAGAAAATGGGTTCTCTTGTATTCTCCAAAGGAACTACAGGTTTTGTTTTTTGGATACGTTTGAAAAAAAAACTATAAACATTTGATTTTAGAATTCTAGCATACTATGTGAAAAGAGACTTACTATTATTTTTGCACCAGCTCACATTCACGCTTAATTTTTGGTTATTTTTATATCTATTCTATAGAATTACGCAACTTAGCTCAAATTTGCTTGGATAAATATTTAATTTATGTGTAATTGAACTTTGTTGCGACAACGGAACATGAGCGCTGGGAACACTGCTCTCGGAGCATAGCGCATCCCTCGCTTTCCAGCTGGGCTCATCGGTGACAGCTGCATGCTGCCACACGATAGACGTCAAAAGCATAAACCGGATACCAATTATTTTAGTTGTCAAACCATTATCATTGTATTCTAAAACAACACTTATGATAGCCATTCCAATGTATGCTTTTATCCCGTAAAGTTGTGTCTTAATTAAAGTTAAATTTGTTTCGCTTACGATCGCGTTTTATACATTTGATATGACCAATCATATCACGGCCACCTCCCACTAACGCGTCGTAACAGTGGCGACTCGGGTGCGCGAGTTTTTGTGTCGTTTTCGCGAGTTTCTGTGAAAAATCCAAAATCGCGCCTCCCACGCGGAAAAAGCGCAAGCTCTCATCGTCTGCAGAGGACGATTCCGAGATGTCGAACGGAGATGCCCAGCAAGCAGCACCGTTTACCACGGATGCGCTCATCCTCCAGGTGCTACAGCAGCTTCAGCAGACGCAGCTTGTGACGAACGAGCTCCTCCGTAACCAGCAGCAATCCCACGAGCAGCAGCGCGTGTTCATCCAGCAGCAGGAGAACACCCTCCGGAACATCCAAGTCCAGGTTCCGGCTAACCCAGAATCGATTCTGGACTCGTTGGCATCGAATGTAAAAGAGTTCCGGTACGATACCGAGAACAGCATCACCTTTTCGTCCTGGTTCTCCCGGTACGAGGAGTTGTTCGCCAACGATGCTGCGCGGCTTGACGACCAAGCTAAGGTTAGGTTGCTGATGCGAAAGCTCGGCATCGCAGAGCACGAGCGCTACTGCAGTTTCATCCTGCCGAAGACAACGAAGGACTTCACCTTCGCAGAAACTGTAGCCAAGTTAAAAGGACTTTTCGGAGCATCGGAATCGCTGATTAGCAAACGCTATCGCTGCCTCCAGACCGCAAAAAGTTCCGCCGAAGATTTCGTGACATACACCTGCCGAATCAACAAGACGTGCGTCGAGTTCGAGCTGGGAAATCTTTCGGAGGAACAATTTAAAGTGTTGATCTTCGTCTGCGGTTTGACGTCGGAAGCGGATGCCGAAATACGGACGCGGTTGCTTGCGCGGATTGAGGAGAAGAACGACGTTACTCTCGAACAGTTGTCCTCCGAGTGTCAGCGCCTGCTGAACCTTCGGCACGATACCGCCATGATTGAAGCATCCAGCAACACAGTGAATGCCATCAAACAGCGATTCCGCAAGCAACCACGACCGTGGAAACAGCCGTCCAGTCCGTCGCCGCCGTCGTCGTCCGGCGAAAACAAGAAGAAAGTGCCACCTAGTCCCTGTTGGAAGTGCGGATCGATGCACTACGTGCGTGACTGTAGGTACAAAGACTACCAGTGCTCAATGTGTAAACAGTGTGGACACAAAGAAGGTTATTGTGATAGTGACAAAAAGACCCCTAAGAAGCGGGTGAAGAGACGATTGCGAAATGTCACAGTAGAGACAAAGACTGTTCAAGTCTCAGTGAATAATGTGCGAGGAAGAAGAAAATTCGTTCCGGTGTTTCTGAACGGTGTCGCGGTTCGACTACAGTTCGACTCGGCGTCGGACATCACCGTAGTGTCCAGCGAGACCTGGAAGCAGCTCGGACAGCCACCAACCAGACCTCCATCAGTGAATGCGAAGACTGCATCGGGCGATCCTCTGAACCTGCTGTCGGAGTTCGATTGCTCGATCACCGTAAACGATGTAACGCAAGTGGCTACCATCTACGTCGTTTCGCAGAATCTGCACATCTTGGGTCTGGATTTGGTGGAGAAGTTCAATCTGGATACCGTGCCGATGAACGTGTTCTGCCGCCAAGTGAACGATTCCTCTACTCCTATGGTCGAGCGGCTCAAGACCGTTTATCCGCAAGTGTTCAGTGCCAGTCTTGGTCGGTGTACCAAAACAACAGTGAAGTTAGACCTCAAGCCAGACCAGCGTCCAGTGTTTCGACCCAAGCGCCCCGTGGCATACGCCATGTATCAAGCCGTCGATGAGGAACTGGACCGTCTCGAGCGCTTGAAGATCCTCACTCCCACCGACTACTCTGACTGGGCCGCACCCATCGTGGTCGTGCGGAAGGCAAGCGGAGCAATTAGGATTTGCGGCGATTACTCGACTGGTTTGAATGACGCCCTCCAGCCGCACCAATACCCGTTGCCGTTACCGCAGGACATTTTCGTCAAACTCGCCAACTGCAAAGTGTTCAGCATTATCGACATGTCGGAGTCGTACCTCCAGGTCCCCGTCGATGATTCAACGAGTACGCTCCTCACTATCAACACCCACCGGGGCCTGTATAAAGTAAACCGCCTGGCACCCGGAGTGAAAGCTGCACCGGGAGCTTTTCAGCAACTTGTAGACACCATGCTGGCGGGGCTTGAGCACACTTGCGGTTATATCGATGACGTAATCGTCGGAGGCAAAGATGAGGAGGAACATTGGCGGAACCTCAACGCGCTCTTCCAGCGCCTACAGGAGTTCGGGTTCACGGTTCGCCTGGAGAAGTGTTCGTTTGGGCGTGAACAAATAAAGTACCTGGCACACATGCTCGACCAGCACGGAATTCGCCCCGATCCAGCGAAAGTAGAGGCCATCAAGCAGATGCCGGCGCCCAAAGACGTGTCGGAAGTTCGGTCGTTTCTCGGAGCCGTAAACTTTTACGGGAAATTCGTACCGCAAATGCGTGCCCTACGTAGCCCGCTGGATGATCTACTGAAAACCGGAGCAAAATTCGACTGGACGCCACAGTGTCAGCGAGCTTTCGACGAGTTCAAAACCATCCTTTCCTCGGACCTACTTTTGACTCACTACAATCCCGATCTGGACATAATCGTGTCAGCCGATGCATCATCAGTCGGCCTGGGAGCGACCATCAGCCACCGCTTCCCGGATGGGTCAATAAAAGTCGTCCAACACGCCTCAAGAGCCTTGGCACCCGCCGAGCGCAACTACAGCCAAACGGATAGGGAAGGATTAGCCATCATCTACGCGGTAACCAAGTTCCACCGCATGATTTTCGGCCGTAAGTTTCTGCTCCAAACTGACCACCAGCCACTACTGCGCATCTTCGGTAGCAAAAAGGGCATCCCAGTGTACACCGCGAACCGGCTGCAACGCTGGGCCCTAACGCTATTGTCCTATGATTTCTCCATGAAGTACGTGGCCACCGAGAAGTTTGGCGACGCCGATATCCTTTCTCGCCTTATCAACCGCCATGCGAAACCCGACGAAGACTTCGTAATCGCATCCGTCACATTGGAGAGTGATATGAGGTCAGTAGTATTTGATACTTTTAACGTGTTTCCTTTGAGTTTTAACACAGTACAACAAAGCACCAAATTGGATCCGGTGCTCAAGAAGGTCTACCGATACATCCACGATGGCTGGCCAAAATCCTTGGCTAGTAACGCAGACCGAGAACTTCTTCGCTTCCACAATTGCCGTGAATCCCTGTCTACGGTGCAAGGCTGCATCCTTTTCGGCGAGAGGCTTGTAATTCCAGCCCCTCTGCGCAAGCGGTGCCTGGAAGTGCTTCACCGGGGCCACCCCGGAATTCAGCGAATGAAGGCACTTTCGCGCAGCTACGTCTATTGGCCGTCGCTCGATAGTGAAGTCGCCGATTACGTCAAGGCATGCTCCCCATGCGCCCTAACAGCGAAGTCACCCGCAGCAGCCCCACCTGTGCCGTGGCCCAAGCCCGTCCGTCCCTGGCAACGAGTGCATATAGACTACGCCGGCCCCGTCGACGGTGACTACTTCCTGCTCGCCGTAGATTCCCATTCGAAATGGCCAGAGATCATCCGGACACGTCGTATCACGGCGTCTGCAACGATCAGCATCCTCCGAAGCATTTTCGCACGCCTGGGGATGCCGGAAACGCTCGTGTCAGACAACGGCACCCAGTTCACGAGTTCGGAATTCGCCACGTTCTGCTCAACAAACGGAATCGACCATGTAACCACTGCACCGTTCCACCCACAATCTAACGGGCAGGCCGAACGGTTCGTCGATACCTTCAAGCGGGCGATAAAGAAACTCGAAGAAGGGAGAGGTTCAACCGATGAAGCTTTGGAAACGTTCTTGTTGGCCTACCGAAGTACACCGAACCGATCAGCACCCGATGGTCTATCGCCGTCGGAAATCATGTTCGGACGTCGTATCCGTACATGCCTCGAACTGCTACGTCCGCCAGCCGAACGTCCTCCACCGGTACCACCACCGGTCGACCCGAAGAAGCCCAGCATGAGGTCGTTCAACGTCAATGACCTCGTCTACGTCAAGATCTACGCCAAAAACGCCTGGAGCTGGATTCCCGGCAAGATTGTCGAGCAAGTAGGACAAGTCATGTTCAACGTACTGACCGAGAAACGTCGCTTGGTTCGATCCCATCTGAACCAACTAAGGGGTCGAATATCATCTGGCTTCGATCAAGATCATGGCATCAACAAACCGTCAGGACAGAAACAACTTCCGCTGAACGTCCTTCTTGATGCGTGGAACGCGTCACCCCGTTCAAGCAGCGAAGCGACCGCCTCGACTTCGCATTCAAGCGACACCATTCGGATTCCGTCGTTATCACCACCTTGTCCGGCCGTGGAATCGGACATGTCGTCGTCGTCCTCAAGCACTACATCTTCCAGCTTCGAGTCGGCTGCCGCTAGCACTCCGACCGTACAGCCCAGAATACTTCGTCGATCTTCCAGACCGAGAAGACCGCCAGCGAGGTTCAACCAGTACCAACGGTTCTGAAAAGGGGAGATGTTGCGACAACGGAACATGAGCGCTGGGAACACTGCTCTCGGAGCATAGCGCATCCCTCGCTTTCCAGCTGGGCTCATCGGTGACAGCTGCATGCTGCCACACGATAGACGTCAAAAGCATAAACCGGATACCAATTATTTTAGTTGTCAAACCATTATCATTGTATTCTAAAACAACACTTATGATAGCCATTCCAATGTATGCTTTTATCCCGTAAAGTTGTGTCTTAATTAAAGTTAAATTTGTTTCGCTTACGATCGCGTTTTATACATTTGATATGACCAATCATATCACGGCCACCTCCCACTAACGCGTCGTAACAAACTTAATTGCGTGAATGAAGTCGAAACAGGTGCTAACGTATTTGTTTGTAAAATCAATAACACCCTTCTCACATTTTTCACTCGATTGACCTTCGCTCATCTACATTCAATCCATTCACATCTCCTTCCATCTCAACCATCTCAAAGCAGCGCTCGGCAGGATTTGAAAGTGGATGCAGTGCAAAGAAGATAGAAAAATCTGATAATTGCACACTGATCTAAAAAAGTGGATGCATCTACATCGGCATCTTTTGGACGATTTAGATGTGTCGTCCCCCTCGGTTCGGCCAATATTGGCTTATGGATGTCTTGTGTGGTGGCAAAAGGGTGAAGTAAGAACGGTCCAATCAAAATTAGGCCATCTCCAAAGGATGTGCTTAATGGCGATGTCTGGAGCGTTCTCTTCAACTCCCACGGCA
Organism: Aedes albopictus; assembly: GCF_035046485.1. Taxonomy (NCBI): domain Eukaryota; kingdom Metazoa; phylum Arthropoda; class Insecta; order Diptera; family Culicidae; genus Aedes; species Aedes albopictus. The sequence goes on from NC_085137.1 coordinate 213,587,989, forward strand.
GCGCTCGAAGTTCTCTTTGACGTTGCCCCACTACACATTCATTTCAAACAAGAAGCACTTTCTTGCACTTACCGGTTACGGGTACTCAGTCTACTAGAGGAAACTCCTGTGTACCGCACATCAACACACACCTCGTTGTTTTCACTTTTGGTGGATTGGGACAAAATTGTCCTTGCTCCAAGTGATCTTACAATTGCTTGTAATTTTCCATATAGGACATTTTCCGCGAAATTCCCTTTCCGGGAAGAGTGGACATCTGGTTATCTGGAAAGACGTATTTCAGTACGGTATCGTATGTTACACTGATGGCTCCCTTCTCGAAGGTCGAGCAGGTGCTGGTGTTTATTCTCGTGAGCTAAGGCTGTATCAGTCTTACTCACTTGGTAGACACTGCACCGTTTTTCAGGCCGAAATCTTTGCTCTTATGTCTCGCGTTACATTTGAAAAGGGCCTATCCCCAGAACGTAAACATTGAGAAAAATCAATGCAAACATTTTCCATCACATTTTCTATTCGTATTTCTCAGTTTTAGGATTTTTCAACATGTTTTCCTTTCTGATGACACAAGATTAGATGTATCTATGCATCAATAATCAAAATTGCATTAAAATTTATCAGAAAAGTATTAAAAATGATAGATAAACATGTTAGGCTAATTTGAAATATTTCACCCGGTGTCGGCCTTATTGTGAGTCTTTCTAAAATTTTCTTAGCGTGGTTCGGCCCCCCGTGTGAGTCCGATGTTGTCATCGAATCAAGGCTCGGCCCTTTTTGAGAGAGAGAATTCTCTCTCTCGGCGCTCGGGCCGGGAGCCGCTCGGAAAATTTTTGGTTGTCGGCCCTTTAAACGAGAAGGCTTACCAATGTAAACAAAATTTTACCGTTACTGGTCCATTTGAAGCACGGGCTTATGAATGATTGGGAAAAAGGCAGGGATTGGCCGTTTTGAAGGTGAGGATTATTCTGATAAGGTTAACGGTTAGGTGGGTGATCTTTACACAGTAGGTTACTGTTGGGGGATGCTACGGAATGGTATCAAAATCGATTTGTTTACATTTTAGGGATAGGCCCTTTTCAAATGTAACGCGAGATGTGCGGAGTGCAATCAGCACTTCAGCAGCACGTAATGGGCAAAGTAATATACTTCTGTTCAGATAGCCAGGCTGCTATTAAAGCACTTGCTTCGGCCAACTCCAGGTCGAAGATAGTTATCGCTTGTCGAACTCAAATCGAGGAGCTGAATTCAGCAAACGCTGTTCACCTTCTATGGGTAGCTGGTCATTCTTCCATCGCTGGAAATGAATTGGCTGATGAGTTAGCTCGCTCTGGAGCATCACATGACTTCATCGGCCCTGAGCCAGCTATTCCGATATCGAAGTGTTGGATTAAGCTTCAGATTCACACCTGGGCTGTCACTCAACACAGACAATATTGGAATAGTTTGGAGTCATGTCGTCAAACCAAATTGTATAGTGCTGAGCCATCTCTACGGGTGGCGAAGTATCTATCTAATCTGTCTAAGCAGAATTGCAGCATGCTGGTCAAAGCATTGACTGGCCACTGCCGACTCAGCTATCACATGGCGAATATTCAGCAAGCTGATTCATTTGCCTGTGATAGCTGTGAATCCGATTATGGAACTTCGTATCATTTGATATGTAACTGTCCAGTTTTCGCGCAACTGCGTTTCCGAGTATTCGGTAAACACCATAGCCAATATCACCCCCAACCTAGGATTCAGAAGCTCCCACTGACATCGGGTTACTTGTTAGAAAATCTTACCGCATTTGGTGCTCCCGCATTTGATATTTGCATTTTGAATGCACACAGCAATAGAACCAACTAGATGCCAATTTTTACGGCACAATGGTTACTTGGGTAATGTAACGACTGTAGATATCAAGGACAGTTTGGACGACCCTGAACGTCCCAAAAGTACACTACACGTCATAAGTACGGACTCACTTGAAAAAGTATTGCAACACTCGATCGAATATTGCATCACCCTGCAAAAAGTTTAGCATCACCTAAAAACTAGTAATTTTTTGTTGCTATATTTCGAATTCCTGATAATCTGCAAAGACACAGTCTTCAGCACAGTTGTTCAAAAGATCGTTGACATCTTAAAGACAAACAGATTAGTTCACAATTCTTCCGCTAGGAGACGCTAATGAGCATGTAAAAATGAGCATTTTCAACCAGCTTTACCTCGCGATTCCGATAAGATTGAAAGTTCAAATCTTCGGCAAAGTTGTTCAGATAGTTTTTTGTCATCGTAAATGCAAGCAGTTTGGCTCATTGTTCTGCCGCTAGGTGACCCTTCTTCTTCTTTATGGCTTTATGTCCCCACTGTGACTTGGCCTGCCTCTCTTCAGCTTAGTGTTCTTTGAGAACTTCTACAGTTTATTTTATTTTTATTCCTTGTTGGGTATATAAATCACTGCGACCGCTGCGACCAGCTTTTAGATCTATTGTGACAAATGCCCCAGTTTTATTTGGCTATGTCAAGTTGACGTTGTAACCGTTCGCCGAATTGCTCGAGAGATTGTCAAAACGCGGTGGCTTTTGCGCCACTCTCGCGAACGAGAGACCACCGGTTCATATTTAAGTTTGCCCGACCAAGACGACTCTTACCTCAAGGCTTTCTCGAACGGCCGCTGGCTCGACTAAAAACTCCAAAATCTAATAAACGCCACGAATCAATAACGGAAATTTACACAAAAAGAGATAAAGAACAGAATAAACAACAAGTGAACATTTAGGAATCACTGAAGTGAATTTATTGGAATAAATTTAGCAAACAAAGCAAAAACAATAGAAACACGAAAAAATAACAATTGAATTCATTTTAAACGTATATTGTTTCACAAAATATGCTCGTCAAGTGTGTGTGTGTGTGTTGTGTGTGTGTATGATCATGGCCATGATTGACGTACCTGCGCAGGATTTGTTCGTCGACGGTGGTTTCTCCTGGCCAATCGTCGACGTAGGCTTGCTGTCCTGAATGTTCGCCGGATTATAGGTGCGGAGGGGTGTCGGCGACCCGGTACTCTGCCTGATCGTGCCTAAACTGCACGCAGGTAGGCCGGAAGTATCCCCTTGAATCCGTTTAACTGCCAGTAACTGGCGGGCGAGGACGAGCACTAGGCTTAGAGCCCAAAATAAAAAGCGTCTCTTGGACGCTTTTATACAATAAACTAACGCACAGGGAACAGAGTGTCTGCCCCTGGCGACAAAATCCAAAAAAACAGTTCACTTTAAAACAGAACAAACTGGGAGAAGGTCGCCGAAGCTCACTTCTGCTCTCCAGCCGACTTAACTATGAAGTCATGGAGTCAAGTCTAATCCTCTTGTCAAGTAAATTTCCCGCTATTGAAGCAGTCGTCTATTCAATCTAAAAACTATTATATACAAGTGCGCCAAATTTAAATCGCACATGGCCGTAAAAACTATTTAGCGCCATCGAAAAAGTCCTATAAGATGCATAACATGAATCGTCATTGGCTTAGCCTAGACACAAACCATATATGAAACGGATAATCTATACTAAATGAAACGGTTCAAACTCTAAGGCAAATTCAACGAATCCAATTCAATTAAGATTTTACTTGAAAAGATAAAAACGTCAAAAGCTACAAATTAACTAAAATAATCATGAAAACTAGTAAGAGCATCGCCACGGGAGTCCTCATCGCTATCCCTATTATACCACTCCTTGTCGGGTGCTATTTTAGGATAGCATCCCACCTTCCCACCAGTGGTTTCTATTTTGGGTTTAGGGACTTGAAAAACATATTGATTTTCCACCGTGCGTGGCTAAAAAGTTATCGGACGTAGTACAAACTGAAACAAATTAAATATGTCCTTATGGAGTGGAGCGGACCTGGTGTGATGGTTAGAACACTTGACTATCACGCCGAGGACCTGGAATCGAATCCCACTCCCGACAAACTCGCGAAATGTGAGTTCTTCCTTCATAAGGGAAGTAAAGCGTGGGTCCCGAGATGAACTAGCCTAGGGCTAAAAATCTCGTTAATACAGATAAAAAAAGGCATAAAGGGTCAGAGACAAACACACGCAACACTTCTAACATTTCGTCACAGACAAGCAGACGTCTCCGGTCTCCCTCTAGTCATTTCTTATCGTTTTATTTTTTAAAGAATATTTAAATCAAATATTTTGTAGTTTTCAAATTGTTCGCAGACGGCGTTCACATAATTTTTGCTCCTGTTTGACGTTCGCTCAGTACCGGCACCTACTGAGCGTTTTGTAAAGTAGCGTGTTTGGCATTGGCAATTTCTTTCAAGTGATACGTTTGCTTTTCAAAATCATAGTCGCGGAAACAAATTCACCCAATTTAAAAAGACTGAGTTTGGCCAATAGAGTGGCCAATCATTAACTAGGTGACAATAGTGAGCGAATGTAAAACTTGAACAAAAACGCTGCGAGCGCCACAGATGGGCAGTTGGCCAACTATTTAATTTTTGAATAAACCGTTGAATCGATGTACGTGGGAATTATTAGTGTTGCGTCTGTTTGTTTGTGATAGGATTCTGAGAAACATGTAGTCACGTAAGATTATTGATCCACTGCTGTTTATTTTCCACACCACTGCTCAGCTCACTTCACCGCAAAATATAAATAAAGAAAGTGACGTCACACAAACCATCGGAATAGCAACTCAGTGCAAGATTTGAGTGGGTCCCCAAATGTGGAAACCCATCGCTAATCCCATGTTGCGGCCTTCTTTTTCATTCCCGTTTAGATACCACCGGTGTGAACATGGGTCCCTATTCAGGGCCCGGAATTAGGGATAGGGACCCAGATAGGGACGCCCGTGGCGATGCTCTAAATAATTATAAAAAAAAAAACAAATTCTAAAATCAAAATCAAAATATTCAAAAAATACAGTAGACGTTCGGTCGGTGCAAACGGTTTAACTGCAATGCTTTTTAACTGCAAGTTCGGTAAGTGCAACAAATTTGCAGTTATCGCACCGCTATCCGTCAAAACGGTGCGCCAAGTTAGCCCAAATGAACAATCGAATGAATTTTTCGTTCATTTAACGTCAATTGATGGGTTCCCTGATAAAAAGTATCATAAAAATACGATAAATTTTATTGTTACAACACCATTTTTTCGAAAAATATTCACCATTAAACATATTGTAATTTACACAACACACTCACCATCACCCCTATTGTTCTATACCATTCGGCGAATGGTAAATGACACTTTTACAATAAAAAATGGTGGTCGTTATGTATCTTAACCATAAAATTTTGAGAAAATTTTCATACACTTTTTCGCGAAAAACAATATAATGTATTGTGTTTTTATGAGACATTTTTAGGGCAATTTTCAAAAGATAACAATATATCTTAATGTTTTTTCATTGTTCTTACAATACAAATACAATTAATTGAATGGCGTCAAATGAATCGTTGTTACAATAAAAATACAATAATATTTGTTGTTATTTGTAAGCAGTTTTCGCTTTTGAAAATCCATAGAATTTATATTTCCCGCATTTATATCCAGCATTTACGAGCACTAACGTCCGCCAGAATGATATGCACATTTTATGATAAGAATCAAACACTCTGATGTCTGTCTGGTATGTATTGCTTGGCAGCTGTTGATAAGATCTATCTTCAATCTTTTCAAATAACTGCCAAATATCACAAGTCAGACCTCAGGTCGTATGATCCATACCATAAATCGTTCACAATTCATGTGGCCATTAGTCTAGGGGCGAGACAGATCTAACGAGAGCAAATCTGTGCTCGAGGTGTTGCTCAGAATTCCTCACAGTTCCTCAGAATTTCTCCCATTTATGCCAAAGTGTGATCTGGCACCAATGTCAAACTGCAAAGTGTTGCGTGTGCTGAATGAAAATTGCAGTTTTAGGGATGTCTTTCAACAAATTTCGTCGATCATCGATAAAAGGAGTAACTCAGAATTTCTCAGAGTTGCTCTCGTTTGCACAGTGTCTTGCCCCTAGCCATTAGTATCTGTAAATGCTGGAGAAAAATGTTACCGAGAAATATGAATTCTTTGGTTTTTCAAAGGTGAAATCTGTTTACATAACAACAAATATTATTGCATGTTTATTTTAACATCGGTTCAATTGACCCCATTAAACTAATTGTATTTGTATTGTTATCAATGGTAGTTTACTATTTACTAGATTCCTTTAGTTTATTGGAAAACATTAGAAAAATCATTGTTCATCTTTTTCTTGTCTTAACATCCTCACTTGGCTAAACCTGCTTTTCATCTAGTTTTCTATAAGTACTTCCTCAGTTATTCATTGAGAGCTTCCTCTGCCAACACGGCTTGACGTCTGTCAGTTTTAGCGAGTAACATTCGATAACCGAAACATCTACTGTACTCAAATTTAAAACGGAAACTATAAAAAATATGTCAAGTGATTTTGTATTTGATTACACAAACATGATCCAAGCAAAAATAATACTTATTGTTATTTATTTGTTACAAATTGTTTTTAAGTGTAATTGAGAAATAAACTCTTTTTTAATAAAAAGTCCATGAGAACTTTGCAGGCACTTTTGCAACTATTTAAAAACAACTTAAATTAATTTTTACTGATAGTAACTTTAAATTATTATAGAACTATTGAAAAACAATCGAATCAATCAGTCACTAATAAAGCTAATGTTCACTTATTGTACGAACTATATGGGCTTGATTTCTATTGTAAAAAGTAACAATATATCTACTATGTGTTTTATTGTGAACAATAAAACCAGTCATTTGTTAATAATATTTACCATGTAATGAATGGTAATTTTTTATCCGGGTTGTTGACGCCTATCTGACGTTGCAGTTATCGAATTTTGTTCGCTAACTGAAACGTAAACATGTTGCAGTTATCGAACGTCTACTGTATATCAATTTAATCTAATTGAATTCAAACTTTATTTTACTTAAAAGAATAAAAACGTCAAAACGTTACATCACACCACCCAGTTTTATGAAAATTTGATCAGAGAAACTGATCAAATTTTCATAACTCACAAAATACTCAAAACGAAAACTACACAGTTGAATCAAACTTAACGTAAGATACAAAACTTATGTCCAGTTTACATTGATGGTCATAGAGCAATTAACAACACGGAAAGACTCGAACACGACTACCACAAAGGGAATTCTCCACTGTCAAACAACTTACATAATCGTTACTCGTTGAATGATTACCACAATGGGAACTCCTCAATGTCAATAAACTTACATAGCCGTGATCTTAACGTAACGGAACTACAGTTAGTTGCATCATCAACACCCTCGTTGACACATTTGCATACCAAACTGCTTAAACTCGGATCGTCAGAGTCCATCAGCCCATTGCGTCTGACCTCCTCCCTGACTCTCCTTAACGTAACGGAACTAAACCGCAGCTGATTGCACATCAAAACTCTGTTTGACTCATCTGCAATCAAGTACTGCATAAACGTAAGCAGAAATAAATTCTAAACATCAAACTTAATTTGACAAAACTCAGAATCTGCTAAAAATAACGCACAGCTCTATGTAAACATCCAATGTAAACTGACAGCATAAAATCTTGCATGCAAGTTCTATAGGGCACTGCACTGTTTTGATTTTGTATGGGATTTTGAAGTTTCGTGGCCTTGTTGTTTACAAGATTTCTGTTAGAGTGAAAGAGAAGGAGAGAATTTCATGCAGTTCCCTATTACCAACTGCAACGAAACGTACTGTCAACGCGAGTGACGTCTACGCTGTCACCGACGCGAGACGAAAAAGAACCGCAAAAGAAATGAAAACAAAAACAAAAATCCTTAAATTCGGAGCGGTGGTGATCGTCGCGGATGAAAAAAAAAACGAAAAAGTAAATCTTTGTAGTGATTGTCGCGGTCCCGAAGTAAAAAAAACGAATGTCGGCGATAAACCGGGGGAGTATTGAATACTTTTCTTTAATTTATCCAAAGAATTAATTGCTTTATGTTTATATTTACAGGAATTCGTCGTGGGACTTCGTCGAGAATGTACGGAAATGGTAAAGGTAAAGTACGAATCAAATTTAATTAGAATGTAACATGGCGGTTCTCTTCTATCGTATTCGCTACGATAGAAAACGTAAACATCGCTAACGGACTTAGTCCTTACTCCCGACGCGATAATTGATTGATTTTTAATTGTGGTTGTCTGGGGAAAACCCCAAGACCTGTTAGTGGAATTTACGGTTAATTTCCACTGAGCACCAATATTTACCAATATTAGTGCTCAAAATCAACCAAAATTTAATGAATAATAACATCTTAACTTGATTCCTCACTACTAATTAATCTTTACTTTTTACAGATTTCACGACGACGGCGAATTGGGCGATATTGGACTAGAGCTGGAAAGAAATTCGTTTAGGATAGCTAGAAATGTACCTGATTCTAAACGAATCAGATGGTCTTCTAGTCACCGACATCGAGTGCCAATAACGATAACCTTTTGTTGCGCGTCAACGAGGAAAAACGACCGAACTGGAGAAATCAACCCAAAACGGATTACGCGATACCACACTACGACGAAATCTGACCGATGACTGTCCAGTCCTGTGTCCTTTCCTATATACGAAAACTACGATCAATTATCGGCCATACGGCTTAATGGGTGAGTCCTTCCAGACTGTTTACTAATTCTAGATTTAAACCTAACATATTTTAGGCAAAAACACTAAACTAGTAACGTAAGCCTTTTCGCTAACAAATAAAAATCCTTAAGCGACAATATTTGGTTGACTAGCTAAAAGCTGTCTTCCAAACTCGTTTCAAACACAAACTGAATTCGAATATCGAATTCAAAGGAAATTTTGCTTAAAAAGAGAAAAACGTCGAAAACGTTTTTCTGTACATATTTTCCAATTATTATTCAAAAATTCTAACAAATTCACACAAAAATGTCTAAAATAGAATACAAAACTATAAATCTCGAGAAAAAAAATAAAAGTTCATAAAATACTCAAAAATCAATTAAAAATATAAAATTTAAACGTCTGAAGATCAACTTACATGCAATTTATGCGAAAATTAGAACTTTGCGTCAAATTTGACTCAACTGAACGTAAATGAACTAAAAAACTGAAAATTTACCCGAAACTAGATCTAAAATACTAAAAAAACAACAATACTATACAAAAACTAAAAAAGAGAATAAATTCAAATTCATTTCAACTCAAAACCATAAATTACACTAAAAATCAACTTGAAAGTTCAAAATAATCTAAAAAATGTACAAACATAACCAAATTTAAGCTAAAAAGGAAATTAAAGTTACAAAATCTAAACAAAAATACAAAAAACTCAAACAAACAAAACATTATCTATTTTAGTTAGAAAATTCATAGTTTTTGACGTTGGGCGCCAATGTAACCGTTCGCCGAATTGCTCGAGAGATTGTCAAAACGCGGTGGCTTTTGCGCCACTCTCGCGAACGAGAGACCACCGGTTCATATTTAAGTTTGCCCGACCAAGACGACTCTTACCTCAAGGCTTTCTCGAACGGCCGCTGGCTCGACTAAAAACTCCAAAATCTAATAAACGCCACGAATCAATAACGGAAATTTACACAAAAAGAGATAAAGAACAGAATAAACAACAAGTGAACATTTAGGAATCACTGAAGTGAATTTATTGGAATAAATTTAGCAAACAAAGCAAAAACAATAGAAACACGAAAAAATAACAATTGAATTCATTTTAAACGTATATTGTTTCACAAAATATGCTCGTCAAGTGTGTGTGTGTGTGTTGTGTGTGTGTATGATCATGGCCATGATTGACGTACCTGCGCAGGATTTGTTCGTCGACGGTGGTTTCTCCTGGCCAATCGTCGACGTAGGCTTGCTGTCCTGAATGTTCGCCGGATTATAGGTGCGGAGGGGTGTCGGCGACCCGGTACTCTGCCTGATCGTGCCTAAACTGCACGCAGGTAGGCCGGAAGTATCCCCTTGAATCCGTTTAACTGCCAGTAACTGGCGGGCGAGGACGAGCACTAGGCTTAGAGCCCAAAATAAAAAGCGTCTCTTGGACGCTTTTATACAATAAACTAACGCACAGGGAACAGAGTGTCTGCCCCTGGCGACAAAATCCAAAAAAACAGTTCACTTTAAAACAGAACAAACTGGGAGAAGGTCGCCGAAGCTCACTTCTGCTCTCCAGCCGACTTAACTATGAAGTCATGGAGTCAAGTCTAATCCTCTTGTCAAGTAAATTTCCCGCTATTGAAGCAGTCGTCTATTCAATCTAAAAACTATTATATACAAGTGCGCCAAATTTAAATCGCACATGGCCGTAAAAACTATTTAGCGCCATCGAAAAAGTCCTATAAGATGCATAACATGAATCGTCATTAGCTTAGCCTAGACACAAACCATATATGAAACGGATAATCTATACTAAATGAAACGGTTCAAACTCTAAGGCAATTCAATTAAGATTTTACTTGAAAAGATAAAAACGTCAAAAGCTACAAATTAACTAAAATAATCATGAAAACTAGTAAATAATTATAAAAAAAAAACAAATTCTAAAATCAAAATCAAAATATTCAAAAAATATATCAATTTAATCTAATTGAATTCAAACTTTATTTTACTTAAAAGAATAAAAACGTCAAAACGTTACAACGTATCGCCATTGGTAGTAGCAATAATCGGACCTTGACTGTTAGCGTGATCCCAACACGGTGCTACAGTTCGAATGAAATGTACTACCGCATTGGGGTTTGTTCTCCAGACATCAAAGGGTTCTATCAACCCCTTGTCGAAGAACCTAATTCTTTTAGCTGCAATTGCCGGGCCACGCCCGGATAAAAACTAACCATAGGGTATTTGGTGAAAACCATTCCTGTACCATACAGTGTACCAGCTACAATATAGTGTATTGTAATGGAATGGTTCGCTAAAAGCTTTGCACATTGGTAGCTACTATACATTTAGGGCATGTGTACCATCAGTAATCTCATGCTCCCATATTCAGCCTATTCGAAAACAAGCGATTACGGCACCGATTGATTCCGTTCTTTTTGTTTTCATGGGTGCTCACATCTAACAAAAAATACAAAAATAAGAAACAAAACAAACAGCGCTTCAATCCTTTGTTTTTCGTAGGATGAAAATGGGAGCCACATGCTTAATAAGGGAACCAATACCCTACATCCGATCTTTATGTAACAATATATTATACTGTTTTTCTTACGTTTGAACCATTCACTATTCCGAAACAATCTTTTTCCGTGCATTTTTAATTATTTATTGAGTTTATGATTTTTTCCGTGCTTTGTTTTGTTGATGTTCGTGACATTTTTGTTGCAAAGGAAATGAAAGAGAAAAAAGTGAATAAGTTGAAACATCTATTTAAAGTCAATAAAATGTTTAAATAAAGTGGTAAACCAGGTGTCCTAAGGACTGCATATCCAAGAGATATGGTGGGCTAGGTATTGTCGGGCCGCCACCAAACCGGACTTCGCACAATCAAGTCGCGACGCGACCCAACTCGCGACGTTTTTTAATCATGTCAAATGTAGTGCGCATCCTTCCCGTTGTTGTCAGCAACACAGCGCACTAGATGCGAAACAGTTGCGACACTTGTGGACCATGAAAATGGCAATTTTTGATTGAATGTCGGTCTTGATTCCAACCGGATAGACAATATGTAGAGTGCGATGAGAGGAATACGAATGTAGGTCAACCCGGAAAGACGCAGTCCAGATTACCGTAAACAAGGATGGGAACACTCACTTGCAAAGAGTTACACTCACTTGCAGTTTTCTCAGCTCAGAAGCGTGCAATCAAGAAATGATGTATGGACGACTTTTGCCTTGTGGTTTGGTCTAAAACTTTGCCGAATAGAGTAGGGGTCGCACACGCATACCGAAGTCATGACGGAGTTGCGAAAGCAACTCTCCACGAGGTGAATGTAAATTACACTCACCTCGTGGAGAGTCGCTTTCGCAGTCCTATCACGACTTTGAGATGCGTGTGCGACCCCTACTCTATTCGGCAAAGTTTTAGACCAAACCACAAGGCAAAAGTCGTCCATACATTGTTTCTTGATTGCATGCTTCTGAGCTGAGAATATAGCAAGTGAGTGTAACTCTTTGCAAGTGAGTGTTCCCATCCCTGACCGTAAATCAGTGGATGAGTTCAACACTATTTTTTCTCTTCTCATGTGAAATTGCCTTGTACAACAACCGAATTAAATGCGTTTATCTTTGACATTTTTAACATAAGGACTGGACACTGAAAAGACTTCTGATATAAGTTCGTCTTCGCTTTTTAACCTAACTTATAGTTGAATCGAACTTGACAGTTTTCTCATGAGTTGTTATGTACATATTTCATAGTTCAGTCAAACTGGAGCCTCAATATTGCAATAACGGTTAAGCACGCTGTAATGATACTTATGTACCTCGTCACCCACTTCATGCAACTACATTAGTGGTCTAATAACACTTAGCGCGCTAGGCATAGTTCCATCATGCCGCTCAAAGTGTTGCCACAAATAATGCTTAGTTTGCAAAACCCAGTTATCTGGCTGGTGGGACATGGGAGCCTAAGCTTCAACTGTTAATGCAATCAGAGGCTACTCAGACTTAGACGAGTTTAGGTTAGTTTGGCTAGAACTGCCATTATCGAAGGAACATGACGAGATAATATAACATTATATGGTTTATCTAATGTAAAACAATACAACATAACAAAAAAGAACCATTCCCAAAATCATGATTAAATTTATAACCTGTAGTGAAATTACAATTAAAAACAATATATTTACTGTACATTTTATTGTTTGAAACCATACGTGTACCATACTATGTACGGTATATTAAAGCCCACGTATCAGTATTTCAAACAATTCATTTACAATAAAATGTATGGTTTTGTAAAAAAATATATGTGGAGAAAAATATTTTTTTATATTGTTACACTGAAATAAATTTTGTTGTTGTTTCCACCGAATCCATGGTAAAATTAAGAACTGTACCAACAATTTTCAACCGAATGCAAAATTCTGTTAATTGTACTGAAACATTGTCAATATTACCATGCGTGAAGTACCATTGACTAAAAACATTCTTGATGTTACTATTTTGACATTGTATTTTTGACCATGTTTATCTAAGACGCGCAACATTCAAGTCTACATGGTCGAAATTACAATGCCCAAATAGTAGAACCAAGAATGTTTTTAGTCAACAGTAATACACGCATGGTAATATTGACAATGTTTCAGTACAATTAACAGAATTTTGCATTCGGTTGAAAATTGTTGGTACAGTTCTTAATTCTACCATGGATTCGGTGGAAACGACAACAAAATTTATTTCAGTGTACGATACTTAACAACCCGTATAGTATATTGTAAAAATCTTATTTACAATTCACCATACAGTTGTCTACATTACATCTTATTGTTTTTGTATTTTTTATTTTTACAGTGGTGTTTATTGTAACAATATGGTTCTAAATAGTACTGTTACAATACAACATTTGGTTTTTCTACGGTATTTTTTATTTGGGCGGCACAACAAAATATGCTCCGAGTCTTCTGTATCTATGCCGCAAAAGCGACACATATCATCATGAAGCTTTCCAATCAGCTTCAGATGATACCGGCTCAGACAATGACCTGTTAATAGGCCAGTAAAAGAACTGAAATCTTTTTTAGAAAGTTCTAAAATTTTGCGAGTGTTTGAAACGTTCGGCTTTATGAAACGTTTCGACTGCCTCGCAGAAGTGGTGTTTTCCCAGTTGGATTTTATTTTCTCATGTTCCCATGTTTTAAACTCCATTCTGAGAGAACAACCAGACACACCACAAAATGGTTCTGGTCCTATGAATTGATTAGACGATCCAAAGTCTTGCTAACATATCGGCTTGTTCGTTTCCTTCAATTCCACAGTGCCCTGGAACCCAAAATAGCTTTACCTGATTGCGACAATTGAAGGGCTTCTTGCCTGACATTGCATGAATTTGGATATTGTGAGGCAAGGACAACGGTGCACTATGCCCTAGAGAGTCGAGAAAATTTTCCCGACCGGAACGGGAATCGAACCCGCCATCCCATCTCCGGATTGGCGATCCATAGCCTTAATCACTAGGCTAACTGGAGACATAGTTTACTTCTAGTGGTAATAGTTTTCTAGTACCAATGGTGTCAGATATGTAATAAACACATCGAAACCCCCTTAGAAAATAATTTGAAATTGGCTTTCAAAAACTGATGAGTCCTAACTCATCAATAGACATATATAAGCTAGATGAGATTAGAATATTATGTTCATAATGACGTGTAAAGCTCCTTCTAGCATGAAATTACAATTCAATCCCCAAACGATCAATTTCACCCCGGTTTACGGTATTTATAAACCATGACAAACAGTCATGTGATCTTGTATCAGTGTCAGGATTGCAAGCCAAAACCATTTGATGGTTTTCAGGATTTTTCGATCATGATATCGGGAACAGCTTTCTACCCGTGAATCAAAGACATGCACCGTTCGGACCACAAAATCAAACAACTTTTTTTTTCAATTTTCATTTTATTTTTTCATTGTTTTGTTTTGTTGTCATCGTCTCCATTTCCACTCCAGTGAAATGTTTTGCTGCTAATATGTCAGTTTCAAATTTACTGCGCTGCTTTAAACGGTCTCTCCTTTCCACTTCGCTTCTTCAATCCAATTTTGCTTGGTTTCTGAATTTTCTTGATTTCTTTCCTTTTGTTTTGTTATCAATGAATAGAGTGTCTAGTAGCTATTTTGTTTTAATATTATGATTTTTCTGCAGTTTTAAATGTTCTTTTTTCCATACTTCCTTTTTTATTTTTTTTATTACTAATTATTTACAAGAAAATCCTAGTAAATTTCGCGCGTTTTTATGTTTTAGTTATCGATAGTATCTCTCTTATAATTAATTTAAATTTGTCTTTTTTTTGCGATTTTATATTTTTCTGTGATAACATTAATATACTTTCCATTTTCTACCTGCTCAAATAATAATTTTAAGTTACTTTTATGCTTGTGGTTCTATGTACATATTGTCGATTTTTCTTTCTCTGCTCTTGAGTGCATTCCCAATAGTTATTTTCCGGCTTCTTGCTTTAACAACTTTAACGTTCTCTTATTCGTAGATCATTGTTGCTTGTATCCTTTATTAGTAAATTAATAGTTAATATCGCTTGTTTTGTTCCGTTATTTTTCGCCTTTGAAAAAATAGTTTTTTATTATTTTTCTTTTTTTTTCTAGAAAGAGAAGAATTGAAAACGCTTATTCATATTCTAATTTCTTTGCTTTTTTGTTATCAAAATTGATCATTACTAAGCAATGTTACAAAAGAGTTTTGATCTCCGAGTCTACAAAAATAGTATTCCTCTTATCTAGTTTTGAAATCAACGAAATATGAAAAGAAAACCCAATCCGCTAATTATTTAGCCAACCAACCAAGGAGCTTCGAAACAAACCAAGGTCTAAGTTTTACCCGAATTTTTCGTTGAACAAAAGGGCGATAAGTTACCTCTGAAGGAAAATCGTTAAAAGATGGCAGTGCGCATTTGTGTGTTTCTTTTTACGATTTAACTACTTGTTGTCCACTGCGATGCGAAGCTACGCGCCAGGTGTAGCTCGTTTCTCGTGCAGCGTTTCGTAAAACTCGTGCCACATTCAAAATAGTTTCAAATGCGTTCGCTCCGGAATCTTTTTTTCTGTTTAAATTTCTAAGTTCAGTGATTTTTTTTTCTCTTTGTTTTGCTTTCTACCAGCAATGATAAAACCTCTATGGCTTCCTTCACACAGTGGGTTCGTTCTTTGCATTTGGTCAAAATCATAGGTTTAAAATATGACCTTTCTTCTGAATTCTATGGTTTTTGCTGTTAGATTTTGTTTAATACGGTTTACTGCTTTCTAGTATGTGTACGTGGCTTTGTCTGGTATATTTGTTCTGCTGGAATGTCCACAACGGAGATTTGGTATTTTTTGGTATCGATTGTTTGCTGCTACTGTTTTGTGGTGTTTATGCGCTGGTCTAGTAATGGTCTAGTTCCGCTTTCAAACCTGGAAACCATTCCTCGGTTCCTAAATTCCAGATGATTATTGGTTCGTGATTGAAACTACATGCGTTGTAAATACGTCTGATGCTCTATCAACTAAAAAGCTATAGTACCCTACGTGAAGCAATAGTCGATAAATTTACTGTGTTGTTCTCAATCTGTTGATGAATGGCATTGCGTAACATGTATGACGCGATCTAGATAAGCTATGGACGAATGTTGCATTACTGTGGAGGATTCTGAAATCTTCTAATTGGGTTGTTGAACTTCATTGCCAAACGGATTTTTCAAGTTTATCGTTCAAGTCAACGACATTGGACGATGTGGAAAGGATATTTGGCTGTGAGATGGACCATTTCAAAACTAACTTTGACTCAGATTTGATAAGCATTCGCAGAAGCGGACGAGGCAGTCATCAGGTGAGGAGTCTGGCGGTGCCCGCAAAGCCAGGCGAATACATACCCCGAAGGTCGGCAATAATTCCGGCAGGTCGGACCCCAGCCAGGTATCCCGGATAGCTAGGAAGGGTGGGCCTGAAAAGGCTGATCCATCCCGGAAGGATGGGAACAAGGGGTTGTGACCGTTGGTAGGCCCTCAGCAATCACAGACTGGGCGAACCAAAGGGAGGACCCTCCTTGGATTCGATCTTCATCCGGAAGAAGAAGAAGAAGAATACAAAGCCACAGGTAGAAGTAGCTAGGGACGCCTAACCAAGGCGTAAAACAGTAGGTGCCAAGCGCGAAAAAGGCGACGCGCTCGTCACTAAGACCGAGCAGTCGAAGTACTCGGATGTCTTGAAGCCGTTAGGCTAAGGAAGGGGCCGGCAGGTACACAGGTGGCTTTGGTTCAGCTAGCTGTGGTGGACGTAAAAAGGCCGTTAAAGAAGGGATGGAAAAGCTAGGCTGGTGCGTATGTCATCTGACGTTCCACGAGCCACCAGAAGTTTGTTTCGGAGTCTGTAACCAGGACACAAGTCGTGGGGCTGCAAAGGCCCTGATATGAGCAAACTGTGTAGGCGATGCGGTTCCGAAGGCCATAAGGCACAAGGCTGTACGAGTCCACCCGTTTGTCTGTTCCGTGAACTCGGGAAATCCGTGAACAACAGGAATCCAAAGGGTGGTCCAAGGTGCCCGGCCTTCAAGAAAGCCGCAGTGAACAAATCACAGTGCAGGTAATGCAGCTGAACCTGAACCAGCAACTGCTTTGTCAGGCGGTTTCTGAGTGGAGGACGGTTACCCGCCGGCAACGGCAACTGGATCGCGGATGGGTCCAGAAAAATGGCGGCGATATGGACGACGCGTAAATACCCCGTCCAGGAGTTAGTGTCTACTACCTATGAGGGCTTCGTGGTCGCCAAAGTAAACGGGGTCTTCTTCTGTAGCTGTTATGCACCTCCGCGGTGGCCGATCGAGCAGGTCACGCAGATGCTGGACTGTATGGCGACCGTGCTAACAGTGGGAAGGACGGTGATAATATCGGGTGACTTCAATGCCTGGGCCATGGAATTGGTAATCCGTTTCACGAACCAGATACTGCTACAGACACTGGCCACACTAGATGTCGACCTGGCCAATGTCAGTACCTTTAGTCGGAACTGTGCGGAGTCGTTTATTGACGTTACTTTTTGTAGTCCTGGACTAACAAGTAGATCGAACTGGATAGTAGACGACACAGCTCCACTCACAGCGACCACCTGGTGGTTCGCTACAGTATCGACTATAACAACAGTAGGCAGCGGGTAGAGGAAGAGGCTGCTAGGCCAATGCCAAGCTCTCACAGGCGGAAGACATCATAATTCGACTAAGGGGCATTTAGGGAGGCGCTCCGCCGTGAGCGAAACCTACTTGGTTTAGAAGGCGACGAGCTGGTAGCGGTGCTCTCGCGTGAAATGAACGGTGGGTGGTGTTCGCCGCTGCAAAAGCCACGCTGAAGACCGCGATAAGGGCAAGCAAAGAGTGCCTGCCAATGCGAATCCGTGGGGTGATCCCTACAGGATCGTGATGGCCAAGACGAGAGGTGTAATGGCTCCAACAGAGCAATCTCCAGAGATGTCGGAGGGGCTTTTTTCCTCGGCATGATTCTAGTCCTTGGCCTCCTTTCGTAGAACATCCGGGGGACTGGGGCTGGCGATGAGGAGAGGATCACCGATGTGGAATTTGCGGGGATTGCAAAGTCCCTTAGCGTAGGTAAGGCCCCAGGTCCGGACGGAGTTCCGAAAGTAGCTATTGCAGAGGCTCCCGAGACATTCAGGTCTGCTATGCAGAAATGCCTGGACGAATGAGTTTTCCCAGAAGTATGGAAGAGCCAGAACCTGGTTCTATTGTCAAAGGCGGGGAAACCACCCGGAGACCCGTCGGCATATAGACCAATATACTTAATCGACACGGCGGGGAAGGTGCTCGAAAAGATCATCCTCAATAGAACGTTAAGGCACACCGAGGGTGTAAATGGTCTCTCGAGTCTATTAAACGCTATCCTGTCGGTTACAACAACCGCCGGGAAAGCACTCGAGCCTAAGAGAAGGGGGATTCGCTACTATACAGTAGTGACTTTGGATATAAGGAACGCGTTTAATAGCGCCAGTTGGCCAGCTATTGCAGATGCGCTCCTGCGTCTGGGGATGCCCGGGTACCTGTACAAGATTCTCGGAAGTAACTTCCAGAATCGAGTACTAGTCTACGACACAGAGGTGGATCGGAAGTGCTTTCACATAACCTCAGGAGTCCCGCAAGGTTCCATCCCGTGTCCGGTGTTATGGAATGTTATGTACGACGAGGTGTTAAGGTTAGAGTTCCCGGTGGGGGTGGAGATTGTCGACCTTGCTGACGGCATTTCGCTCGAAGTCTACGGTGGTCGGTGAGTCGATCGAAGAATTGGAGTCGATCAATGTTGTAAGGCGTGGATAAGCTCCAGAAAACTGGAGTTGACTCACCACAAAACTGAGATGATGGTTGTGACCAACCGGAAGTCGGAGCAGCAAGCGGTGATCAGTATATAGGCGATTGCACTATCACGTTGAAGCACTCCGTCAAACACTTAGGCGTGATGATCGATGATAAGCTCACCTTCAGTAGCCACGTTGATTACGCCTGTAAAAGAGCCTCCACAGCTACAGTGACACTCACCCGGATGATGTCCAATAGCTCTGCGGTGTACGCCAGTAAGCGCAAGCTTCTGGTTAGTGTCGCTATGTCTATACTAAGGTATGACGGCCCGGCGTCAGGCACTGCGCTAAGTACTGGAAGCTACCGTGGAAAGCTGGAAAGTACATACAGGCTCATGTGCCTGAGGATTGCGAGCGCGTACCGTACCGTGTCACACGACGCTCTCTGCGTCATCACTGGTATGGTGCCTATCAGCATTCTTATCAGTGAGGACATGTAGTGCTTCGAAATGCGCGGCACTGTCAGGATGGCCTCTGGTCAAATGGCAGCGCGCGTGGGACAGTTCCACCAAAGGAAGGTGGACCCATAGGTTGATACCGAGGGTAGATAGTTGGATTAATAGGCGCCATGGGGAAGTTACATTCCACCTGACACAGGTCCTTACAGGTCATGGTTGCTTCCGACAGTATCTACACCGTTTCGGGCATGCGGATTCTCCCGAATACCCAGTGTGCAATGGTTTAGAGGAAACGGCGGAACACGTTTTGTTCGTGTGCCTGCGTTTTAGCACAATGCGTGACCGCATGCTTGCCACATGCGGGGAGGACACAAACCCGGACAACTTGGTCCAGAGGATAGGTCTAGGTCTAGATAGAGCTTCATAGGTCATGTCGGTGCCCTGCGGTCGAGATCGACCGTTACAGCGATTAAGTGGCCGCGGAGAGGAAGTCCCGGTAGCGGTGCTGTCGTGGCGTTGGTCTACGGAGTTGGATCCGAGTCCGCGGTTTGAAAGGAGTCCCCGGTAAGGGCCGGGGCAGGTGGAGACCCTGCTGTCTGCAACCTACGGATGCATCTGATAGGGCCTGAAGGGTAGTGATACCCTTCCTTACGGGCAGGTCAGATCGGGTTGCATGTGGGCATCAGTTCTTGATGTCCGCTCAGCAGTAGGGCGCGGGCGGGGTTGACCCTGCCCGCCTTGCGTGGACAAAGGGAGTGGTGAGGACCACTCGGGAAACTGGCTAAGCGCCAGCATGTTACCGTGATGGACTCTCCACAGCGAGTCATCGATGTTCGTTGCTGCTAGGCTACGCAGCTAACCTTGAGGGTGCGATGTGCACTAGCCCCTCTCTGAAGCAATACCTTCTTGGTGGTTCCGGAGAGACGTAGGGTTTGGCGACCATAGGAATGGTTTAGTGGGTACGAGGAGAGAGTAGTCCTGGCTTTTACTTTTGTTGTAGAAAACGGCCTCAGACTTACACTACCTTAACCTTCTGTTAGGGTGTCTGTTGAGCAGATTATCCCCCTATGGTTTAGAAGGAGAAAAAACATCAGACCGAATATACCTCTGCGTCTGCACAAATTCATGCCGATGTCGGAGTGTTGGTGGGATTTTGTTGGCAGAGGGTTCACACATTGGTGTGTGGATGCCAGGGTAAGGTGATAGAATTGTGTGTTTTTATTATTCTGATTTTGAAGATGTGCGGCACAGTTCGCTTGCGTAACTCGTAGGCGTTATATGATAGATTGATATTGTGCTAGAAAAGTTGGCAATAAGGGAAACGGTTTTTCAACCCGTTTCTGTTCTAGCGATCGCTATGAACATGTGAATATACATGAGTTGTATATGTAGAGAGGAGGGATAAAGTAAATAGAAAGATACATAGTAGGAGAGGGACGGGCCAGCGATTGAACCCAGGACCTTCTGCATACGAATCAGAAGCGGTAGCCACTAGACCACCAAGCCCGTCTTGTGAGTTCTTAAACTTAAAATAATCCATAGCACATCCAAATCCAATTCAACTTATCCAACATCGCCATTTCGTAAAAAAAAACATTGCAAACACTAATGCATTGTCTACTCATTTGGGAAAGCTCCTAATCCGTTCCGTTTTGGTTATAACAATTGGCGTAGCAAAATGTGGACAAAACCGTTTCACTGGACCTTACTATTTCGCTAAATAAAAAATGAAAAAATCTCCATCTGCTAAATATCAGTTTCCAAAAATGTTCCTAAACGTTGAGACTTAAAAGTCCCGCTAAACCTTCTGTGTTGCTAACGACGACGGCATGGTTACGCATTTCTTTTATCTTCTTTTTGGTTTCTCGAGCTCATTGGAAAATTGTGGTTGTTGTTCTGGTTTTTTGTTTTGTGTGGATTACCCACGCGATTGTTAACGTTTTCGATAATACAGCTTCTAGCTACAAGAAAAAAAACGGAAAACCGATCGCGCGCGTACTTTACACGAAATTGACTGGCTATTCCGTGGCTAGACATTTTTGCGTCGAATTAAGAACTATTTTTTCTTGTAAAGAACAAAATATGCCTTCATGGACTCGGTGAAGCAGCTCGGAACTACTTACAATCAAGCATTGATCGACACACATGCTGGTAGAAAAATGTGTCTTCATCTAGGTCAATGCGCATCGTTGTGATTGATCTACTAAAAACGGGGCGGAAATTTTGCACAATGTTAATTCGTCACGGTATACACAAGTTTTTGTAGCAAAAATCGAACCAATAGATCGGTGTTTTACGTAATGTCGACGGATACATTTTTTACTCTTTTTTTCACATTTTTTTCCTAATTTGTGGAAAACGTGATATCC
The DNA here is from genome assembly GCF_035046485.1 of Aedes albopictus. Classification (NCBI taxonomy): domain Eukaryota; kingdom Metazoa; phylum Arthropoda; class Insecta; order Diptera; family Culicidae; genus Aedes; species Aedes albopictus. Next base: position 213,609,784 of record NC_085137.1, read on the forward strand.
TATTTCTCCTTCTTTCATATTTCGTTCTCTTTTGATGCTCTTGTAAACTAAACTAATAGACACTAACAATTCGATTGTGTGATTTTAATGACGATATTTTAGCCTCTAGTGATCATTATTAACAGTGCTCAACAGTGGTTTGGTAATGCTGATTTGCTCTGCGTGGTATTGGTGGAAAACGAAGGATTTCTGACAGAATGGTAATGGCCTATTGATCCCAGTTGCACACGTGTTACAATCTACGGCAACTTCTATATGACCAGGCCACATCCAGGCGATCATATTCAAGTTGATGTAGTAAAGTGTCAAAGAAGTGTGGTGCAACTGGGGTTGTCATTTGTAAGGTAGATTTGAAGACTGTAACTTATGAGAAACACAACTTTGAAGTGATTTATCGTACTTTCAAAATCCTAAAACATATCATTTAGATGCAGCAGGATTTCAGACAGCTATGCTCATTGGCATAGTCCATTTCCAACGAGGACGAAATTTTCAAAAATCGATTTTCAAGACACATTAACTACTAAAAGGAGCGTTTGCACAGGCATTTTTGTCCAAATCGAAACGGATCAAATCACACAAAATAGCTCAAAATAATTGCACTTGGAGTCTTCAGAACGAGGGGGAAGAAACTCTCGTTGTGGAAGACTTGGATTGCAATTTGTTCATGGGCTCATGGCTCTGATGGCAAAATCCTGCTGTGACCTAAATAGCCTATAAAAATACTAAAACATAATAATCGTACCCGAATTGATCAACAATCTGAAATAAACTTAAACAGCTTCCTATAACGATTGCGTTCTGTGGCTTACGAACTAATTAATTGCTCATCTCATAGTTTTGCTTAATTTTTCTTCAAATTCTGACGAAAACATTTTAAATGTGTGGGTGTATTTTCGTGAGCCTTCATTAAACACACACACACACACAATCACTCTCTATCTGTCTCTCTCCTCACTCAAGCATTCGCCACTCAATTTTACTCAAACTTTCGCTAGTCGAAAATCAACAAACTGCATATTTTTTTAGTAACTATTGCGTTGGTTCCACATGTCGACTCGTACTACAAAATTACTGGTAGTAACAAAATATATCGTCATGTTTCTTGTCATTTTTTAAACTTTTTCTCCTTTTTTTTGTAAAAAATACAAACGTCATTACAACTTTTTTTTTTTTTTGATACATCGTATAGAAAAAGATGGACGAGAAATTTTTGCTTCAATGTGTTTTCCTTACTGTCGCCTTCGGCTCCGCTTCGGCTTTTCATATCTTCCTAACTGCGCAGGGGGTTCATGCGTTTTAAGATTAGCTTTTAATTTGGTTTTATTCTAAATTTTGAAGCGACTGTCTAGACTGCTCAAAGGTTTTCTAAATGTTTGCTGTTCGATTTTGGGCGATATTTGAGAGTAAAACAGAAACTATATAAAGAATTAAAGAACAAACGAGCGTAAAAAAAAGATTGAAATGTAGGCATAAATGAAACTGGTGTTTGTACAGAATGCGCGAAACTTTTTAACATAGAGGTTTACGCTGTCATTGCCATTACTGCTCCTCTAGTCAGCATGTAGTAATTTGAATATGTTCAAAAGATCCTACCCTCTAAGTCCACCCAAACATGCACAGGGAGAAATTTATACTCAGTGGCTGAGTTGGTCTTACTCAGAAATCGAAAAATCCTTTGTTTTCTTACTCAGTTTTCGTTAAAAGTGGGACAAACCATTGCCAATGGGTTGTCCCACTTTTAGCCGAAACTGAGTAAGAAAACAAAGGATTTTCCGATTTCTGAGTAAGGCCAACTCAGTCATTGAGTAGAAATTTTTCTCGGTGTGCCCATTTACTGATGGTTCTAATTTGTAAACAGCTTTTGTTTAATGTTTTATAAACATCAACAGTAGCACAAACATAAGTGTTTTTCCCTCGATTTTGATGCTTATGATCAGTGTTTTCTATAATTATCGAAATTGCTTGAACGAGTGATGAATTATCCTCACATTGAAGAAAAGGACTACCCAAGGAGTTTGAATTTTCATTCGATTTCAGCACTTCAAAAAAAATAACAACAACAACAAACGAGAGTAGAGGCTAATATTTCATAATGGTGAAAACAGAACACTGTTTTTTTCGGAATGAATTTTTTCAACCTAATACCTATGTTGAAAACAACATCCTCTATGTTTGAATCACATACTTACTTGCTTCTAACTTGATAAAACGGTATTAAAACCAATTTTACAAATGAAAATTTAAATTTTCTTGTTTGGTAGTTACGTCGTTTTACTTGTTCTAAGACATGATAGAGGGTAGACAAAATTTATTCCCATACAAGAATCTTTTCAAGGTAATGGAACTAATTTGACCACGTTTCTCTCTTTTCAGCCCTGCTCAATAGCAGGGGTTCGTATATTTACCTAATTCTAGTCATATTCAGTCCTCTTTACTGGAGCGAGTCAAAGAAAGATGCAGCAAACGAGTTGTCCTAAACGAACGCGCAACCTGAAGGTCTTTGTCTTGTTTTTGTCCAGTAACTTCTTGAAAATTCTAAGAATTTTGATTATCTAGAACATTTTCGTAGATTATTCTTCTTCTTTCTGAAACATTCAGTAATCTCTAGAAAGGTTTCGAAATTTAATGAATTTTGGTGTTCCAGAACATTTTGGAAGGCCCTTTACTTCTTTATTGGACTTTCATTAACTTCCAGAAAGTTCTTGGATTTAAGAATGAATGAAAAGTGTACAGAACATTCCAGATAGTTCTTCTCCTTTCTCTGATTGAAACGTTCAGTAACGCACAGAAAGTTTTCGATATTTGAGGAAGTGTGATATCCAGAATATCTCAGATGATTGTTTTACTTTTGTAACGTTCAGTATCTTTCAGGAGGTTTCTGGAAATTCTCTGGATTTTTATGTTCCAGAACATTCTAGTAGGTTCTTTTTTGGTTCCTTGCTCGTTCCCTAACGTCCATAACCTTTTCCCAATATAATAAAGTTTCATGCTCTAGAACATTCTAGAAGGTTCTTTTCTAAAACGTTTAACAACTTAGAAGTGGTTATTAGAAGCCGAAGTTCTCAGTTAATAACTGAGCTCATAGACACTAAGCTGAGAAGCAGGGTTTGTCCCAGTTGGGACGTTACACCAAAAAAAGGTATTCCATAATGCTGCAGAAGGTTCTTCTTCTTTCTGAAGCGTCCAGAAACTTCAAGGGGATTCCCGAAAATTTAAGAAGTTCCATATTTTGAGCATTCCAGAACGTTATTTATTTTCTGGAACTTCCAGAAAGTTCTTAGAATTTTTAGAATATTGATGTTCCAGAACATTCCAGAAGGTTCTTCTTATTATTCCTAGAAAGTCAAAAAACATCAAGAATGTTCTCGTACCTTTTAGAAATTTGATACAACTATGGTGAAACATTTCAACGACACATTTCAAAGCGTTACGGACAGACAGACAGACAACGCTGGGATTTTATATATATGATAGCATACCCCACCTTCCCACCAGTGGTTTCTATTTTGGGTTTAGGGACTTGAAAAACATATTGATTTTCCACCGTGCGTTGCTAAAAGTGGTCCTTACTTTTTATCGGACGTAGTACAAACTGAAACAAATAAAATATGTCCTTATGGCTTTTGATGAATCTTGCATAAAATCACAAAGGCATAAAGGGTCAAAGACAAACACACGCAACACTTCTAACATTTCGTCACAGACAAGCATACGTCTCCAGTCTCCCTCTAGTCATTTCTTATCATTTTATTTTTTAAAGAATATTTAAATCAAATATTCTGTAGTATGCAAATTGTTCGCAGACGGCGCTCACATAATTTTTGCTCTTGTTTGACGTTCGCTCACTACCGGCACCTACTGAGCGTTTTGTGAAATAGCGTGTTTGGCATTGGGGATTATGTTTACATGACGATGATTTTAATAGCAATTTCTTTCAAGTGATACGTTTGCTATTCAAAATTATAGTTACGGAAACATATTCACCCAATCTAAAAGGACTGAGTTTGGTCAATAGAGTGGCCAATCATAACCTAGGTGACAATAGTGAGCGAATGTAAAACTTGAACAAAAACGATGCGAGCGCCACAGATCGACAGTTGGCCAACTATTAAATTTTTAAATAAAATGTTGAATCGGTGTACGTGGGAATTATTAGTGTTGCGTCTGTTTGTTTGTGATAGGGTTCTGGAAAACATCTATAGTCACGTAAGACAAAGTGCATCAATATTCACCTCATGCTTTATTGATCCACTGCTGTTCATTTTCCATACCACTGCTTAGCTCACTTCAACGCAAAATATAAATAAAGAAAGTGACGTCACACAAACCATCGGAATAGCAACTCAGTGCAAGATTTGAGTGGGTCCCCAAATGTGGAAACCCATCGCTAATCCCATGTCGCGTCCTTATTTATCATTCCCGTTTAGATACCACCGGTGTGAACATGGGTCCCTATTCAGGGCCCGGAAATAGGGATAGGGACCCAGATAGGGACGCCCGTGGCGATGCTCTAAGTGTGGCTTTCTACGGTTCACCAGAGTTTACTATTGTCGCTGACAAGCATAGGTAAACAAACAAAAGCAGCAATCGTTTGCTGCTGAGTAAATAAAGATGCAACCCGATTATTACGTAGAGTTTTACCAATATTAGTACTCAATTAGTCACTCGGTGAAATAATCAAAAAGTATCCTATCCAATATCTTATTTTAAACATGAAATGTTCATCTGCGACTTTTTCTACAAGATTTTTTTGCTGTGTTCATTCTAATCCAATAGTACTATGTAGCATTAGATGTTCCATTGAGGTGGTCTATAGTTATCAAATAATCTAGCATCCCTGTCGTTCAGTCGTTCATACATACATTTCTCGTTTTGACTTTCTTGGGATGTTTTTTTTTTCTCGATTCACGCCAAAGAACTGTTCCGTTCCTGAAACGGGATAAGACACCACTGCCCATAATCGCATAGTTGACGTAAGCGCCACTGTAGTTTTCAGTACACTTTTGAAATTTCAACAATTGATGAAAAGTTTATGATTTTTTTCACGTTGATATCTAGCTAGTGATTAGATCTTGTGCTCTATTGAATAAAACTGGTCACAATTATGCAACCAAGAAGACCACGAAGTAATCTGAAGCTTATGAAAAAAGTTATAGCGTTGGAATTGCTTGCCGAAACAGCATGATTTTGTTGCTATTGTTATTCCTTTACATGTTAAAACAAAAACACATGCATGTGGTTCGTTGGTTATAACTATTTTCACAAGCATGGGATCGCTTTGCGGTCTTCGACGAAGTTTTTCAGACCATCTTAGGCTATTATTTTACATTATTGGTAAGAAAGTTTCAGACATACTTTTTCAACTTATGACAAAAATACAAAAAAAAGTATGTTTTCCCATAGAAAATCGCATACAAATTCAATTGCAATGCGCAAAGTGTAGACGCAACCGATCGTGCTCAAGTTTTGTACAGATACTCAAGACCCGAAACGGAATCAAAAAAGCTTTGATCTGAGAAAACGGTTCCGATGACCCACGCTATTAACCATGTGCGACTGTGGAATCAAGTTCAGTTCTAGGCCTACTGGCGACAGATATAATCGAGTGACTCCGTAGCTTGAATGAATAGAAGCGCCCGTCTAGCGATTTGGGAGTCGTGAGTTCGAGTCTCACTGGAGTACGTGGATTTATTTTTTAGTTCAAATCTCAATTAGTTCATCGAGCACATGTTTCTGTTGTGCACATGGATGTCAAAGCATTTTCAACAGTGCAATTTGCACATGGCTTGGTCAGCCAAAGCAAAATTAAGAAATTTACAAAAAAGATGATCCGAGTGGTGATCTAACTGTATGCGATAATAAATGGCACTATCATGTTACTGAACATCGATTCCGTGCTGGACGATCCTGTGCAACGATAAAAAATGGTTAAGATTGCAACTGAGCAGACACAAACGCAATACAAACCTATTCGTGAACAAAAAGGTCCCGAGAATACTCGCACTTCTTTACTAGTCGTGAGTACCCAACTGACATACACTCGCCTGTTATTCCCTAAGCAGCTCTGAGCTTTTTGCAGTTTGATGAAAAAGGCATTTATTCGACATTGTTTTTATAAAAAACAATTAGGTACAACCATGATGGATAATCACTCGTTTTGTAATTAAAACCTCACTAAAATAAACTTTACGCACCTTCACTGGTTATTCGTAAATAAAAACTTGTGAGTGTTTTTGTTTCCATTTAGCTTCATATACTTACGAAGTAGGCGGGTGCGAATAAACTCGCACACGGCTTACTCTTGGAACCCTGAATAAGCCTTGTGTTGGGTTTGTACTCGCGATCGCTTCATGGTGAGAACATTTCTATCCCTAATCCTAGTGTAGGCTCTGTATCATCTTGGAGCAAATCAAATAGTTGCACGAGACTCTTTACCTGGATTTCATCGGTTTCGGGTCATTTGACCGAATGCCGTTTTACCGAAAGGTTCATTAGGCTGAACACCCTTTGGCTAAATGTTGTCTGGCCGAAGGAGGAATGATGGCCGTGAGGAATGATGAACTTAAATGATCGTGATACTGTTCTTCACATCAGTATAATTCGCCTATGATTTAAAGAAGGAAAAATTTATGGTAAAATAATGACAGTCATCTCGCTGACATGGTGCAGGTTTTGGGGTCATAATGGCCCTAATGTACAACTAGGGTTAATCACTAAATTGTAAAACTAGATAGAATAGTTATTGATAAAAAAAAGAAATATTACGGATGATCATATTAACAGCTAGAATGTGAAAAAATCCTTTTGAACACATTTCAGCCAAACACCATTCAGCCAAACAACCCTGGCCGATGGCATTCGGCCAAACGTCTTTCAGCCAAATGGCCGGGCAACGATCTGCACGAAAGTGATTATAGGGCACTACATTATTTTGATTTTGTATGACGTTTCTTGGCCTTGTTGTCCACAAAATTTCTGTAAGAGTAAAAAAGAAGGCGACAATTTCATGTAGTGCCCTATTAGGAAGATATATTTAAAAATGCCAGTTTACTGTGTGAGCACTTATAATGGCAACATTTTTATATCACTGAAATGATCTACAAGGCAGCACTTGGAACAATTCCCTGGAGAAAAGCGATAGGTAAATACACCAGATATGTCGGAATCAGGAAGTTGGAAAATATTGAGATGCGACGAGAAGCCCTGAGTAGATTTAAAAAACATGAAAGATGATGGCCCGTCCCTGCATAGGGACTGTGCATAAACCACGTAGACCAAAACTTGGCAATCTCAGACAACCAACCCCCCCCCCCCCCCCCCCCCCACTCCGTTATAGTCGACAAATTTGGAAATTTGTATGGAGCGTAAACTTTGGTCAGAAACCCCCCTCCCCTCTCCTCCAAAAAAGTCTACGTGGTTATGTAGGTCATGTTTATAACCATACTAGCGAATGTCAACTTCGAGCTGAAAATTCTGAATTTGCCGAAAAGCCGTTTATGGTACATGCAACATCGAAACCACAGAAGCGTATAGAAACTTGGTTTCCAAAAAAATTCAGAGAATTTTGTTCAATAGTAACTACAGAAAATGTTTTACCCTTTGTATAAAAACGTTGGATAAATTGGAAAATACGGCTTAGTAAGCATTGTAGATCTGTACAAACACTGAGGAAGAGCAAATAATAAATAAGTCAACAACGTGTTAGCTAATCGTAACCAAAATTGCAATTCGCATTTATTTAACGATCGTATGATATCTTTTAAACTTAAAACTATTCTGCTAGCTTTCTAAACAATCGATATCACTCGCGGCGATTATCACTTATCTATTGCAAACAAAATCTATAAAAGTGGGTTAAGAGGGGGACTCTCTGCCAACAACTTACGGCACTCCGTCAAAACACTACACACCAGAGAGATGGTTAAAAAGCGAGTAACAACGAAACAAGTGTGTATAACTAATTATGATTGGGGTACCTATTAATATACTCCCCCAAGTGATGGAGAAAACAGAAGCGTTACCCATGATTGACGAAGCAGAAAACTTAATCAACGAAAGCATTTAACTAACCAATAATAATAATGAGGAACGTGGATGTGGAATAATTGTAGAGGTACAAAACTGATCTAGTATTAAAAGCTATTTTCCCTTCAATGACTGTGTCATTTACTTTAGGTATGGCGAGCAACCGGTTTACTGAATGATGAAGATCTTCTATGCATGATGTGTTTTGTCGTGTAAAATAGTTGTTTGGTTTGGTTTCTATTTTATCTATAGAATACGGTTCATTTTCCGTTTACGTTTGTGCTTGTGTGTTCGCGTTGGTTCAGCCTATTCGAATCCTTTTTGTTTGTAATTTCATCGGACCCAAACAAACAGATTAAAAAAAAAACAATACAAAACATTATGGAGAAAATGAACTTTACCTTTCTACATCTAACCTGGTTTGGTATTTTAGCTATTCATTAGTTCTACTAGTTGTCTGCGTGTTACGATTCCTGTTTTGAATAAAACTCATAAAAATAAAAATCTAACAATCTTTGCTCCTATTTCTGCTGGTAAAAATTATTTCTTTTTCGAGTTTCCCTCACAATTTTTAACCTTCAAGTAGACATCTTAAATGCTATTATCATTGCGTTTTTTTTTTTTCATATGAAATTTGTTTAGCGATTTCTATTTTTTTTGTTATATCTAAGTGTCTATTACCTCATATAAATTGTAAATTAAATATTCTTTTTGATGTTTCTTTCGCTTCTTTTCTCGTGTATCTAAGTTACTCGTTAGATTTATTAGTAAGTTTTCTGTCTTACCTAGACTTGCTCCGTATTCGTTTTGCTTCATTATTGATTTATTAAAATCTGCGTCCAATGGTACACTTTCTCATTAATAACTTCTGCTTCTCTGCCATCACTTTATAATTAACGTAATTAATGTATAGGTAATTCTTCTCTCTAACCGTCCTCTTAGAGTTTACCCCGAATAGTGTTATGACCCTTATTAGTATGAAACTTACAGCAGAGCACCGCTCTAACCCACGATTACCGACTATCGCGAGCAGAGCGTGGCCGTCCCTAACTGGAGGTGGACGCAATTGGCGATACCGGCGAGAGTGGACTCCGGGCGGAGTCCCGAGGGCAGCCAGACAGCGTTATCACCAGCTTGCGCGACCCGGCGTGATCCCGGTGTTCGCACAGCCACACGCCCTGCCACGTGCCGAGCGACAGTTTACCATCGGTGATCGGGATTGTCAGTGAGCTGCCGAGAAAGCACGCTTTCACGTGGGCGGGCTAAAATAGGACAACAACGGAGGGAATGTTCATCATATTCCGGAGCTAATGGTATGTTTAAGATAGATCACTTACCATGTCGTCGGGACCTTCGCAGGAATGTCGGTACGGTAGTCCTTCCGGCACAATTTTATTTAGCATCATTTCCATGTCGTCCCTGCAAGTGGAAAATTTAATAAGAAGATTGTACATAAGTAGAGATAAACAATAACCAGTTATTAACATTGTTTCAAAATATCAACGATGTCTTCAAATGGTAATCAAATATATATGATGATGCCGGGGAAATGATCTTTGTCCTAATAGTCCATTTTACGAGCCGATTTTATGAATGAATTTTGACAGGAGGTAGCGTCCAATAACCCGTAAAAACCAATATCATCATCAACATTGTTGTCACTTCGTAAAATGGCTCATACTGTATTGGGATCAATACTACTCAGTAGGGATGGGAACACTCCCTTGTAAAGCGTTGTGGAGAGTTGCTTCTCACGACACACACGGCAACCCTTACTTCATTCGGCAAAACTTAAACAAAAAAGTGACAGGGTAAAAGTCCTTCATACATACATACATGTATCTTTCCTAATGCACGACCTAAGCGTTTAACTGTTTATCTGCCCTACATATATAAACTTTTTTCGTGTTGAAACGTTGGTTCGAGCACTTTGGAAACCACTCCATCAATACCTCTCAGCATAATCCGTCAAGGGTTCGACGCATTACCCGTGTCAACACCGAAGCTCCCTTAGTGCAGGAGATAGAAACATGAAATCGAACAGAGCCCTGGGGGTCGATTGCATATCAGCCGAGATGCTCAAAGCTGACCTCGTAGTATCTGCACAACTGCTGCATCAATTATTCTCCAATATATGGGAAACCGCGACATTTACGGTCGACTGGATGCAAGGCGTCTTAGTAAAGGTGCCCATAAAGGGTGACCTGACTGTATGCGATAAATAACGGGTCGTTCTCAAAGTCCTCTGCAAAGTGATCCTTAACCGGATACAGGAGAAAATTTACGCATTTCGACGAACCAGCCAATAGCTAAAAATCTCTATAATAAAGAATAAAAAAATGACGCAACTCTCCGACGGCAGCAAGCATGATTCTGTGCCGGACGATCCTGTATGGACCATATTGTCACGCTCCGTATTATCCTGAAGCAAATCAATGAATTCCAAGAGTCTCTCTACCTGGTGTTAATTGATTACGAAAAAGCTTTCGACCGTCTCAATCTCACAAATATGTGAGGAGCCCTCAGGGACAAGGGTGTCCCTGAGAAAATCATCGGCCTAATTGAAGCACAGTACGAGGCATTTTCGTGCAGAGTACTGCACAACGGTATTTTTTCCGACCCGATCCGGGTCGTCGCAGGAGTGAGGCAAGGATGTATACCATCAACCGCAACTGTTCCTCATCGTAACCAAAGAGAACCTAGTGGGTGCGATTGATCATGAACCAAATCGTGAGTTGCTGTAACAGCCCATTACCTTGGAACACCCAAATGACTTCGACCTGGCTGATGGCGTTGCTCTCTTAGCTCAACGGCGCTCTGATATGCAGAGCAAGCTCGATGATCTTTCCGATCGCTCTTCAACGGCAGGTCTTACCATCAACGTCAACAAAACACGATTTGGTCTAATGTAAACACGGTCAACCCTTCCAGTTTTACGTTAGCTGGGCAAGCAGTGGAGAATATTGAAAGTTTCCAATATCTTGGTAGCCAAATGGGGGCCGATGGTGGCACCAAGATCGACATAGTTTCACGGATCAAAAAGGCGAGGGCTGCCTTTGCGTATTTAAGAAATGTACGGTAAAACAATCAGATTAGTCGATGCACCAAAATCCGAATTTTCAACTCAACTGTGCTGTTGTACGCCAGTGAAACAGACTGCCTCTACAGTCTGAACATTACTAACATTTGACAACGGACAACACATATAACACCCAGTGGCCCAGTGGAGAATTTTCCGTTCGACGAAAAGTTTTCCCCGACTGGGGCGGGAATCGAACCCAAACTCCGAGCCTTACGAGTCACCTAAACGACTGACGCCACTAACCGCTCGGTCAAGCCCCAATCTTTGATTGCTTTCATAATTCGTGCATGATGGCCTCACAATTGGATACAATCTACTTTTAGTATGAAGCTTGCATTTAACATTTCATAAAATAAAATCTTAAATGTGAAGTTCAGTGAAATAAAGTACTCATAGCCAGTACATCATCGACTTAAAGTTTCCTCTAATTTCAATAGCAATAGAACTTCTTTCGGGTAAGTGTGTTTTGAACCTCGCGAGTCTTTATTTGTATGGGAATGGGATTGGCACTCACGAGTGCTTGAACAGGGTATCTACTACCTGGAAAAACCTGGAAAACCTGGAATCCTCAGTGAATTTTTTTTAACAGGGAAAAACCTGGAATACTCAGGGAAATTTTACTCCGATAAAAAAAAACATTGGGTCGTATGAATAAAAACCTAGTAGTAAAAATTTATACAGAAATTTCGCTATAAGGATTTTTTCCAGAAATTCTGTCAGGGCTTCTTTCTGAAACTTCTTTAAAAATACCTCCTGGAATGTCTACCAGGATTTCTTATAAAATTCCTTCCGCATGTTTGACGCTATTTTTTCTTGGTATTCCTTTTTCATGTTTTTCCGGAAAGGTATACTTCCGGATTCCTTCCAGGATTCCTGAATTCCAACCGATTTCTCCTGGAGTTTTTCGCGGGGATACTATTTCTTCCCAGAGTTCCTACAGTGTTTTGTTCAAATAAATTTTCCTAGGATTTCTACCAGAATTTCTACCGAATAGTCTATAAAAATATCTGTCGGGATAAATCGTAGAATTTCTTTCGGCATTCCTCATGGAAATTTTACACGATTCCTTCCAGTGTTCCTCTTGGGACTTCCCCAGAATTTCTTTCAGAGTTGCTAAAGGAGTTATTCCTGGGGTTTCTACTAAAGTTCCTCCAAGGCAAGGTTTCTGAAGGAGTTTTCACGAATTTACTGCAAGAGTTCCTCAAAAGATTTCTTTCATTTTTTTCCTGTAATATCTTCAAACAATTGCTTAGGGCTTTCTTCAAGATGTTTTTTCTGGTCTCCTACAGGAATTTCTTAAAAGTTTTAGCGAGGTTTATTTTGAATTATTACCTGAGATTTCTCTCGGAGTATCTGCTGGAACTTCTTTCAGAAGATTCCTTCCGATGTTGGTCATGAGATGTCTCTCAGAGTTTTTTCTTAATTTATCCTGGACTTTCTCTTAAGATTTTTTTCCCGAGTGCCTTCTGGAATTTCAACAGGAATTATTGCTGATATTTCTCATTAAATTCTTCTCTTGCATTCTTTCAGAGCCAGGCTGTTCCTTGTAGTTGTACCGGATTTCTTGCAGTGATCCACCTGAGATTTTTTTACAGATATTCTCTGCATTATTCCCAAAATTCTTCTCGAAATTGTCCCAAGATGCTGGATACTCCTTTAGAGATTTTTCCCAAAGTTATTGCAGGGATTCTTCTACGGGTTTTCCTCCTAATGTCTCCTGCGATGACTTACCTTATAACCTTATAGGGAATTCTTGGAGAAATATTCGAGGGAATTCAAATAAAATTTTGCGAGAAACTCCGCAAAGTGTTATTAAAGAAATCTTGACAGAAACTTCAGGAAAAACTTGAGAAAAAATGAGACATCTCGAAAAAAGTTCTAGGTAATAGTGATCCCGAGAAGAAATATTAAGGACATCCAAGGAGGAATTCTGAAAACCTCATGGAATCCTGAAAGCAGCTGCGGACGAAGTTCTGCGAGGAAAACATGAGAAATATCGGAAAACTATCGGTAAAAACCCCGACATAAACTAAATGGATAGCTATCCCGGGAAACCACTCAAAAGACACGGACACTGGCTTCAGCCGGCGGCTGAACGAAACTTAACACGGATAAAAAGCTATTCTCGTGAAAAATTTCATCGCTCGGAGCGTGAATCGAATCCTCATCCATCCGGATTCTAACCGCATGACTACGAGGCTCAACCAATGAAATTCTTGAAGAAACTTTGAATAGTTTTGGATGGATCTTCAGGAGGAATCCAACGAGAATCTCTGGAAGTATATCGGAAAACCTTTGCAAGAAATATCGGGACGTACTCAAATAAATATCTCGTATCTTGAAAGAATTTTTGAAGAGCAGGGGAACTACGTATTTTCGGCAGTTTTGTTCTCTTCGTCATGGGGGTTTTTTGAAACCTGCTGAACTCAAAGTTGGCATCAAGTCCTTCCCAACCAAGCTGAATATGATCAAGTTTCAGGCAATTTGGCCGACATAAATCCCTCATGACGAAGAGGACAAACCTTCCGATGATACCCTATGTCACCCTTTATATTTTTATTATAAAATTAGGGTTATTTTTTTAATTATAAACTTTTAAAAGTTCATCTGGAAAAACCTGGAAAACTCAGGGAATTTTATTTTGAATTATGAGTAGACACCCCGTTGAAGAGCATGAGTGGACGTAAGTAACACGACATGCAATTATGAATGTTGGACAAACTCCTTGCTGCACGACAAGCTCGTGCTCGGAGCTGTTCAGGATTTGATTTATGGTTTCTAAGTTTTATTTTTACTTCACGGAAAATCGCCTCCTCACGAGGAAGTTTCTGTCAAGCCTGCATAGGGGGACAAAAATCATTTTTGATGAAGGTTACTCATTCTATGAGCGGCATGGGGGTTGATTTAAAATGAGTAACTTCAGTTTCATCAATCTTAACAAGTTAATCGGTGACCAATACATTGTTTGAGTGGTGTGTAGGTTGGCAAACAATAGACGGGATATTTCAAAAATACGAAGCACATCATTAGTGGCAGTCGTGCATAAGGAGTTTCAGGTGTTTTGTATTCAAATACATAAATAAATAGTATTTATTTATTTTTGTATTTGTTTACCATTTTCAACACTAGCTGTACAGACAGTGCCCTAACTTATACATCTTAATTTATAACTAATTTTTTTTTTAGTTTATATATATCCAATATGACCAAATTTAGTCATATAAGAGTCATAAACATACACTCATATATAACCTGTGTGCTACTAGAAATGTTTGAACGGGATCTCTACAAAACTAACAAAACATTGATTCGATGCTTGTGATGGTAGATCATTGTTTGTGATTTCGTGCATTACAACAAAATAGCGATTGCTTGAGTTATCAAAGTTCTATTATAAATAAAATCTTTAAGTAAGCAAGCTGTTATGGGCTTGAAGGAATTTGAATAATATGTTATTCAGAGTGTAGTGTGAACATATTATAACATTCAATAAACTTACCGTACGTCTGGATCCCAACTTTCATTTAACGCTAAACTGGCCGATGTGTGTAGAACTGCAATAAGAGAAAATACAGAATAAGGAAAGCATTAGTACTGATTGGTTTATGCTATGTCAATCAACTCACTGTTGTTCAATATGAATAATCTGGTAAACATTGTTTTACGTTTGCCAAGTCGTTTGCAATGAAATGAGCGGAACCGTTCAAACATCTTCAAAATTATAAATCCAGACTGGTCGGTTTTAATGGTGGTACACACATAAGGTGCAATGTATCGGAACTGATTAACGATTTAAAATTTTAATCGTGTTATTTTTCTTTTTCCTCTTCTTATTTGACTAATTTTCCAACTGGCACAAAGCGAGCAACTGCTACAGTAGTTAACTAAGAGTTTTGTTGATCAACTACCAGTTTGCATTTGTATATCGTGTGGCAGGCACGAAGATACTCTATGGGCAATTTTCATTTCAAAACTTTCCTGGACCGACCAGAAATCGAACCCACATCACAATCATCATTGTGTTGCTGAAATCTCGCGCGTTTTCTGCTGTGGCTATATGGGTCCTCATTGGTGACACGTGATATACAACACATATTACATTTCATTAAAAGTGTAGAAGGCAAAACCCAAAATGAGAAAACTAAATGAGATTCAACACATTAGCATAATTTTATCTGAAAACGACTGTGTCGAATGCATCTAATATCGTTCAGCCTAAATGTTCGGCCGAATAATCACTCAGATGACCAAGAAATTATGTGGCAATTTGAGTGTTGGCTTAACAAGATTGAAAAAGCAAATTAGTGATCATTAAAGCAACAATAAAAAGCACAACAAAATATAACCTTACGATAGTATGAATTAGCATAACTGAAAGGTGGGAAAGAGAACGAGTAAATCTGGCAAAAAATTAACCCGGTAGAGAAACAGATTTTGTTTCAGTTTTGGTATAACAGCACACGTAAGATAAATAAAATACATTAACAACAAAAAACACGAAACAACAGTCAGCTCTCCCACCATCATCCTATAGAATCAATCAACCTAATCCAGCTCTTCACTTGTTGATCGATGGGTTAAACGCGACGAGTGAAACATGAGCAGCTCCATTCTCTCCATGCTATGTGTTCTGTTCACCGGAAGTGAAGCCACCACGAGGCCACCACCCTGCCACCACCGCCGCCGCCGCCAACAAGGACGAGGACGACGTCTACCATGTGGACAAAAGAGTCCCAACACGAGATGTTACCACATTATGAACATAACGTAGATACCTACCTACCTATATTGATTTGAAACAAGACCCGCGTCCGTCTGATCCGAACGGAAGTGTCTCAATCACTGAAACTGATCCGAACTGCCTGCGGTATTCTGACGTGTTTTTTTTTTGTATACCGCTCTTCACCTAATGGTGCTCCTTCATCTTTTCGGTGGAGGCGGTAGATTTTCCACTTGGTCAATTTTCCACATCCACATTATTATTTTTTGGGTGTTTGACAGGTTTTCTTAATAGTCAGAATAATTAAGCGATATTTATGTGAAACATAATTATTATCTGTATTGCACATCTGTGCGTAATTGTACAATGTACTATGGGATAATTATTATGTATTAATCAATAAACCAATCGTTAACCTTCAAGTACCCGACCCCCGACAACTCATTTTCAATTTTCTTTCGATTTTTTTAAGTCGCCCTCAATCGATAATAAATTGGAGCAAGTTTATTATACTTAAGTGTCCATGCAATATCCGGAACTATTCCGGGATATTCCGGATTGTGCTGGGGTCAGGGAGTTGCCAAAATGGCTAAAAGTGATTATTTCGTGTGTTATTGTGTTTGAATAATGGATTTTCAGCGAAAATGTTGTTGCGAACATTGGAACACAACTGCGATAACCAGGTTTGAATAAGTTGGTTAATCCGGATGACCGTGGCAGGTTCCGCGGGGCCTCGTTGGGGACATTTCTGGTTTTCAACATAAACATGCCGTGCGACATATCAATCTTCATGATTTCAAATGAATGTGTCAGAATCGATGGACTGAAGTCTGTTTCAACTAATATGGCCACCCCTGGAACATCTAGCACAGGCTCACAGGTTCCATGAGAGCGTCACCGCGAACATTTCTGGTTTGCAACCAAACCTTGCCGTGCGACGTATCAATCTTCATGATTTCGAAAGAATGGGACAGAAAAGATAGACTGAAATATGTATCAACTGATATGGCTGCTTCGGAACACCTGGAACAGGTTCCGCGAGCGAAGGTCTCTCAAACACAATAACACACGAATTAATCACTTTTAATCATTTGGCATTCTCGCGGTCCCCATTCCAACCTGGCTGATTTACACTTGAGTGTAATAAACTTGCAGCAATTTATGATCGATTGAGACCGACTTCAAAAAAATTGAAATAAAATTGACGAAATGCCAGCATTTTGAAAATGAGTTATCGGGGGTCGGGTACGTGAGGGTTAATGATCTGTATATCCAAAAAACACATTCTTAACATTGCGAATCTTTTCTGAAATCCGCATACCGGCCAACAACTCGTGCGCCGACAGCCCATGCGCCGGGTTGTGCGCCATACAAAATGTAAATAAACAAGTGTCAAAATGGTTCGCGCCAAGAGCTCTATCTCTCCTAGGGTTCGGTTCCATTTTTTGTCTAAAACATTGAACTTCCTTATGTCTGGAAATAATGTACAACAAAGATATTATTGACGGTAGCAACGCTTTTACTTCATTAAACCACTGATTAATAGTGATTTGGCTAGTGAAAAACTTGGCGAATAGGCAATCGGCGCGCAAATTGTGCGCTGGTGTGCGGATTTGAGTTAATCGTCACAAAGTGCCTATTATACCCTGGCGCGCAACCTAGAGGTCGAAGAGAAACTTGTCGAAATGCTAAAAATTCTCGAGAAGCTCAATATGATTTCGTCAAATAGCATTGCGGTTACCGCATGTGCAGTTTGAAAATATATCAATACTTAATTGTATTTAAATTGTGAAATCAGAAAATGCTGTGATAGCTCTCTTTTCCTCTTCTCGGCGTAACGTCCCCGCTGAGACAAAGCCTGATCATCAGTTTAGTGTTCTATGAGCACTTCCACAGTTATTAACTGAAAGCTTCCTCTGTCAGTGACCATTCCAGATCATCTTTCGTCGTATTTCACCTAAAGTAAATGAGTTCATTGGAAGTCGGGGATTTTTTTTATTACCGAATAGTTTGGGCCGAAGGGTCTCCGATTTCGATGAAAATTTCACCAGAGCTAGAGGTCGTGGATATATGATCATATATGGAATTCAAAAAAAAATCATAGAGGACTATTTTCCCGGAAAACGCTAGATGAAATTTCACGATTTTGCAAAATTTCATGAAACGCCCCAAACTTCAAAAAACCATATCTCAAAAACTATGCATCGTGGAACGAACTTTTTTAGTAAAATCGACGCCAAATTACCTCAGCAATTCAATGAAAATACACCGAGAAAAAAATATCTCATAATTTTTTTCACCATAGAGAAAAAACGTCTAAAAATGCTGATAAAAGTACCGTCTGTATCATAGATTATTTTTAACAAAATTTTTCTAAGCGCAGAAACTAATGTTCTTCCTTTCGTTCTTTGACACCAAAATGGAATCTCTTACCGTTTTGGAAATATAGCCAAAAAACCAACGGCCAGTCGCTATATTTACATAGGAAGCCATCTACAACAGCGGCCGTTCACTTGTTGCAACACATTTGCATTGCAACAAGTAAATGACATTCGTTCATTGAAACGTAACTTTGACACCAACGTGCATCGGAGTACATTGATTTTTTGGAATTCCATATATGATCATATATCCACGACCTCTAGCTCTGGTGAAATTTTCATTGAAATCGGAGACCCTTCGGCCCAAACCTCTTCGGTAATAAAAAAAAAATCCCCAGTTATCAAGCCGGTTTTATCGACGGTCAGTCGACAACGGACCACGTGTTCACCGTACGACAAATCCTCCAGAAATGCCGTGAATACCAGGTCCCAATGCTTCACCTGTTCATCGACTTCAAAGCGGCATACGACAGTATCGACCGCACAGAGCTATGGAAAATTATGGACGGGAACAGCTTTCCCGGGAAGCTTACCAGACTGATAAGAGCAACGATGGACGGTGTGCAGAACAGCGTAAGGATTTCGGGTGAACTATCCAGTTCATTCGAATCTCGACGGGGACTACGACAAGGTAATGGACTTTCCTGCCTACTATTCAACATCGCCCTGGAAGGTGTTATGCGACGAGCCGGGCTCAACAGCCGGGGTACGATCTTCACGAAATTCGGCCAATCTGTCTGCTTTGCGGATGACATGGATATTATAGCTAGAACATTTGGAACGGTGGCAGAACTGTACACCCGCCTGAAACTAGAAGCAGTAAAGGTAATGCTGGTGGTGAATGCGGCGAAGACAAAGTACATGCTGGTAGGTGGGACTGAGCGAGACAGGACAAGCCTTGGCAGCAATGTTACGATAAACGGGGATACTTTCGAGGTGGTAGAAGAATTCGTCCACCTCGGTTCCTTGCTAACGGCTAACAATAACGAGAGCCGTGAAATACGAAGGCGCATAATCAGTGGAAGTCGTGCCTACCACGGACTCCAGAAGAAATGGCGTCCAAAAAAGATTCACTCCGCACCAAATTTACCACGTGCAAGACGCTAATAAGACCGGTGGTCCTCTGCGGACACGACACATGGACGATGCTCGAGGAGGACCTGCAAGCACTCGGAGTTTTCGAGCGACGGTGAGTGGCGGCGACGGATGAGCCACGAACTCGCTGCACTCTACGGTGAACCCAACATCCTGAAAGTGGCTAAAGTTGGACGGACATGGTGGGCAAGGCATGTTGCAAGAATGCCGGACAGAAACCCTACAAAGTTGGTGTTTGCTAACCACCCGGTTGATACAGGAAAGCGTGGAGCGCAGAGAGCACTATGGGCGGACCAGGTGGAGCGTGATCTGGCAAGCGTTGAGCGTGACCGACGCTGGAGAGCTGCAGCTGCAAATCGAGTATTATGGCGGCAAATTATTGATTCAGTGTTATCATGAATTTGATGTTGAACAAAATAAATGAATGAAATGAGACAGAGACACTAACTCTTGATTTGTTCTGTTAACGTTAACTTTTCAGTATTGGCAATTGACACAGAATCAGAACTTGCTCAAAGTTTAGAAGCTCAGAATTGGTTATCAACGACTCGACGCATAATTGTCATGAAACTGATTGATGACAGATGGAGTTTGCGAGCATGCAGTATAAGTGATTTTCAAATACTGAAGCCAGTAGCATAATGCAAATGATAATTGTAAATTGTGGAAATAATTGCATTTAAGTAGACCTCGATAACAGCTGCTATGAATTCTGTGGCCTGTTCAGTGTTCAATTATCTAAAAGTTTTTTTTTTTCGCTCGACCTCTCTTGGTCAACGTGACTCTTTCCATCCAATACATATTCTTAAAATGGATAAAGTGGCAACTGTATCCCAAGTTATCGAACATAAATTCAAGTTCGCTGGAAAGAAGTCTACGGTAGTAGGAAACCATTATTCTTTGGCAGCGTGATGTAGATGCCGTGAGGGCTGGAGTGTCTAAAATGTAGGTTGATACCCGATCAAAATCCAATAACAAAACATGTAGCAAAACCGTTTCAACAGTAGCATAGACTGAGTTGCATGCAGATATTTAGGAAAATATTATCACAAACATTAAACATGACATTTTTGAATCTAATCATATGTAATTTACCTTATTTAGGTTTTCTGATGATTGTTCGTATTTTTGTTAAATGTTGTATTAGAACCTATTACAATTACTAAACGCTTGTGGCTTCGTGGTCGTGCGGCTAAGGTCACCAAGCCTTTAGTCGCATCGTGCTAAGGAGCGCGGGTTCGATTCCCGCCGCAGCTGTCAAGAAAAGTTTTCGGCTGTGCCACTGGGCGTTGCATGCTAGTCCGTTGTCTAGTGTCGTGCTTCCTTCAAAGAGCAAATAGCTCACTGGAAGCATTGAACGTGTCCGTGTCTTTTTTAAAGAAAATTACATTACGAAGAAAATGCAGGACCGACCGAGAATAGAACCCGTCACTCTCTGTACGGCCTTGCAGAAAACCCACGCGTTTACCGCTTCGACTATGTTGAGCCTGTATGATTTTGTAATTACCTTTTAAGGAGAAACTTCAAAGAATACCAATATGGCTGCCACAATGGCCGACTTAGACCCCTTCTCACGTTTTCAAGAGCACAAATCTTAAAAACTCGTAAACAAATGCGCTCGATTTGGAAAAGCTGCCTCTTTTTGCAAGTGAGCAAAGCCAGGAAAATCAAGTGCGGATTGATTTGATGCTTCGTTCGTCAGATTTGTGCCTCTAAAGTTCGTATGCAAAATTGCAATGGGATTTCTTGATGTTTCACCTTAATCGGGTTTGTTACGATGTGAGCAGGAATTCTGGTACCTCCCAAGTGGTGCCAAACGAAGGCGCTACCGGTTTACACCACTACTGACTGGTCCGGTGCATCTTTCGCCGTACCTTCTCCATTTATAATTCACGATAAATCCGACATACAAATATCCATTGATTTCCTGCTTTCCCAACGAGGTCCATATGTGAGAGAGCATTTTCAGGCGTGTGGATGACGAAGACGAGTGGCGACCGGCAGGCTGAGCAACATTGACGGTGCATCGCCGAAATTTACGATGTTTGTCGATGAACATAATGGGTTTGAAGTATAGAGCTTTACGCGAATGCCAAAATTCCTTCACGGGATAGAGTCGAACTCTAAATTTGATTGAATTCGGCAACGTTCATCGACTATGGACACGAGCTTAATAAGGTGGGAATTATCCCAATTCGATCATAACTTCAAACAATATTCATACAAGTATATAGTTCCTGATAAAGTTTTTAAAACAATGGATCTCAGAAAACATGTCATCCCAAACATAAGTTTAACTTTAGTCCATCAGTAACTCAAAACTATATAAAACCATAATTAATAAGACACGATCCAGATAACACATCCGCTCTATAGTCCCCTGCGGGCTTCCATTACATTCTATCAAGATTGTTTCCTAATTGAAAAATTTATACTTATTATCGTGTTTAAATTCGTCGCGACAAATTGGTTAACAAATTCAGCCGCCCATACTACAACACGACACGAAGCCCGCCATCCAGCAACTGTAAACCAGTGCATACAAAAAAAAAACTATAAGCGATACGATTTTCCAACAGGACATTATTTGTTAGCTACACCGACTGCATCAGTTCGAAAGCTACCGGTATATATTCACTCACCGGACGTCGAAAATTCCTAGTTACTTCATTCCACAGTAGCTCCATAGGTCCCTGCCAGGAACAACTTTGATTATCTCATACCCACGCCACGGCCAGCTTTGGCGTGTCACATGTTGGTAGCACGAAACTCGCTACCGGTGTAACATTGCATGCAAATGCTTTAGAATGTTGCGGTTTACTCCCGTAATAACGGGGATAAAAAAAAAACAAAATAAACCAATCCACATTACGGTAACAAAAAGATCCATATGAAATTCTTACTGAATCGACGAACTAAGCCGAGGATGTAATTTTTGCGTATGCTTCCTATCACTTTGTGATGTTTGACAAAGTTGTTAAATATACTGGCGTGAATAGCATATCAGTCCTATGTTTGCTGGATTTCCTATGCAAATGGGACAGATATGCGATTCACGACATTATACCAGTGCCCCACCAAAGCTGTTAAAGTGTGAATACCGAAAAATAAAATATGATACTCACATACGAAAAAAAACGCTGTTAGATTCATGACCTCAACGTCATGAAATCTTGAACTTCGTGATGTCATGGCTATGCTTCATGGTATCAAGACGCGAAGTTGGATTTTCAAGACCAACAAACTCCGTTTTCATTAAAATAAAAGCCACGGTTGTCAACACTATTAGGATAAGAAATCATTATCTGAACTAGTAAAATTGTAATCTTAATTTGAATTATTTCATAATTCATTAAAGAGACATACTTTTTGAGCAAATATTGCCCCGGTTAATAAGTAATTGAAAAATCACTGTGATTTCACCCATTTCCCCCCAGATGAAACACATTTTCGGTGCACTCGTACAGTTCACGCATTGTATCACACGCAATAAGTGAATCCGTAAAATGAAAGCCTATTTATCGTAGAATCGAGCAACCGAATAGTATTCCGCATTATCTGTCATAAAATTATCAAATGTATGTCATTCGTACTTCGAGAATGCTATCTTGAATTGAACTATTTGCAGTCTAAAATTGAACTAGTAAACGGGGGCGAGCTTCCAGTGTTAGACTGCAGACTGCGCTAGTGGTTGCATTGTTTACTCTTGGGGGATGGAAAATCCCTAATTTAGTTTCTAGATTCCTGAGGAATTGTTTAGCATGAAATTGGATGTTCTGGACGATGCTCGAGCTGCTGCCGCCAGTAGTTCAAATCTTGATTAAAATTGGTTCCAATTAAGAGTACCGTCGTGCGGGGCTACTTTTGAAACACGGGGCTACTTTGGACACTTTTGAATATGGATTTTTTGAATTTGAAATATGGTTCAAATCTGTTTGATGTCTTTGGGACTATTATGACACAATATTTTTCCCTTCATTTGGTTGAAAGTGTTTTTCAAACAAACCCTTTATTGCTTGTCAGGAGGCGAAAAAACATCGAATGAATCATAAAAATATACATAACGTATCAGAACATATTCTCTGTAAGCATTGTTTCTACAGTTCATAAATTTCAGAGGGTTGCTCATTTCGTGCAAAAAGTATCGACGTAGCATATACAATCGAATATTTGTATCGATACACATTATAAATGACCGTTTAACCTAAATAAAGGATTGATGCCCCCCAGACAGCCTTTAATTCTATATTAAAATATCGCGCTGCTCATAATACCAAAGGTAGCACAGAACCACCTAAAAACGCATATATTTATTGAAATCATGTATGATATAGTATACAACAGTACTGGTACAAAGTCGTATTTTAAATAAACCCGGAATTTTAACTGCAGCTTTGTTTTAATTATAAATGTCCAAAGTAGCCCCCCTTTGGTTCTATATGAGATGTCTCCGATTGGTGTATGGGCAACTTTTTTGTTTATTGATGGATTTAGTTCAAATTTTGCATGCATCCTACATACATACTCACAATTATTATGTGTAAAAATTGTGGAAATACATTCACTACTCTGGGAGTTATAATGTCATAAAAAGTGTATAAAGAAGCCCCGCACGACGGTAAAATCATTGTTTATGAATAATCGAATTTTTCAATGTAATTTAGTACAAATACATACTTTTTACCATTCAACAAAGAGCTAATACCCGTGGCTTCCTTGTGCACGGGATCATACCGTAGTGAATTATTTTCATGTGGGAGAACTTTTCACTTCTTCAGAAAACTGCAATTTGGTTCAACTCATGATTACTTACCCTACTCACAAAAAACGCTGTCGGATTCATGACGTCAAAGTCATAAAAACATGGAACCTCGTGATGCCATGGCTATGCTTCATAATATCATGACGCGAAGGAGGGTTTTCCGTTTTCACCAATAAAATATCATGACGCTAAGTCTTGAAAATATGATGACACGCCATGAAACCATGACAGCGATAACGAAATCCATGAATCAAAATAAATGAATTTGAGCGCTCTAAGTGTTACGCAAACTGTTTTTTTTGTCTCAGTTAAAGCGCACCTGGGAATTAGAGGAGCTAAAAAAGGCAGTGATTAAGGACAAACGTCTTGAAATCCCGCTTCAACAGTGCATCAGAACATCAAACGCACAAATCTCAAGAAGCAAACTAGATTTTACTATTATTTCTGATATTTTATCTCTTATATTAATCAAACCGATATCAGTTTTTCTTCTTCAGTTATTCAATCAGTAATAACTGAATATGCTATTCGTTCGTTTTTCCACCTACTTGGTGTGCACGCAGAAGTAGCAAAATTTTATTGCTATTATTATTCTTCCTTTACTTACATGTTAAATGTTAAGCATTACCAGACGGTCTGTAGGTAATATCTATTCTCAAGAGCGTCTGTTGACTTTGCGGTCCTCGGCAAAGTTTTTCGGCACATCTAAGACGGGCTTGATGGTCTAGTGGCTACCACTTCTATTTCGTATGCAGGAGGCCCTGGGTTCAATCCCTGACCCGTCCCTTTCCTCCTAATCCTTTGTATCTTTTAAGATACTTTCTCCCTCTTCTGTAGGGGAAAGAGGGGCATAACGCCCCGGCTAAGCATATGTGGTCATAAACCTCAAATGATGCTTATTTTAAGGAAGTATTCTGCCTTTGCGAGAAGTTTACCCCCTTTCCTAAAAAACTTCAACTTTTGGCCCGCGTGCCCACAAAATTTCCCATTTAAATAAATAATGCAAAAAAGTGTTACTTTTTAGGTGTCGGAAAACTGCAGGAGGCAAAACGCTTTTTTGGGTGAGGCAAAACGCCCGCTGGCATTTCCCGCTTTGACTTGTTACGAAGTACCAAGGGGCTCCATCGAACTCTTCCCAGCAGCAAATGAAGGAGTAGGAGGCGCGTGGTGGTTGAATAGGTTGATTCCATATAACTAGCGCGCAATGTCTTAATTTCTGTGCGCTGCAAATTAGAGAATCTTTCCAAATGTGGAAAATCGTCATTTTTCACGCTTTTCTTTCGACAATAGCAGCCATTCTTGGGCTTAACCTGCTCAGTTTTAGTTCTAGTTTGCTTGCATCTAACGAAAACCTCCACAATATGATGAAATCGCATGAAGGCGTTTTGCCCCCGGGGGGGCGTTATGCCCGCAGTTCCCCTACATATACATGTTCATCGCTAGAACAGAAACGGGTTGAAAAAACCGTTTCCCTTCCTTCCAACTTTCCTAGCACAGTGTTAATCTATCATATAACGCCTACGAGTTATGCAGGCGTGGCAGGCGCCACGTCAACAACACTCACACACTGAAGATGCCTGCTTCATAAAAGTTTTTCCTGATATTTACTTCAGAATACCAAAAAGAGGATTTCTACAAGATACTCTTCCAGACATACTCTCACTTAAACATTCGGAGAATATCATAGATTTAAGAAATCTCTAGGAAATGTGTTCACGGTTTCCACTGGAAACTCTTCCAGGAAGTCCTTCCGCGGCAAAATTAACACTTTGAAATCAACCAAAATGTCCTTTTGAAAATATGTTCTAGTTGCGTGTTTTACTTTCTGTTCTGTTTAAAATTCCCGGAGATTTTTTTTCATTTTTTTTTTCGGGTGATTTGGGAATTCTGTGAATATTTCAAATACATTCAAGAATTCAGAAATAATAAAAAAACAAAGGATACGGGTAAGGCCATGCTGATGATGACGGGATCGATTCATATCGATGCAGGAACTTTTCGTAATGGTTTTTTTGACTTCCTTGGGCATAGAGTATCTTCGTGCCTGTCACACAATATGGGCATACAAAACGATCATTGGCATGGGAAGCTCTCAGTTAATAACTACGGAAATGCTCTTAGAACACTAAGCTGAAAAGAAAGCATTGTCCCAGCAAGGCAATTACGTTAAGAAGAGGATAGGAAGAGGGAGCAGTAGTAGTATCCATTGATTTTTTATGTGTAAGATGCATCATGCTGCGTGTATCTTTAAATTTAGCTAACAGTTGCAAATAGTTCTTGTCGTAAGGTCTGGAGGCGCATAGGGTAAAAGGGTATAATGCGCCCCACCGGGGCAAAACGCCCCCTTCATTTTCTAGCGATTCAAGTGCTTTTCGCATGCGTGATCGATTATAAATCTTAAATATTGAAGAATAATTGTCATCAAGCTGGTCCGTTAGTTGATTGGTACAGAAAAGCAATAAAAATATCAAAAAGTCTGAAATCGAGGCTTTTGGCGTAATATTTTACCTCTTGTAAGCTGACTTCATTGTGCACGAAGCTAGTTCTGTTCGCTTGTGTTATGTTGCAACTTTTATGCAGTTAAACACTTGTTAAAAGACCCTTCTAGGATAAGCATGTGGTGGAATAATCCCCTGGGACGGTTTTATCACGGGGCTGGAAGTTTTTCTTTTGATGGGGCGTTTTGCTCCGTTTGTTTTGAAAAGGCAAATTTTGAAACGTTTTCGAAAAACGTTTCAAAGCTTCCATAGCCGCCCCTCCAAAGGCAAAGTTCGCATGCATAACTTCACTGACTTTAAGAACAACGATTTGCGGTGGACAATAGATGGTATAAGGCGCCAGCGTTAGATATATTGTCATTTCTACTTAAGGGGGGCATATTATACCTGTTTACCCTACACAAAAAGCCAATAAAACCTGTACGATGGTTCTCTGAAGGCAACAAGTGAAAATCAGAACTGAACGAAAAATTATGTACCGCAGTGTAATCTTTTAATATGATCGGTAACAAGAATTGTTATTATCTATTCCAAAACTTGGCAATAATCGCCTTGCGGAAATCAATGCAGAAATTGTCGTCTTTTTAAATATTTTGGCTTGACGTCCCCCGTATAAAAGCTGTGTCTTACCAAACGACGGCAACAAAAACCAAGCAAAGACAGGTCACTTCCGACCTCTTTCCGTAACTTGCTATGTTTCCACTATTGTTATCCAAGCAATAATGGAAGTAGAGTTCCATACCAGCAGCGCAGAAAAGTGACACCCCGTGTCAACCGCCAAAACGATTTAAATGCCCATTAATTTATTTAAACATGCTACCCAGACGATAGTAGGTATTGCATGTTCCTGTGCAGTATTTTTCTTTTCCTTCCCGAGGTAAGGATATCATAAATAGCTGTGTGTTTGTCACATCGTTCTTAGAATTCCCTCGTAATTATCCTCGGTGAGTACAAGTCGTTTCTAATCGGAAACACAATATAAATGTTGAGATTGTAATTAATAATTTACACAATTAGAGCAAGACCGGGTTTTCCATGGCTGTTATTTAGTTTATGGTGATTGCGGTATTTCTATAACAGACTGTGTTCGACAAAACGAAAGTGCTTCTCAATCATATTCAATATTTTAGAAAGCTGAAATTAACATTAAAAATTAAAGTCATAAACGTTTGCCAGAGAAGAAATATACATTCGAATCTCCACCAAGAACGACGCTGACTTAGCTCTGTCCAGCAACCACAAACCAATTGTTATCCAATGGGTGATATTGATTTAATTATGAAAAGCTCCTATTAACCGATTAGATACATTTGAGAATGAGATATTGTATGTTGCTTTCATAACAAAACGCGCTGCCAACTTCCAGTCGGCATTTCTGAATCATCGCAACGAATCAAGTACCACCTCTGCTGCTGTTTGTGTTAGTGAGATCGGAGAAACGTCAGACTCCCGCCTGCTGATTGGCTGCGACGCCAGTTTCATCCGCGACGGGTTCAAATCGTCGCGTTCGATAAGGGGGAAACCGTCAATTTGTGGCTTCGTGGTCGTGCGGCTAGTGTCACCAAGCATTTAGTCGCATCGTACTAGGAGCGTGGGTTCGATTCCCGCCGCAGCTGTCAGCAAAAGTTTTCGGCTGTGCCACTGGGCGTTGCATGCTAGTCCGTTGTCTAGTGGCGTGCTTCCTTCAAAGAGCGAATAGCTCACTGGAAGTACTAAACGTGTCCGTGTCTTTTATATATTTCTCTATATTTTATCTTGACAGTAGTTTTTGACATAAGTATATGGTAAGTGGGGGCAGGATGGGTCACCTAAGAAATGGATCACTATAACTTTCTAACTATAAATCGCATTTCTCTGTATTCTACCACGATTCTCAGATACACTAGTCAGCTATAATATAAGAGTAAAAAAAAGTAATAAAGTTTGAAACCTGCTTCTTGACAAACAATTTTCAAAACATGACCCATCTTGCCCCACCTCATTTTAACGGGGGCAAGATGGGTCAGGTATTAGAAAACTCGATTTTCCTCCAAAAAAAAATACTATATCTTCTAGTTTTTCTCTATACATCTAAGCTTCATACACGTACAGATTACATGAAGAAAGTGTTGATACATATCGGTAGAATATTCTCAGAACTAGAAGATTTTTGTTCAGGTAGCCATAAACGGACTTTGAAAACCTATATTTTTTGAAGGAAAATTTAAAAAATATGTTCTCAAATTTTCAGTGCTCTCATCACTTCAATAATGTAGGTCACAGAATAGCCTTTCCATGAAAAATAAAACATTTTCAAAAACTATGCAAACATACCGAAAAATTAGGGTGACCCATCTTGCCCCGTCTACACAATACACGTAGTTATATGGAATGTATAGCATAAGGAGTATAACGAAAAACTGTTTTATTTTTTTCTGTGCGAGGAACGTTTAGAATATTCAAAACAATATTCCACTTTTTTGTGTATCCCCGTCGTTCATCTGGGACAATTATTGAAAGATTCAAAACATATATTGTGCGATTGAAGGGCCCATATAGCCGAGGCGGTAAACGCACGGGTATTCAGCATGACCATGCTGAGGGTGACGGGTTCGATTCCCGGTCGGTCCAGGATCTTTTCGTAAAGGAAATTTCCTTGACTTCCTTGGGCATAGAGTATCTTCGTGCCTGCCACACGATATACACATGCAAAATGGTCATTGGCAGAGGAAGCTCTCAGTTAAAAACTGTGGAAGTGCTCATTGAACACTAAGCTGAGAAGCAGGCTTTGTCCCAGTGAGGACGTTACGCCAAGAAGAGGAAGAGAGGAGAGGATTGTGCGATTGAAAACGGTACTGACCCATCTTGCCCCCACATACCATAAATCTTAAGTCATTGGGGTTCCTGTTTAGTTAGACTTACCTGATATTAGTTTGCATGTCGAAAAATCATTTCGTATAGTATGTATATTATGTAGCAAATCTCATCATTCACATCGTATTAATACATCAGCTAAGAGTTGTGTGCTTAGCTGGTAGTGCAGCCTGGGCACTGTTGTCCTTCTGACTTCAGCTAGATTGAGGAGGTACGTCTCGAGCGTCTGTTCAACAAGGAGGTGCGGCTCAAGCAGCGTCTGTTCCGGCATCCAGCGGCTGAATATGAAATGCTCCTCCACCTCATCATGGTGGATAGGGGACCTTAGGCAAACTACCTACTGTTTCCGAAACCCAAAAACCGAAAAGTGATATCGAGATCCTCATGGGCAACTTCAACGCGAAGTTTGGTTTCGACAACTCGGACTATGAACACGTTATGGGACGCCATGTTCTCGGAGAAATAAGCGAGAACGGAGAGCTGTTTTCAGAGTTTTTGGCAACAATGACATGGTAATTGAGGGATCGCTCTTTCCTCATCGACCAGTGCACAAAGTTATATGGGTTTTCACTGAAATAAAATCGGCCACATCTGCTTCAGCCGAAAATGGAGACGGAGCCTTCTTGCTGTGCAGAACAAACGCAGCACCGACATTGCGTCCGATCTTCATCTCCAAATCGGCGAGATCCGACTGCGCATTGCTAGAATCGACAGGAGGAGAAAATCGGGCGCCGGTTCAACACACGCCGACTGGAAGACGCTACGGTGAAAAGGTCCTTCGTCGAGGAGCTAGAGAACCGTGCTGCGGATATTCCGGAAGGTGGAAGCGTAGAAGATCAATGGAGCACCATCAAGAACGCATTTAAAATCACCGGCGAGAATAACTTGGGTAAACTACGCACCCAGAGAAAGTAGTGGATCACAGATGATACCTAGAGGAAGATAGAGAAGCCAAGGAACGCCAAGGCCGTGATATAGCGAGCGAAAACACGAGAAGCCAAAGCCGTAGCCCGTAAGCGGTATTCGGCTTTCGAGAAAGAAGTGAAACGCTCATGTAGACGGGACAAAAGATCGTGGGCGGACTCCCTTGCCGACATAGGCGAGAAAGCCGCTAATACCGGCGACATCTGTCTCCTGTACGATATTTAACGTCGTCTTAGTGGGACTAAGATGAATGCTACGATGCCCGTGAAATACACGTCTAGACAGTTAATGACCGAATCGGCTGACCAGTTGAAACGCTGCGCTGGTTCGAGCACTTTGGATCCCTTTTTCAAGTGTCGGCCACGCCACCAACACCTCAGCATGATCCGCCAAGGGTTCGACGCATTACCCGTGTCAACACCAAAGCTCCATCAGTGCAGGAGATAGAAATAGCCATCCGTAGCATGAAATCGAATAACTACTGCATCAATTTTTCTGCAACATATGGGAAGCACCCTTAGCAAATTTGTACCTACTAGCTTTATAACTAAACGAAATACGATGAATTTGAATATAATAACATTATATTCTGAAAGCATTATTAAACCCTTCAACAATCACGCTGTTGTATTTTGTACAATACGTTAAAAAAAGCTCGCCTGATCTACATAAATCAACGTGGTGCTGGTAGCGGTGAGTACATTCCTGAAAAGATGATTGAAGGATTTCTGTAATTTCCGAAGCAACTCCTGAACAAATTTTTGAAGAGAACCTGAGAGGTATTTTTGAAGAAATCATTTGAAAAAT
The DNA here is from genome assembly GCF_035046485.1 of Aedes albopictus. Classification (NCBI taxonomy): domain Eukaryota; kingdom Metazoa; phylum Arthropoda; class Insecta; order Diptera; family Culicidae; genus Aedes; species Aedes albopictus. The sequence goes on from NC_085137.1 coordinate 213,640,934, forward strand.
CCCTGGAAGAATGCCTGGAGGAAGCCCTTTACAATTCCTAGAAGAATTCCTGGAAGTATTTCTGAAAGTCTACCTGGAGGAATTCCTGTATAAATGGGAAGAATACCTAGAGAAATATCTGAAAAGATCTTATTATCAGGTATCAGGTATCAGAAGGCCGGCTCCAGAGGCACGTTATCCTCCATTTGGGACATTTGTGCCATCGCCAAAATAACAGCCTATTTCATCATCTACCTGAGGGAAAAGGAAGGAAAAAGGATTTGGATGGGGATAGGGACAGGTAGGGAAATAGGAAAAATACCCTGGAAGAGGGTACTAACGCACAAGCGTACCACAATGGGTTCAAACAGTGCCCTGAAAAGGGCACTGTAATAACGCATAAAGCGAAAGAGAGCTCTTTACCACAGCGGGTTAAGAACAACAGAATATCCTGAAGATTCAGGTTTATGAAGTCAGTTTCACTTAATAAGTGTTTACCGAATACTCGGAAACGCAGTTGCGCGAAAACTGGACAGTTACATATCAAATGATACGAAGTTCCATAATCGGATTCACAGCTATCACAGGCAAATGAATCAGCTTGCTGAATATTCGCCATGTGATAGTTGAGTCGGCAGTGGCCAGTCAATGCTTTGACCAGCATGCTGCAATTCTGCTTAGACAGATTAGTTAGATACTTCGCCACCTGTAGAGATGGCTCAGCACTATACAATTTGGTTTGACGACATGACTCCAAACTATTCCAATATTGTCTGTGTTGAATGACAGCCCAGGTGTGAATCTGAAGCTTAATCCAACACTTCGATATCGGAATAGCTGGCTCAGAGCCAATGAAGTCATGTGATGTTCCAGAGCGAGCTAACTCATCAGCCAATTCATTTCCAGCAATGGAAGAATGACCAGGTACCCATAGAAGGTGAACAGCGTTTGCTGAATTCAGCTCCTCGATTTGAGTTCGACAAGCGATAACTATCTTCGACCTGGAGTTGGCCGAAGCAAGTGCTTTAATAGCAGCCTGGCTATCTGAACAGAAGTATATTACTTTGCCCATTACGTGCTGCTGAAGTGCTGATTGCACTCCGCACATAAGAGCAAAGATTTCGGCCTGAAAAACGGTACAGTGTCTAACAAGTGAATAAGACTGATACAGCCTTAGCTCACGAGAATAAACACCAGCACCTGCTCGACCTTCGAGAAGGGAGCCATCAGTGTAACATACGATGCCGTCTGAAATACTTCTTTCCAGATAGCCAGATGTCCACTCTTCCCGGGAAGGGAATTTCGTGGAAAATGTCCTATATGGAAAATTACAAGCAATTGTAAGATCACTTGGAGCAAGGACAATTTTGTCCCAATTCACCAAAAGTGGAAACAACGAGGTGTGTGTTGAACTGCGGTTCACAGGAGTTTCCTCTAGTAGACCGAGTACCCGTAACCGGTAAGTGCAAGAAAGTGCTTCTTGTTTGAGATGAATGTGTAGTGGGGCAACGTCAAAGAGAACTTCTAGCGCTGCCGTAGGAGTTGAAGAGAACGCTCCAGACATCGCCATTAAGCACATCCTTTGGAGATGGCCTAATTTTGATTGGACCGTTCTCACTTCACCCTTTTGCCACCACACAAGACATCCATAAGCCAATATTGGCCGAACCACAGTTGTGTAAATCCATTTGATATACTTGGGTTTTAGACCCCAAGTTGTACCAAAAGTACGCCGGCATTGCCCGAAGGCCATACAAGCTTTCTTGATTCTGAACTCAATGTGAGGTGTCCAGGAAAGCTTGGAATCAAGAATGACTCCAACGTACTTTACCTGTTCAGTCACATCGATTTCAGAATCAAAGAGACGCAAAGGTCGAACGCCATTACGGTTTCGCCTTTCCGTGAAAAGAACAATAGATGTTTTACTCGGATTAACCGAAAGGCCATATTGGCGACACCAACCCTCAACTACCTGAAGGGCGTTTTGCATCAGGTCGAAAAGGGTGCTGATGCACATACCTACTAACAATGTTAGGTAGTCGTCGGCAAAACCATAAGTAGGAAAACCGCTATTATTGAGTTGCCTCAATAGCGTATCTGCTACGAGATTCCACAAAAGCGGTGATAAGACTCCCCCTTGGGGGCATCCACAAACACTCAATTTCCTAATCCCTGCTAGACGCAATGTCGAGAAGAGATATCGGTTTTTGAGCATTTGGTGAATCCAATTGGAAATCATTGGAGATATACCATGACTCCGTGCGGCTTCCAATATGGCATCGAAAGGCACGTTGTCAAAGGCACCCTCGATATCTAAGAAAACACTCAAACAAGATTGCTTTTGAGCGAATGCTTTCTCGATATCGTAAACAACCTTGTGTAAAAGAGTCACAGAGAATTACCAGATTGGTAGGCATGTTGGTTCACATGAAGAGGCACGTTGGCCAGATGAACATCACGGATGTGATGATCCACAATGCTTTCTAAGCATTTCAGAAGAAAAGAGGTCAAACTGATAGGTCTGAAACTCTTTGCTTCTTCATACGACGCACGACCCACTTTCGGAATAAACTTTACAGTAATATCCCTCCAGGATTTGGGAATATACCCTGTAGCAAAACTGCAAACAAGTAGTTTTTTCAAAACATGTTTGAAATAATCAAATTCCTTCTGAAGCAAAATAGGATAAATCCCATCTGCCCCAGGAGATTTGAAAGGAGCAAAGCTATTAAGAGCCCACTCAATCGATTCTATAGTTACAATACTCCGAGCCGAAGCTAAAGAATCATAACTACAAGAAAAGACATCAGGATCATCCGAAGATGTAATATCCACACATCCAGGGAAGTGTGTGCTGAATAAGCATTCCAGAACTTCCTCATCAGAGGAAGTCAGATCGCCATTTGGCAAACGAAGTTCGTTCACCCGGAAATCCTTAGATTTCGCAAGGATTTTGTTTAACCGACTGACTTCACTCAAGCTGGAAACATTTGTACAAAGGTTTTTCCAGCCGGATCGTTCAGCAGACCGGAGAGCTTTCCTGTAGGCCTTGCGAGCCGACCTGAAAGCCTCCGAACCAGCCGAACGTCGTCTGTTCCAACTCTTTCTACATTATTTCCTGAGTTTCGCCAGATCAGAGTTCCACCAAGGGGTTCCTCTTGTGATCTTCACAGACCGTAGAGGCCATGCTTCTTCAAAAGCTTCCATGATGAAGGTCGTTGTAGTATCAACGGCATCATCTAAATCACTTGGAGTGTCAATGGATGGTGAATATCCATGAAATTTGGCTGCAACCAAATCAGTATAAAGATCCCAGTTTGTTGACCGAGGATTCCTGAAACGCAATGTTTGCGAAGTAACATTTAAATGTTCAAAAAAGATATAGCGATGGTCAGATAAAGATTCTTCATCTGACACATGCCAATTGATCAGCTCGGGACTAATTCTGCTAGAGCAAAGCGTTATATCTAACACTTCCTCTCTAGCAGATACCATGAAGGTTGGGCGGTTGCCTATGTTAAGTAATGCAAGATCTGTACTACTTAAGTACTCCATCAAACTGGAGCCTCTCAAGTTAATGTCTGAGCTGCCCCAGATGATATGGTGAGCATTAGCATCACTGCCAACAATTAGCGGAAGGCCTTTTGAAGTGCAGTATGCGATGACTTGTTTGAAAGCATCCGTAGGGGATGGTTCATCATGTGGTAAATACACAGAACAATAGACGTATTTCCTGTTGAGGTTTCCAACAGATACATCAATTGTGATAGCACATACATCTCTGGTGATTAGTTCAGAGATGAGTGTAGCAACTATTGCGTTGTTGACAAGCACACAAGCTCGAGGCATGACACGCGAGTTTGCATTTCATGTTTACTGAAAGTGGCAAACACCGGGTTTACAAGGTTTCCTAGATAGAAATTTCCCTTACGAAAGTAAGGTTCTTGTACCAAGGCCACTTGGGCTGTACCATTTTGCATAAGTCTGCAAAGATTGATCGTTGCTGTTCTTTTATGCTGAAGATTGATCTGAGCTATCCTAACCGTAGCCACTACCCAAACTAGGTAAGATTAAACTCTTCGCAACAGCAGCACAACAAAGAACAGCAACAATAAAACCAAATCGGTATCGATTGGAAAACGCCAAAGGCGAGGATACACAGAATACACTGTGTAAATCGCATAATGCGAAACCATATAGGTGAAAATTTAAACTAATTAACAACATCTTCATAATCCCGCCCTTATTTAGCCTCAAGTGAGACTAAAGAAGGGCAGCTGATTGTCTCGGAGAAACACAAGGTCCACTGCACCATTGCTCCGGTTAGCGCAGTAAGGGCTACATACTGTGGAGGGCGCCCTGGTACTCCACAGGCTCCGTTAGCGGTTAGGTTTTTATTAGACCCCCCTAGCCATTCATTCCTAGGCACGGTAAGCATAAAGCCGCATCACACCATGAATTAGGGGTCACCTGTTGGTGGATTCTTACCACCGGAACAGGCGGTCCGTAGTGTTATTCTTAGCCAATTGAGACAATCGCTACCGACACTACACAGCTATCTAGGCTGATCGAGAAAAGAAGTTAATATTGATGATCAACTTCATACGGACTCGAACAGCCGACAACATATGGGAAGCACCCTTAGCAAATTTGTACCTACTAGCTTTATAACTAAACGAAATACGATGAATTTGAATATAATAACATTATATTCTGAAAGCATTATTAAACCCTTCAACAATCACGCTGTTGTATTTTGTACAATACGTTAAAAAAAGCTCGCCTGATCTACATAAATCAACGTGGTGCTGGTAGCGGTGAGTACATTCCTGAAAAGATGATTGAAGGATTTCTGTAATTTCCGAAGCAACTCCTGAACAAATTTTTGAAGAGAACCTGAGAGGTATTTTTGAAGAAATCATTTGAAAAATCCCTGGAAGAATGCCTGGAGGAAGCCCTTTAGAATTCCTAGAAGAATTCCTGGAAGTATTTCTGAAAGTCTACCTGGAGGAATTCCTGTATAAATGGGAGGAATACCTAGAGAAATATCTGAAAAGATCTTATTAAGAAAACCTAGAGAAAATCAAAATTCTGGAGAAATTCCGGGAGGAATTCTGGGAGGAATCCCTAGGAAAATTTCAGAAGAAATCTCTTGAGGAATTCCTAGAGGAAATCTTGGATAAACTTCAGAAGAAATCCTTGGAGAAATCTCCGAAGGAATTGCTGGAGGATTTCCTGAAGGAATTCCTAAAGAGAATCCTGGAGGAATACCTGGAGAAACTTCTGAACAAATTCCTGGCGTAATTCCTGGAAAGACCCAGCAGGAATTCCCGGAGAAATTTCTTGGATAAATTCTTGGAGCAATCTCTGGAAAAAACCCTGGAGGAATTCCCGGAGAAATCTCCAGAGGAGTTCTGGGAGAAATTGCTGGAGAAATTTCTAAAAAAAAAAACCCTTGAGAAATTCCAGGAGGAATTCCTGGAAGAACCCTTGGAGAAATTTCTGGAGGATTCCCTGGAGGAATCTCTGGGAATATCCCTGGAGAAATTTGTGAAGAATTCCCTGAAGGAATCTCTGGAGGATTTCCTGGAGGAATGTCTGGAAGAATCCCTGATAAATTCCTGAAAGTATTCTTGGAGAATTTCCTGGAAGAATCTATGAAGAAATCGTCAGAGGATTTCCTGAAAAAATCCTGAAGGAATTGCTAACATAGTTTCTTGAAGATGTCCAGGAGCAATTCCTGGAGATATTCCTAGACGAATTCCTGAACAAATTCCTGGGGTATTTTCTGGAGAAGTTCCTGGAGGAATGCCTGAAAAAACTCCTAGAGTTATTGCTGTGGGATTTGCTGGAGAAATCTCTAGCGGAATTCCTTAAAGAATTACTGGATGGATTTCTAGAGGAATCTGCAGAGGAATTCTGAGAGATTTTTATTTCTATTTCTGTTATTTTTCTATTTCTGAAAAAAATCCCTTAGGAAATTCCTGGAGGAATTTCTAGAACGATTCCTAGAGGAATGCCGGTAGAAATCCTTGAAGAAATTTCTGAAAAAAATCCCTGGATTAATCCTTAAAAAATTGTGTAGAAATTCCTGGAGAAATGACTGGGGGAATTCCTTGAGGTATTCCTGTGGGAATGCTGGAGGAAGCCATGATGAAATTCCTGGAGGAATCTCCAGAGGAATTCTTGAAAGTATTACTGGATACATTTCAAGAGAAATCTGTAGAGGAATTCGAGGAGATTTCTATTATTTTTTCTATTTTTGTGAAGAAACCTTTGGAGGAATTCCTGGAGGAATACTGGTGGAATCCCTGAAAAAATCCTGAAGGTGTTCCATGAGATATTCCTGGAAAAATTTCTGTAGAAATCCCTACTTTTCGACCCTTGGTTTGGGTCTTTTTCAAAAAGGTTATAGGGATACCGCTACGTTTGTATCGGTTGCTTGGCATAGGTTTGTCGGGTTTGGTGAATTTAAGTTTGTTTGGCTATTTGTGGGAAAATGGTGAGGGTGTAATTTGTTTTACCACTGCGCCGAACACTAACATGGCGTCTAGACACTGAATACAGTATTCAAAGAAAATCCTAGATGAATCACCGGAGAAATCCCTGGATGAACGTCCGGTAGAATTTCTGAAAAATCCAAACAGTGATTTCTTAAGGAATCCTAAGAGCAATTCTTGAAAGATGCCTAAGATAAGCCCTGAATAAATTCCTGAAAAATCCCATGTAGAAATTCTAGGAGAAATTATAGGAGAAATCCGTCCAGGAATTTCGGGATACATCCCAAGAGGAGTTTCTGTACAAATTCGTGGAAAAATCCTGCAGGAAAACCAGCAAGAATTTTTGGAGGGATCCTAGCTATCGCGCCGGTGTACACATTTAAAATTTAAGATTAGAAATTCTAGTTTTTCGAATGCTTAAAGCGCATTTTTTTAGATTTATTTTTGCTCTACACAACAAAGAACAACACCCGGTTCAGTACACTCAGTACGGGCACGCGATTGATGTTGACTGTTGAGTCAAATAGCAATGAAATTTTTGAATGCATTTAATGTTACAATTTGTTGAATATTTTCATATGAAACACTATTCTGTCAATTCCGATAATGTTTTCCATCACCAGTATCTTAAAGCAACAATCTCTAAAGTGTACTTCCCAAAACATTAGTCCTGTTCAACGACGTAGGTTGAACTTGCTTGAACTTGGTACATCCCGCTCTTTCCCGTTTGTTGACAAATGGGTAAGAGTAGGATGCAGCAACTTCGAGCAAGTTCAACCTACGTCGTTGAACAGGACTATTAAAAATCCATGCCGCACTCTACTTCCGCAAGCATGACCAGATTCCTTGATCAGCAGACACGAACGAATTATCCTACGACGGTAATAAAAAGCGACAAAATTTGAACTCGATGCACCCGACGAACCATAGAAGTTAAAGAGTAGAGTATGGTAGAGATGCAGACGTACGCAACCGGCATCCCCTCCATTCCTTCCCAACACGGAGGCTACTACTATATAGGAATGCCACACGACGATGATGGCACACAATCTATCGACCCCAACTGGAGGCGTCTGTGGGCCGTGTAGCTGCCGGGAACGTAGTGCTCTGCTGCACCATAGCACCATTATTGGTGTTTGTTGGCGATGCATATGGGGTGAATCTCGCAATTATTGCAATGTCGTCGTCGCCAATATACACCAACCGAGGCGACAGACGGCTATGGATGGCCGGCCGAACCGGGGAAGCATCCTACTCATCCGGGTGTTTTTCGGCATTTGGCGGCAGACATACGTAGGAAAACGATGCGATGCTGCGCTGGTCTCGCAGCAGAGAGCTGGCACGCTGGCTGAACGATGAAAAACAATAATATGAAAGGCCAAGTTGGTATTATTAAAATTCATGCATGTGCTGCTGCTACTGGTGCTGCTGCTAGCGTACAAGGCATCATCGGTTCTACGACTTTCAACACGTTAGTCTAGGAAACTCCCACGTTAGCCTAAGAGACTCCCAGTTGCTGGCTTATTTTGGAATCCCACGCGTGTCAATGATGTGAATGTTAATATGGATACAGGGCAATTAGGCAATTGAAGAATTGATAAGTTGATGGCGTTCCTAATATATTGCCCTAGAACGTTTAGTAAGCATGAGCTTGACCACTTTGATTGGTTGCCACTTTAGTAGGTATGGCCAAGTCCAGCTGTAACCTACCCAAAGTACCAAAGTATAACTGTTTGCGGCTTAAAAGCAGCATCATGTGGAAGTGATGAAGAATGGTGTCTCCTGTTGTAAAATATATGTCAATGTAAGAAAGGCGGAGAAATTTACATCGCCCATGACACACTATGCAATCTACTGGATTTGAGCGAGATCATACGATTGTTGGGTTGTAGGAGGAGGGATTAGATTAGAGCGATACAAATTCGATTGTTAGGAGCGATCCTAATTATCTATTCTGAACTCTGAAGACAATAGCTTTTGTATCTTAGAAGAAGTCGAATTTTCGCATTTGTCAACATACAACCGACATACGATTTATTGATTACAAATTAAACAATCCACATTTTTACCTAACATATATCCAACGTCGGTGCCTTGATAAACAGGCATACTTCACCTGTCCTTCACTATCCGAACGAACATAACCAAGAAAAGCTATCAAAATAAATAAAACCACACCGTAAATGAGCAACATAATCGGAAGGAAAACAGGCCTTCGCAGACGATGCCTGCCTATGCTCACACGATTATTATATCTAACAGTGTTTTTTTTTTGCTGTTGTGCTCCGTATGCTCTAATCGACATAGTTGCTGTTGCTGTCTGTGCCATCGATTCTTCCTCCGCCGCAACACCCAACAACAGCGCAGCCGTCAATGCGCCTAAAAAGCAGTTACACAACACCCTGCCTGGTCTATAGAGCTTTGGAACACAATTGCTTCAGTTACACGTCAAAATATCAGTTCCGGCATACGTTCTCACTGGTGGCCCACATTTTCAATTCATAAATAAACTATATAGTTCCATCGACTGCCTTTCGTGATATATCTGGCGTAGGGTAACGTGGGGAACTCAGTTAAATTATATTGACTTTCTCAGTTAATAGATTGCCGAGAATGTTACAGCTAGAATTTTGTAAGTATTCTTTTTTCCGTATGTTTTTTTCTGTGATCTTGGCACTCTAATCTACATCGAAATACCGACAAAAATTACTACGATCCGGTAATGGTTTATTGAAAGCTTGGTTAGTTAAAACGTCACCTACCCGAACAGAGGTCAAGTACTGACGATCAAAATGTGATATTGGATTGTTTGAGATAAGAGGTAAAAGTACTGAAAATAATAGCAAAAAATTGTTCTTGAACCATCTAACCAATAGCAAAATTTGATATTTGAAGATCAATCAAATAGCTCACTGTTATTGATTAGATCTTACCAAGAGCTAAATGTGCTATGATGATGATGTTCCAGGAGTAAAATTGAGATATTATTTTCAGTACTTTTACCTCTTATCTCAAACAAACAAATATCACATTTTGATCTCCGTATCAAAATATGCTATTATTGAGCTATTTTACTCTGCTCGGGTATCTGTTAAAATATCAGCTGTTCAAAAGACTGTCCCAAAACAAAAAATCGGTGTTCGAAAAGTCAAGGTGCTCAACCCTTAAATGAAATATATGCATATTTGAAGCATTTTTGTAGCATATTTCGATTTTTTTTAAATCAATGGATCACTAAAATAACCGAAACGGCCTGTATGAAATGAAAAGATAGTGCCACCGTAGCCTCGTGTTTTTTTATGTAACACCATAATGTTAATGTCCATATACAGTAGACTGGGTCAACAAAGTCGATTTTTTGGCACAAAGCATTTTCAATTCCTGTTAGCGTTCAAAACAACTGTGCAAAATTTGGTAGCGACTGGTTGCACCCCCGTATTCCGCACTGCGATTGAAATTTGTATGGAATTTAGTATGGGAAAACATGTTTTTTTTTGCATTTTTCTCATAAATTGAATTTTTTTGTCTAAACGATCTAGTTTCCAATCTGGTTTTAGAAGGCATCATAGTACTGATACCCGAGCAGAGGAGAATAGCAAATTGATAACAACAGAATCACATAGCCTGTTTCTATATCATAATTTTTATCGTTTACTTATCATAATATATTTTTTTTAATAACATATTTTGTAAGGCAATCTTATTTTGTTATGTTCAAGTTATTGGGATATATCCACAAGATAACATTTCAATAATTAATTTTGTAGTAGAACAAGTTTAGTTATTATTCTACAATGTACAAATGTTGAATGTTCAAATATGTGATGAAAACAACAGTAACACTAACAAGTTCACAAATTTCCTGTTTTTAAGTTGTAATTGATCTAACAAAACATGTTATTGAATTAGTCTTCCAGGAACATTTTTTGTTGTGATATTTGTTATTTTGCCGCTTATGACAGGCTAGTTTATGACATAATATGTTATGCTAATAACATAAAAATTACTGACTCCATTATTCAGTTATTAATCCAAAATAACATATTTTATTATGCAGTTGATATTTTCTTCTGCTCGGGTGCTGCATTATTAAAGGTGCATGACGAAGTTGCAAAGTCAATTAATAAAAATGTTGTAACTATTTTATTGTTGATTGACTTTTCAAAGGCATTTAATCGTGTGGTTCATAGTAAATTAATAAACAAGCTTTTTTCTCTGTACTATTTCTCCAACTGTTCTGCAAAACTGAATTTTGACCAACAATATCTGGTGTTCCCCAAGGGTCCGTTCTTGGACCAATCCTTTTTACAATCTTTATAAACGATATCCCAACTGTTTTGGATTTTTGTTCTGTTCATATTTTTTGCAGATGATGTGCAAATTTATATGTGTACTAAAGAAACATTGATATGAGATTCGTAAGTATTCGCATGAATCATGATCTCCGACAACTTATGAAAACAAACAAAATCTTCTTCCGATTAATCCCGAAAAAACTAAAACGATGTTAATATCCAAGCTAAGAAATACCCCACTACCACCTCAACTCCTAATTGATGGTGTTGAAGTTCAATTCATCGATCGTAGAAAATAATTTGGGTGTTACCTTTAAAAATAACTTAGATTGGGATGCTCATGTTAATATGCAATGCTCCAAAATCATTTAAAACAATAAATTTGACGACTAGACACGGTAATTCTGCCATTAAACTGAAACTTTTTAAATCTTTAATTCTGCCTCATTTTCTGCACGGTGATTTCATTTTCACGAATGCGTTGGCTGGATCAATGGACAGGCTAATAGCTGCGGCGTTGAATGCCTGTTTTTCACACGTGTCTCTCTTGCAGAAAAACCTTTTAGGATGCCCTTTTGTTAATTTTTATAGATATAGACCATGTGTAAGACTATTTAGATTAATTAAAACAGCTTCCCCTGCTTATCTTTTTAAAAAGTTGGTACCATTAAAAGGAAAAAATACGAAAGTGTTCTTCAACTTCAAGCCTCATTTTTATCCATAACCAATTTATGTTTCAACGTTCCATGATCTCTAACAGCCTAATTTTCTGAAAAGTTTAAAAAATTCCATTTTGGTCACTGACCTTTACAAAACGGTGCCTGAAGCTGAAGACAATCAGAATTTTCAAACAACTAAAATGTAAGCGTACATATGTGATGAAACAAAAATTTCAATTTTCCCTACAATATCATAAAATATATGTGCCTATTCAACTACATGGCTCTGGATTAGAACGGCCTGTTTGTTCATCGAATTAAAGCTATTTTTTTAATATTTTTCCATTTTACAAATAAATATAAAGACATATTTCTATATAGGAATAGTGTCTTTATATTTATTTGAATCTGAAAAGCCGATATAAACGTTTTCATGGATGATGATTTATATTTCTAGCCAAAATTCTAATTATTTTGAGGTTGCAGCCAAAATTCCATAACAATTGAATCGCTAGAAAAATAGATTTTGATCCCTAAACATGACTATTTTGTATGGAAAACGGCTCTGTCTTTATACTTATTTCCCGCACTGTATACAGTTGAACCAACCATAGCCTAATTGATTAATTAATCATTCATTATTCATTAGTTATTTGCTTTCATTAACTGATCATTTGCATCATCATGAGCAAGACTCAAGCTAGGATGGTAGCTACCTACATACGGTACATTTAAATTATTGCATCATCATATGTGATATGCGCGAAAGCGAAATAAACAAATCATACGCGGTAGTTGGTCAGCGGGTGACCTAGTTTGCTTCAGCAGGTCTCTACCTGTTCTAGTTGGCATACGGTAAGCCAAAAAGAATGCATAACTACCGGAGTATAACATAATAAAACATGTGACTCATATAAGGAAGCATTCTAGCCGCTTTCAATTAGATACTAAGTAAGAGACGCGAGCTTTCTCTCTCGCGCTTTAATTTCGCGTTTCGAAGTACTAGAATGTTGGTACTTTAGTAAAGAGAGCGAGAGCGGAGAATGTGACGCTAGGCGCTTAAGTTAAGTTAAGTGGGGGGAGAAAAATAACCAAAAAATTGTAATTACAGTCATGACCCGCTGGTTGGGGGCTTAATAGTTGGGTGACTTTTTAGTTGGGGCCCCGTTAGTTGAGCTGTCAGCCAACTAAAAAGTACCTGGATGTCATAATTCAATGTCAAACTGAAAATGACAACCAATCTGTAATTCCGAGGGGCGAGCTAATGAGTTTTTGGTTTCTTAAACTTTACTGATAATCGAAAAGAATTTATATTTCATATTTCTTAAAAAAAGAAAGAATATGTACAATTACTTCGAAACAAATGCAAAACATCGGCAATCTTTATTTTGTCGATCGTTGAAAGCGTTTTGTGCTTGCTTTTGGTCCGGGTGGTTTCATAAACATCTATATTTTCACTTCACCGACTAAAAATGGGTGAAAATAATTATTTCTCGCATTGGCCATATATGTATCTTGCAAAACGTATCAGTTTTACTCTGAATGTGAAACAAATTGAAAAATTTTCCTTTTTGATTTCAACCTAAACATGATTAAAAAAAAACAATGAGCACGCCCCTTGTGCTGCTGTCACTTCACCCAACTAGCGAATCGAATTCGTTGGTTGGGTGGAGGTTGTGGCTCAACGAGCGGGTTCCGACTGTATATATAAGGTTTAAAATTTGAATAAAGGATGAGTTGTAGTTTTTAACAGGGAAGGTTTTAGTCGTCTTTTTAGTCGGATGACAAATTCCCGGTGACCGCACGGTCAACGCGTGCACAGTGGTGCCTTTGTTTATATGCGGCGAACGAAAGAAAAGTTTTCTTCATTGATCCATTTTCCCCAAGCAATACACATGTTATATTAAAGTTACGACAGCGCAAGTTTTGGTTGTATAGAAGTTTATTTTACGTTATTTCAACACAATGTTAGAATTACGTAGAAAAAACTTCTATACAACCAAAACTTGCGCTGTCGTAACTCTATTATAACATGTGTGTTGCTTGGGTCGGTAATAAGCTTATCGATATCGATTTTTCAGTTTGACGCGATCACATAGGTGTCTCACAATTTAAATCTTCTAATAAATTTGTTATCAATAGTAAACTTCCAAAAAATTTCACAAAAAAAATGTGAAATTCTATAGTGTAGTTACAAAACAAATCTCTTGGTTTTCTTTTTCGCTTCCACTCTTATTTAAGTTTTAGTATTCAATTAGACCATGCTGAGAGTGTCTGCGTTCGGTTTACGGTCGGTCCAAGAAATCTATTTTTAATCAATGTCCTGAAAGAATGCCGGAGCAATCCCGGAATCAATCATTGGTGGAATCTCAGAAAAATCCATAAAGGAATTCCGAAAAGAATCCTTGAAAATAACCCTAAGATAATCTCGGGAGAAATCACTAGAAGAAACCTGACAAGAACTAATTGAAGAATCCCGGTAGAACTCAATGGATGAATTCTGGGAAGAATTCCGGGGAAGAGTTCAGAAGAAATCTTGGTATCGCGGTAGAAAACTACGAAAAAATTCTACAGAAATTCCTGCAATAATCTCGCCAGAAACTTCTAAGAGGATGTTGAAGTTATCTCTAGATGAATCTCAGAAGGACTTCCTTTAAGTTTTCAGGAGGAATCCCTGGATTAATTCAAGGAGATTTCTAAAGAAATCCTTCTGGGGGAATTCCAACAGGAATTAGTGTAGGAATCCTGGGCTGGGAGAGACCCGTGGAGGAATCCTTAAAGTAATCTCAAGAGGAGTCTCTGAAGGCATCCCTGAAAGAATCGCGGAGGGAGTGTCCGAAGAAATGGCTGGAGGAATCCCCGAAAGAATCCTTGAAGTAATCATTGAATTAATCTTGGTAGAAGTCCCGAAGACTTATCGTGATAAATTCCTAAAGGAAACCCGAGAAGAATCAATAAACGAATCACCGAAGGTATTTTTGAAGGAATCCCTGAAAGAACTCACGAGGAATCTCCAACGGAAGCCCTAAAGGGATCTCGATCGGGATCTAAATCGATGAAGGAATCGAACGTTCAAAAAAATCTCAGAAGGAATTCTGGGAGAAATCTCCGAAGGGTCTGAACGAATCCGTGGAAAAGTCTCTGACTGAATCACAGGAGGAATTTCTAAGGAAAATTTGGGCAAAATAAATAAAGAAATTCCGGAATAAATCCCTGAAGGCAGCTCAGGATAAATATCTAAGGGAATACCGGAAATCCATGAAAAAACCCTGATGCAATCTCGAAAATAATCCGTGAAATAAACTCGAAAGTAAACCCGGAAGGAATCATCATTGAAAGAATCCCGGAAGAATTCCCTGCAGGAATCTCTAAAACAATCCCGGGAGGAATTATTGAAGGAATTCTGAGAAGACTTTCTAACGGAGTCCTAGAAAAAAAATCTTGGAAGAATCTTTGACAGAATCCTGGAGAAATACCTGAAGAAATCCCTGAAAAAATCTCTAAAGAAAACCCCAGAAGGAATCCTAGAAAGAATTCCGAAAGGTTTACCGGAAAATCCCGGAAAAAATGCCGATAGAAATCCATTGAAGAATCTCAAGAGAAATAAATGAATAAATTCTCTAAAGGAATCCAGAGAAAATTTCCTGATAGAATTCTTGAAGAAATACTTAAGGGAACCCCAGGAGAAATTTCTAAAGAAATCCCAAAAATCAATAAAGGAATCTCAACAGTAATTAGTGTAGGAATTCTGGGAGAAATCCCTGGAGGAATCCCCGAAGGATTTTCAGAAGGAAATAAAGTAATCACCGAAAATATTTGAGAAGAATTCTGAGGATTAATGGTAGCATTCAATGGTTTCTCATATGGAATCCTGGAAGAAATCTCTACAGGGTCTGAACGAACAGTCTCTGACTGAATCACAGGAGGATTCTATAAGAAAAACCTAGGGAAAATTAATGAAAAATTAATAGAAACTTTGAAGGCAGCTCAGGATAAATATCTAAAGGAGTTCTGGAAATCCATGAAGAATTCCTGATACAATCTCGAAAATAATCCGTGAAAGAATCTCGGAACTAAACCCGGAAGAAATCATCTTTAAAGGAATCCCGGAAGAATTTGGTTTTTAATTTTTGAAAAATGTATTGATGTTTTGATTTTATACAAAAGAGCACTTTTTTCTAAGCCACTATGATTTTTTTCAGATTTTTAGAACTTTATTTCGGTACCTAAAATCATTTTCAAAGGGATTTTTCAAAATCACCTTATTACAGCTGGGCAACTGCTTGACAGCTCCGCCCAATACAAAATGCGACGAGGGGTGATTCGACAAATCGCTCCCATACAAACTTCAAAATGATTTTTAAATAGGCTCTTGGGCATGATTCATGAAAATTTGTTTTTTGGCTCAGTTATGGAATTATCTCACACCGCTCAAGCAGTCAATTCCCTGTGGGAATTTCTAAAGAATTCCGGGAGGAATCATTGAAGGAATTCTGAGAAGATTTTCTAACGGAATCCCAGAAATAATTCCTGGAAGAATATTTGACAGAATCCTGGAGGAATACCTGAAGATATCCCTAAAGAAAACCCGAGAAGGAATCTTGGAAAGAACTCTGAAAGGATTTCCAGAAGAATTCTAGAAAAAAATGCCGATAGAAATCCATTGAAGAATTTCAAGAGAAATTGATAAAGGAATCCCCGGGGAATCCCGGAGAAATCAATAAAGAAATTTGAAGCAATCGAGAGCAAATTTCCTCATGAAATCCCTGAAGGAATATTTGAGGGAACCCCAGGAGAAATTTCTAAAGGAATCCCATGAAACATCCATAAAGGGACCTCAACAGTAATTAGTGTAGGAATCCTGGGAGAAAACCATAGAGAGATCCCCGAAGGATTCTCCGAGGGAAATAAAGTAATCATCGAAGATATTTCTGAAAAAATCCCTGAAAGGCAGTCCTAAATGAACCTCGGTAGCATTCGAAGGAATCTCAGATGGAATCCCGGTAGAAATCACTGAAGGGCCTGAACGAATCTATGCAACCGTTTTTTCTCAGGAGGAATCTCTAAGGAAAACCTAGGCAAAATCAATTAAGAAATCCGTAAAGGCAGCTCAGGATAATCTCAAGAATATCTAAAGGAATTCCGGAAACCCAGAAAGAATCCCTGAAGCAATCTCGAAAATAATCCGTGAAAAAATCCCGAAGAATTCCCTGCAGGAATCTCTAAAACAATCCCGGAATCATTGAAGGGATTCTGAGTAGAATTTCTAACGGAATCCCAGAAGGAATTCATGGAATAATCTTTGACAGAATTCTGGAGCAAAATACGCGAACACGAGACGAAAGCACAATCGACAAAATGTTTACTGAAGAAATTCCGAGAAGGGATCCTGGAAATAATTCAGAAAGGATTACCGGAAGAATTCCTGAAAAAATGCCGAAAGAATCCATTGAAGAATTTTAAGAGAAATCAATGAAGAAATCCCGTTAGAGGGGAGGCCCTGAAGGAATCCATAGAAAATTTCCTGATGAAAACCCTGAAGGAATCTTACGAGAACTCCAGGAATCTCTAAAAAATCAAAGAAGAATCCCCAAAAGTATTATTCATTGAATAAATATCTGCAGGAATACCTCAACGAAATCAGGTATACTGCCTATGATCGCATAATTGTCCCATATGAATAGGAAACCCAGCAAATATGGGACTGATATGCGATCATGGGTAGTATAATCCCGGTAGTAATTCCTGAAGGAATCCTAAAGCAACTTCTGGAGGAATCCCGGGAGAAAACCTTGGAAGCATTCTGGAGAAATTCCTGATGAAATCTTGGGAACAATTCGTGAAAGAAGCCACTAGGAATGCAGGGATAAATCTCTGAACGAATCACAGGAGAAATCAATAAAGGAATCACGGAACAAATCATCCAAGGAATCTTGGGATGAATCCCTGATGGAATGCCAGAAGAGACTCTGAAGAATTCCTGGGAGGAGTCAATGAAAAAATCCTAATTCCAAACGGATTTCTAGAAAAAAAAATCCTGGAGGAATCCCTGTCAGAAAGCCTGAAGCAATCCCAGGACAAATTCCTAAAGGAAACCCGAAAAGGATCAATGGAGGAATCCCGGAAGAATCTCAAAAGGAACATTCATGGACCAAGCAAAATCAAGGAATAAATCCCGGGAAGAAGATTCCTCGTAGAATTCAGCCATTGACTCTTTTGCGAATTCCTTCGGGAATCCCTTCAGGATTCAGAGGAATTCATTTCTATTGAGAATCCAATAAGTTAGATAATTGCTAAACGAGACCCTTTCCCACTAAATCTTTCACCCCTCATCACCTTATCCACTGATATGTAGTTGTGTATGTGTATTAATACAAACGTGTGACTGGCTGCTAGTTGGAGCTTCCAAACAGGAAACAGCTCCTGAAGAGCATAACAACGTAACGAAGTGGTACCGCGCCGCGCCGAGGACGGGACGAGAGGCACACAGAATCATTCCACGGAAAAAGACAACTGCAACTCCCATAGGAAGGATGATAGAAGGACATAGACGGGACGGGATACGACAAAGACGTGCTTATTCTTTTCTTGTTGATGTCAGGGATACCACAAACAACCCTTGCGAGCGAGGAGCGTTGTGTCCGCCGCCGGCGACCAACCTAGTGTATAGTGGAAAAGAGGATACTTTATCTGCAAATATTTGCAGGTTCCCCATTGCGGTAATAATATGTTCCAATGCGGCTGTGTGTGTGTGTGTACGTAGTAGGTACATGCAAATCAGCGCGACTTTGACCGGTCTTTGATGTTACTATAAGAGTAGGCAATAAAAGGGCATACAATTGTCAGTTGTTTGTTATTTGGGGTTCAATTATCCATCACCCTGCCGTATTCACATTCAGCTTTGACCAAGTTGCTTAAGGTTGGATTAGGTACAACCTGGGATTGAAATATAGTTCATCTGTTACTATACAACAATTCTAAGAACTTTCGCGATTACAGGTATTGCTTTAAAATAGTTTAAAATATGGATAAGGGGATTTCCAGGAAGTGTCAAGTGTCATTTTTTTTTAATTTCTTTGTATTTGTGAATTTTAACTTATTGCTAATTCTTCACACTGTCAAGTGTCAAGTGTAAGAGAGTGTTTCAGGGTTTCAGTGTTGTTTAAAAAGAATAGGGAGTTCTCCAGGGGATTTGAAACGGTTTTAGGTGGTTTGGAATTTTTTTGGGTATTTCAAGGGGCTTCAGAAGGTTTGCATGGGCGTTTTCATGAGCGACGTACGTCTTACAAGTTTTGAAGCTCCTTCAGGGACGAAATATATGTATTTAAAGAACTCCAGTGGACCTCTAACACTCCATAAAACCTCACGAAACGACGTGTCTTCAAATGCTCTACAAGTGTTTCTTGGGCGAATTTGACGAAAAATCGAAACTGAAAAAGTTAACGCCAGAAAACCGGTTTTTCTTGAACCACCCTAAGCTTATTCGGAAAAATACCTCTAGATCGGTCAATTTTAAAGCTACATAAAAAGTGTCTTCGGCAAACTTGCTCAAAATTGATAGATCTACAACTATACCGAAGAATGTATACAGTTATTCTTGCAAATAAAACAGTGTGTTTACCAATTTTTTTGGAAATATGGACCACCCCTAGGACCACCCTAATTTTCATGCACATTTTAAAGAGGGCCTTATTATTAGGGACAACTTTGTAGAAGACCATATTTGCCTAAAAATTCATTTGAAGGCGTTGAATGCATCTTTCCTCGTAAATCTGGTTCGGGGACCACTGTGCACTGATATCGAAAACAGTGGCAGTTCATCATTACTTTTTCGGCCAAACAGTATTCGGCCAAACGGCGTTCGGCAAAATGACCCTTTCGGCCAAATGGCGTTCGGGCAAACGGCATTCGGCCAAATGGCGTACGCCCAAATGACCCGGAACCATCCTCATGGTTGTTAATACTAGAAGTCTGGAACAAAACCGCGTGAACAAAACTTGAGCGCTGGGTGAACATTGAACTTCGTAGGTTAACGCGGCTTATCTTGATTTATGTTTATTTATGATTGATCAAACGCTGTTGGATCCCTGTAAAAATTTATTTGAAAAAAAAAACCTGGACTTTATTGAAGGAATCAAAATCCAAGCGAAATAGTTCAAACCTGCATAAATTTTAAAGGGAGCCTCTAGAGCTAGACGAAGGAACAATAAAAAAAACGAATAGATGTCCTAAAAAAAACTCAATGAAACGTGAAGTATAAACATTTTCCTGGAAAAAGAATAAAGGTTTTGGAAGACATAATCAGAATGATCTTAAATAAGATACTGTAGAGGAATCTAAACAGATTACTTTGAGAAATTCTCGAGGAATGGAAGGGATCCAGAGAAACATTCTTCAAATCATCTCAAGATAGAAATTCTCCAGGTAGAATACCTGGAGAACATACTGAACAGATACTTCCAGAAGAACTCTTCCTCCACAGGTGGACTTCTGGAAGAAATCCCCATGGAAATTACTGGAGAAACTGTATCTCCAGGAGAGTTTCAGGATGTAAACTTTGATTTTTTTTTTTCAAGATATTCTAACTAGAGCCCCATCAAGATTTTTTTTCAGAAAGTTAGTTTGAAATTCCATCAGTGTTTCGTTGTTCCTTAGGGACTTTTCTAGAAATGCCTTCGATTAGTTTTACATAGATTCCCAGCGACTTTTTGCAAAACTTTCCCTCGTAATTCTTGCAGAGATTTTAACACGTTTCTATAGGTTTTCTCCATGGTTGGTATCATCGATTATTGTGGGGAGATTATAAATCGGGTATTCCGACAGGAAACATTTGGAATTTTAGAGAGGAATTTCGGGAAAATTATTTACATTTACATTTTACATTAATTTACCTAAATATAAAATATCCTAGGAGGAATTCCGGAGATGCACCCTAGTTACTTTCTGAATTTTTCATGAATCGTAATCTTGAGTTAAACATTTTTTTTTAAATTTATTCCGCACCCTAATTGTAACAACCCTGCACTACGAACCGCCCTTGAAAATACCCTATCACCTGAAACGCTCCTATCTCCATCACCCGAAACGCTCCTGAAACAGCATTGAGACTCCTTAAATCGCCCCTAAAATTTCATGAAATCCCTCGGAACGGCCCTGAAACCCCATGAAATGGGCCTGAAACTCTTGGCATACCCATGAAGTCTCATGGAACGCTCCTGAAACTTCATAAAACCTTCTGAAACAGTTCTGAAAACCTCTAAAACTCACAAAAACCCTCTAAAATCCCATAAAAATCATTAAACAAAAATTTAAGTAACAAAACGCTCCTAAAACTTCTTGAAACTCTCTAAAACCACTTAGAATTTTCTCGGGGATGTTTTAAAATCATCTCTGGAACTTTGCTTCGATTCCTTTAGGACCTATTTCAAGGATTTCAATCGGTCGAGGTTTCAAGTCAAGTTGTCTTTACTCAAGAATGTCATGCGAAATTTTTGGAATTACATATACATTTACTTAAATCGTGAGTTTTAAACCGACTCAATCTGCATATAAAATGGATTTAATGTACTTATCTTGAAATTATGATTCCTCAATTGAACAATGGAACACTTACCTGAAAGAAAGAGAAAAAAAATTCGATATAGTAAAATCAGTGAGGAAATAGAATAAAAATATAAAAATGTAAAACTTGACAGTGTCTGTAATTTTTAGGATACTGCTGTTTAGCCATTCCATGGAAATTCCATATGTCCGATTGTTGTGATACTTGATGGGCTTGTAGATCATCGAAAATAATTAGACCCGTATTCTTTTTACTTCGTCATTAGGATGATCAATTTTCAGATAGAGAAAAAATATGTTAAAGGAGTCCAGTGTTTAAATGCAAAAAAATGCAAATATATTAGTTTTTTCATGTTTTAATGGTCTCGGAACCAAAGAATAGTTTTATATTTTTTTTTAGTAAATTCAGGAAATTTGGCTAATGGATCAATGATTTCGTGAAAATAAAAGTTCAAACTTTCTCATAAAAGGTACTTTTTTTTCAAATTTGACTATCTTTTGAATTTTTATAAAACTATAGATATGAAAAACACCAGGTATCATTCAAAATGCAATACGATGTATAGTTTTATGGAGATTTAAAGTATCAGACAACTTTAGAGTACCCAGTATTAAAGAGGGCGGCCACACAAAATCGAAATTGAAATTCCCGCATTTTTCCCGACTTTTTCCCGCATGAATTTTTAATTTTCCCGACTTTTCTTTATATACCTATGGAGCATGTAAAACATCCAATAATCCAAACTTTTAAGTGGATCTGTAAAACTGAAATATTTACAGTGTCATTGTGATACATACTGTGACAGTTTTACAATATTTTAGAGACTTTAACTTCAAAATAAATAAATTTGTAACATATGCTTGTGATATGCTTCTTATTCCGGATGCTTTGTAAAGTAAACCTATGCTTGAAAATATGTGTTTCGGAATTCCCAAAAGACTTTTGTGAACTCCTTAAGAAATGCTTGATGAAATTAAAATACTGAATAAATGTCTGTGATATTTGCTCACATACTCTGCTGGTAATGAATCAGAAAATCTGTTCAATAATTTTGTTAACAAAAAAATATTTAAAAAATAAGTTTAAATTCAAACCACCAGATTCAAAATCATCCGAAATCCATTAGATTACACATAGTTTGATATTTCGTATATATAAAGGATTTTCACAAAAACTCGCTGGCGATTTACGTCAAAACTCTTGGAAATTTTCTAAAGAAACTGGCTTCTGAAAATACAATTGGATAAAAAAAATACAGGACTCAGATAAATCTCTGTTGGAGCTTCTCGAAATACCTATGACCTGTTTAGTGGGAATTGGTTATTTTCAAAAAAGGAAATACGAGTTTGTTATGAGAGCACTAGCGATGAATTCCTTAGCGGAATTTTTCTCAAATTTTGAAAATATCTGCGGATTTTTATGAAAAGTTTTCTATTATTTTTTTTTTTGTATCTGCATTAACGAGATTTTTAGCCGTAGGCTAGTTCATCTCTGGAACCACGCTTTACTTCCCTTCAGAAGGAAGAACTCACATTTTGTAAGTTTGTCGGGAGTGGGATTCGATCCCAGGTCCTCGGCATGATAGTGAAGTGTTCTAACCATCACACCAGGTCCGCTCCTTCTATTCTCAAATCCTGAAAAACAAAACTTTAACATTTCTGACGAAATATGTAAGGCTCATTTTAGATATTTAAGGAAAACATCGATATTATGGGATTATCTTCTAATCCCATTATTGAAGAACTTTCCAAGTAAGTTGAATATTGGTTTTTCAGAACCAACAAAAAAGTGCACACTTCCCTAGAAACACCAGGTTTTCGGAATATCCGAAGAGGTTGCCATTATACCCAAAATCCCTAGAACCATGTTCAAATAGCCTTCTTCTGTAAAATCATGAAGTGTGATATGTCACAAGCTAGGTTCCAAATATGATCAAAAAGTGGTCACTTTTCTGTGAGCACCAGGTTTCCGGAACATCCAGAGACATGGCCAGTTTACTTGAAATCCCTAGAAACAATTTCCAATACTCCTGTTTTGCAAAATCATGAAGTTTGATGTGTCGCAAGCTAGTTTTCGAAGAGCGAATTAAAGGTTGCGCCACTAACCACAAATCCAACCCCCCTCCTCCCGGGCATAGATCCGGAACAACGGTAAAATCTATCCAATTTTATAAACTAGAAGGACTTTGTGATTAACGATCAAAGGTAACAATAAAAACCCATCAGATTTATCTACAAGAAGGGCTTAACATTATTTCAGTATACATAAGGCATACAGGGGATAGACAAAATGATCGGGACAGGCAAAATTTTCACTTTCCAAAAAATGTTCAACTAGCTGTAACTTTTCGAAAAGTGCATCGAATATTCTCAAATTTTTACTGTAAGCTCTTTAACTAGCTGTGTATCAGTGGACAAAATTTGGAAAAGATCGGACTATTCTTCACGAATTTATAAAGATTTTTGAAAAAGACAAAATTATCCGATAGCCAACTTTGAGCTGTTATATCTCCGGATTCAATGAACCGATTGCAATGAAATTTTGACCTTTCATGACTTATATAATGAACTCTGGAAAATATTTGACTGAACTTGAAATTTTTAACAAGCGAAAAAGTTATAGCGATTTTATTTTTTTCACGATTTATTAGTAATTTGGTCTGTTTTTCATATGCATCCCATTACTTTTTCAATTTATTAGTGGCTATGTTGTTACTTTCCTTCAAAACGCATTTATATATAAGTCAATTAGAGGGAAACTAAATGAACTATAATTTGCATCTTGAATTTTGAAACGATGTTGAAGTTTTGGATAATTTGGTGTTTTATTAGAAAAATAATGTAATCGTAATAATTTTCTTCCGTGTTAAGAATATCAAGTTAAGTCAATGGTTTTTCATAGCTCATTATATAAGTCATTAATGGTCAAAATTTCATTACATTCGGTTAATTGAATCCGGAGATATAACAGCTCAAAGTTGGCTATCGGATAATTTTACCATTTTCAAAAAAAAATATAACTTCGTGTAGAATTGTCCGATTTTTTCCAAATTTTGTCCACTGATACACAACTAGTTGAAGAACTTACAGTAAAAATTTGAGAATATTTGATGCACTTTTCGAAAAGTTACAACGAATTGAACATTTTTTGAAAAGTGAAAATTTTGCCTGTCCCGATCATTTTGTCTATCCCCTGTATTTGACATTCAAGATTTCAGGACAATGTTTCGTCAGCAAACCCTGCAGAACCCCAAGAAGGACATAAAGCAATTCTTCATATTTGCATTAAGAATTAAGGTTGAAATCTCTTCTACAATGTTCACATGTCTGTCTTAAGGAAATAATGCAAGAAGGTTTTCATGTTTTACATTGGTAACACCAGGATTTTCTTCAGTAAACATTGAATTCATAAAAAAAAATCTAGAGAATCCAGGCTCCTGGTTTTTAACTCGCAATTTTGCTTCCGTAGTAATATCAGTGATTGCAAGGATTCTAGGTATTCATTTATAAATTAATCCAGTTATTCTACAAATCGTTACACAGAAAACACTTAAAGAGTTCCTTCCAGTATTTCGTCATCAATTAATAATTCCATAAAAAAACACCAGAGACTCTTCAGAAACGACTGAATTTAGCTTTTCATAATAATTATTCCATTTTTTAAAATGCCAAATTGTCAGTGTGATGCATTTTGTGATTGCAGGGAGCTTTTCTATTAACTGAAATTTTTAGAAATACCATTAAAAACTCCAACAAAGCAATAATTTCAGAAAGTCCTCCACTAGCGAATTAATGAATTATTAAAAAAAGTTTCAATGAAAACATTAATTGAAACTTGTCCTAAAGCTCAGCCAGATATTTTGGCAAAAAATCCTAACTACTACAAGGAACTGCTACACAAAAAATCTGGAAGAATCTCTAAAACTATATCACTACTTCAACAACTAAAACAAGCTAAAAATTTTCAAAGAAAATGTTGGAGAAGTATTTTATGGCATTTCTGATAAAATCATTCAAAATTTGGCTGCCACAATTATTTTTTGCGATACTTTTTTCACGTTTTTTTGAGATTTTAAAACTTCATTTTTTTTAAATTGTGATTTAATTGTGCCAAAATTGAATTCGAGCATCCGGACTATAAAAACCTGTCACACGGACAGTCTCTATCAAACATTATATCACTCGTTATTCAGAAACCAACGCTCATCAGGTTTTTGAAATCCCTGCGTGAGCCTTCAGAAACTGTGTAAGAATCTGGATTTGAAGTGAGGTTCAAGTAAATCTAGGTTTGAGTTTACATGTTGGAGGCGTTACACATAATTTTAAAAATTCCCGATCATAAACAAAATTCCCGACTTATTCCCGCATATTTCCCGATGAATTTCAATTCCCGACTTTTTCCCGCATTTCCCGAAATTCCCGAGTCTGTGGCCACCCTGAAATATATGGCACTCTATTTAAAAAAAATAGTATCTCAAAAACTAAAAAACACACAAAATAAAATTATTCAAATTGTGGTGTTAGGTAACATCACTATGATTAACTTTAATTGTCATTACTCGGAGACAAGATATTAATATTCAAGAAAACAGCCAGTTCGCTCAACAGTTTTTGACTGCATATCCCACAGATTCTCGTACTTATGCTTCTGGAGACAGTATACATTTTAGAAGTCGCCCGAATGTCCATGTTGGAAATTCCCGGTGGCTAGCAACAATTCCCGAGGTTTTCCCGACCTTTTCCCGGTGGTTTCAAATTCCCGAGCTTTTCCCGGTTTTCCCGAAATTCTCGACTGGGTGGCCACCCTGATAACTTTTAGGTCACGAGACCATGGAAACGTGAAAAACTTATATATTTGCATATTTTTTGCACCTAAACATAATTTTTTGCTTCTTCAACGTATTTTTTTTTTTTTTTTGATAAGGCTGATACAAATTTCAATTTTCTTTTATGTCAGCCCCCCCTCGGAATTTTTTGTCGGAATTCGACATTTTGAGGGGGACACAAATAAGTTATTGAAGAAATATAAAAAATTTAAAGTAAAATTAGAGTCGTCGATAAAATTTCTTAACAAATCCGATGAGTTCGACGATTTTGCCTAATTGTTTGGGTAATTTTTCATCAAATTCATTTATTATTTATCATGCCCCCCTTGACGAGTTAACGAGCAAAGTGACAAAAGAAGAAAATGAAATTTGTTCCGGCCTAACTACTATTCAATATCTTTCAAACAAAAACAAAGAAATTTAAAATCGGTCAACTGGTTTAAAAGTTATAATTTTTTGAAAAAAAAATAGTTAAAAAAACCTTGGTTTTTTGGACTACCGCTGCCCTACCTTAAATTTGATCACCCTAATTCCGAAATTAAAAATACGGCTCGAATTATTTTCGGTGAACTACAAACCCATCACGTATCACGACATTCGGAGATCCACTACATCGATTTTCTATGGAAGGGATATGCTCGCTTTATCCATATGATTTCCATTTTCAGAATTTGCTTGAAAATGTAAATCAATTTGATATAGAGAGCAGCAGTATCCTAACACTATTTTTTTTTCGAAAATCTAGATAAAATAAATGTTTATTTCATAAAACGGGCACTTAAAAAAAAACTATGGATATGCGTAGTTTTATGTGTATTGTGTATATGCCTAGCTAAGTTGATAAGTATAGTAGTAGAGAAACATGTGCTATTTTAAACAGCTTTGAACTCATCGTCATGGTGTATTCTAAAACTTGTGGAACTTGTTTGTCTCTAAGGGTCGATTCGAATATTATATTTCCGGAGTAATTCGCGAATAGGGCGTAACTGAAAGCAATAACAATGCGAAAACAATAATCGAATTTTGCTGATACAATTTTAATTCCTATTTAGAATTAATTCAGAGTAATTCAACATGAACAATTCTGACTCATTTTCTTGATCTTTTAAAAATACAGTACGAATTCGGTAATGTTTGCACTAAATACGCCCGAATCGATACCCGATAATGCTAAATACGCCCAATACTATGCGTCTTGAATCGATATAAATTTCAGAATCACCTTTTACTATTCGCCTTGTTTTTGATTTTGTCAGAATTTCGCCGTTTGCTTTCGGCAAAATATTAAGATTTCAGATTCGCCTTACACTATCGACATGTTTACGTTGTGATTTCAGTTTCGCCATTTAACTTTCGTAAACAAAACACCAGGAGTGGAAGGTGTAATTCTTGTTTTGTTGCATGCGACACAGAATGGAATTACGTCTTCCACTCAACCCGTCATTTTCAATAGTTAGAAAAGTTATATCATGGAAAGTTTGTGAGTATTTAGTAGAAAAATCTAGCTTCTTTTCACTCTTATAATCACTCAAAATGGTGTACATTTTGTCAGTTACGACCTTTTTGCGAATTTCTCCGGATTTGTTCATTATTATAAAAGCATTGATGTCTGTTCTTTGAACAGTAAATAAAGAAATAATGATTCTTAAAATGCAATCACATATTTGTTTTACAATAATACATGCATTCATACAAGCACTGGCAACACTGCCAACTCTAATATTGTTGCCTCTGAGAGTGATGCACGAAAATCGCGATTCAAATCACACACATGTTTTCCCATTTTTCTTGCTTGCTTGCACTCCATTCACACGCGAAGAACCACATCTATAGGAATGGCGCGCGCGAGACAGCATTCGGAAATAACTGTGAGAAAAACATGAAAATTGTGGTATCCTTCTGGCGGTGAAAACACATTCAAGAAAGGAGCAAAAAAAATAATAATAAAAAGATTGTGGTTTGTGGAAAACGAAGAGCGCATTGACATCACTCATCTTGTAGTGTGGCTATTCTGTGCGGTGGTGGTTGTCGCTTCTGGAACACAAGTCCTTCACAACTGACAGCCCCAATGCCAATAGAGAGCAGCAGCAGCACTCTTGAGAGGAAGCACTCTCGGACGACTCGCTCGCGTACGGATGGCTTTCCGCAACGGGAGATCTGAATCCGATACAGCAGATGGGAGCAATACGGCAATTAATAAACTTGAAGAGCGCCTCTGAACTCTCGGAATTTCTCTGTATGTACGTATATTACACATACCTTCGCCCTCGTCAGAGGTGGTCCGCTCCCACTGGTATTACGAACACAAATTTTAGAACCTAAATTTATTCTAAAATAATATTGGACTTCAATAATACTGATACACTACTTTTATTAAAATATAACATTTGTGCAATCAGGGCCCATACAGCCGATGGAGCGCACAGGTATTAAACCGAGGGTGACGGGACCTAAATGATCGAGGAACTGGCGGTTCAGAACTGTTCAGTGAACAGAAACGAGATTTGGCAAAAATGTCAAAACATGGTTTTTCGACGAAACCAATGTAGCTGATAAGCACAGCGCTAAATGGATCAAAATCAGGTGTTCGGATCCCAGACGCAGTGTTCATCTCGTTTGTGAAGCAGTATGATGCTGTTTTGTCCTCTATTGAAACAAATAAGCATTAAAGTTTTTCTAGCACGTGAGAAGAATGTTCATGCCAAAAGCGCGGACAACACTGGTCTCTCATCAAACATCCCAACTGACAGCCAGCTAATGTAGTGTTGTGGGCGATCAGCCCATGTGGTTACTATTTTCCGATGAGTTTTCTCCATACCAGAAGGATACGTATCTCTTCGCTCTCTCGTGCTCCCCAGCTCGCACTTGTATATGTTTCATTGAAAAGAAAAATTCTCCTCCCTCAACAAAGAGACCAACAACCACCAGCACCACACACCAGTCAGTCACCCAGTACTGTTGCGAGTGGAAAGCCGGCGTTCATGTTCTTGAATCTCATTTTTTTTCTCCATTGCTTTTGACACGAACCTTGTTGCCTCCCCCTCCATCTTCAACCGACCCAGTGTCCCATCAGCGCCACCTGTTTCGCTCTCCCCTCCCCCCACACGCCTGACCTTTGAACCTGCGGTCGTGGTGGTGCTGCTGGAAATGGTTAGCGTTAGCATGCGTCCCTCCATGCTTGGGGTCGTATCAATCACCGTAATTACAATAGTCGGTCATGGTCACTCCAGTTCTTCAATCTCGTCAGTCTTGCGACGCATGTGAGACACCACTTCGGAAAAAGTGTGCGCCGGAGAATATTGGAGCTCCTCCGGGAAGCCCGTTGGGCACTACGAGCTTGCGAGTTGAGTACCCCCTTTGCACTACTGCTTCGAACTCCAGGTTCAGTCCACGTTTGCAACAGATATTTGGCAATATGTTGGTAGGTACCCTTCGGTAGAAGCAGCGACGAGTACGAAAGGGTAGATAATTGGTCGTGTTCAACGTGTGTAGGTACGGTACGGCAATGTGCTGCAGCAAGAATTTACAGAAATTTAGCTAAAAGCATTCCGGATTACGTAATGGATAAACGAAGTGTATTGGAAAATATTTCCAGTGCCGCTGTACGGTCGCAATTTAACGTTATTGATTGCGGTGCCAATTAGACAGATTGCTATTTGTGATATAAGGTGTGTTGTCGAAATAAACGAAAAGGAATCTAGTACACCACCTATAAAGGTTAGCAACTTTTGTTTGCGAAACACGATCCTCAATCAGGCATAATGGAGCCGAAAATCATTTCCTTCTGTTCTTTTCTTCGAAAGCGAAGTGTTTAATATTCATACAACTTAGATTTGACCTCTCAATGATCATCGCATGGTATCCTCATAAGCCACGCAACAGTCATATAAATTGCTTTCCGAGAGCCTAGTACGGAAGGTATGTGCGTTTAACAAATGGTGATTGAACATTAGCCGGTACATAAAACGTAAAAAGCGTGTCTTAGGTACAAACTCTTCAACAATGGTATCTGCGACACCTGTGGGATGATAGAGTGTAACCATTTTCCCATGTCTGTCTCCCTTTATGCGTGTTTCCAACTAAATAAGTTCTGCTGTCAGGCTGATGCAAAAACAATCATCGAAGGCAGGTGAAAAACCTTAGTCGCTTAGTCAGACAGTCCTCTTCCTCATTGCCTGGGATCAAGCAATATGAATGGACCCAAGCCATGGTGATGGTGACAAAGTACTCAAGACCAGCGTTTTCCATTCCGTTGGTGCTTCATTGGTTTCATTGACCGAACAGCTTCCAGAAACAGAGAGCTTAAGAAGGACACCGTGCGCAAAGGCTCCACCTCAACATGTTTGGCAGAGGAACTCCTGGGTAAATGAGTAGAAGTGAAAGCTGTCACTTCTAAGGCGACTCTCCACTGTAAAATCTGGATGAGATCACAGATGCTGAGGAACTCGTTATAGCACTGCTGAAATAGTGCGAAGTGCAGGTGGCTACCAAGGGCGTCTGTCTGCACAAAGGGTCGTTGAAGACAAGGCCTTAATTTGGTCACCTGTGATAATGTATTCGTTTAGGGCTGCAAAGGCCCTCATAGAAGCAAGCTTTGCAAGCGATGCGGAGGCGAAGACCATAACGCATAAGGCAGTACAAAACCTCCCTAGTTTCTTTTCTGTCTTGGGAAATTCGAGAACAGCAAACACCCGACGGGTGGCCCAAAGTACCCAGCCTTCAACTCTCGTCGTACATGACATTCTATAACACCGAATCCATAACGGAACCTTACGAAATTCCTGTGGTTACGGATAGCACTTCTGTGTCGTAGACCAGTACTCGGTTCTAAAAACAGTTTTCGATCATCTTCTACAGGCACTCGAGAAGACCCAGAGCGCTCTGCAAATAGTTGCCCAACTGTCACAATTGCACGCATTCCTTACGCCAAGTCATTACTGCACAGTAGCAAAAAGGGGAACTCTTACGCTGGAGAACTATCTCGGTAGTTTTAGAAACCGACAAGATAGCGTCTACGGTCGGCTTCTTTTTCTGCAAGGCAAACTGGTTACTCGAGAGATCATCCACATCCTCGGTGTATGTGAACAATCTGTTTAGGATGATTCTTACGATCACTTTCCCCGCCGTGTCGAGCAAGCATATTGGGAGTCTCTGTAATAGCTACTTTTAAGGACTGGTTCTGAACTCCGTCCGGACCTGGGTCCTTACATACGATAAAGGGTTTTGCAATCTTCGCAAGTTTCACATCGCTAGCCCCAGTCCCCGGCGCGCCGCGGCGGTCCTTCGAACCAAGGCATCGGCGCAGAACGCACAAAGAGCTTCTCGATGATCCTCTTTACCATCGCTGCTCGGTAGGATCTACATCTCATGTCCTGGCCATTAAGAGTCTGTAGGGCATACCCTCCCGAGCAGAGGGGAATATCAAATTAATAACTACGAAATTACAAAACCTGTTTTTATATCTCGTTTTGTTATTATTGTATTATCAAGGCATTACGTTTCCATAACATGTTTTGTTGGACAATCTTATTTTGTTATGACCAAGCTATTGGTATACAGCCATTAAATAATATTTCAATATTACATTTTGTTGTGGAACAAGTTTGATTATTATTGTTTTATTGAGAGTGTACCAATACTTTATGCTATTGCTATCAAAACTTAAACAAGTTTTGAAATAAATCCTACGTCATTCAACAACGTTATTTACAATATTTCGCGAGTTATGCTTACGGTATCATATCTGTTAAGAGGTGTGGTATATTACGTGACATGGAGGTGCTGTAATGTGTACAACACCAAGTCCCTGCTGGGCGCCGCGAGGTTTGAAATTGACTAAGTTGTAGCTGAAAAGTTCCCAAAATATCAGCCACTGCCCAAGTGGCGCAGCACCCTACATACATCAAAACGTGAATATAGCGACGATATTGAAGGTGGGGTTTGAAAGGGACGTTCCAGATTCCGCATTTGACATGAGAATTTCAATTATAAAAATGTCAAACTAATTTAGTAAACTTGTTTGAACAAAGCTAATACAGACAGCTGAATCCAAAATTGTAGATGGTTTTGAATGGGATTTTTCAGAAATATTTTATACTTTCACATGTTTTCCCTGTCGTTCCAGAGGATGAAGTCGGATCTACCTATTTTTGGTAAAAGATTACATGAATAGTTTAAAATACGCCTATGAGGGAAGAGAGAAACTTAAGTTCGCAATGATTGTTCCGTTATTCTCACATGCTGGTCTAAATATGTATAGCATTCTCAGCCAACACGAAGTCATATATGATGTAGAAAAGGATGCTAATGTGGAGGCCATATGCGTACATGCTTTCATTTAACCACGGGTAAAGTGTACGCAAATCACCTCCACTTTAGCATCCTATTCAACAGCATGTGCAATTGTTTGATATCATAACTAATTTTGCTTTCGGGATGTTATCGATAACTCTTTAATATTAAAATTTGATATTGAAATATTTCCCAAATTCACTGTTATTAAGTTGTTATTGACACTAACAAAACATGTTATTATATTGATTTTCCAGGAACAAAGTTTTGTTATGTAACTTGTTATTTTGCCGCTTATGACAGACAAGTTTATAACTCAATATGTTATGTTAATAACATAAAAATAACTAATTCCATTATGCAGTTATTTTGCCAAAATAACGCATTTTGTTATGCTGTTATTATTCTCTTCTGCTCGGGCTCACTGTCGTTCACTTCGCTTTTCATCTGTACGTGCTGAATCCGTCACCTAGCCCTAGCTGGTATCAGTAGGTCGGCTCCAGAGGCACGTACGCCAACTCCAAGGCTTGGCTTTACGCCTCCATTAAGGCTCTAATGAGAATAGCATATTATTCAAAACTGAAAAAGCACTTTTTTCCAGAATGAAGAAGAACGAACAAAACCAGCGTGTCCGATTGTCATAATTGACTGAATAAACAAGCGGACCTTGTAATTATCTTCGATTTGTGAATCATTTTGGGAAAAGTGCTTTTTTTAGTTCTGGAACATATGCTATTCTCAATTGAGCCTTAATACATCTTCATTGAAGTATGATGCCTTCCACGTGCGAGGGCCTGGCCTTGGCCAAGTCGTCACTTCCTCCGCCAGCAGACTGTTGTTATTGTAGTCGATACTGTAGCAACCCGCCAGGTGGTCCCTGTGAGTGTAGGCATCATCTACCCTCTAGTTTGACTTGTTGGGCCAGCCCATATCACCGCCAATTTCGACCCATTCGTAACCCAGTTGCCGCTATCGACGAGTACTCGGTATGAATCCGCTGGGATGGCGATATCCGTCCTTCACTCAGCGCCTGCCTGACACAGCAATTGTTGGGTGGAGTCACAGAGGTTCAGGTTCGAATATAGCGCTAACCCAAGTGGGTTCAGACCGATCGTTTATACTAGTTAAATCATTAAGGTAGTGGAGCAAATGATGTACAGAAGGCTTACCGTATTCATTGAAGCAAACGACCTGCAAGACAACAGACAGCACGCTTTTCAGCAGAGGTACAAAACCACCTCAATGGCGATGTTTAACCCTAAAAGGGATACCTGGGGTCCATTGGACCCCAGGCGCCTTTCAGAGCTCGTCTTTGATGGAACACACTCAGCGAGGTGACGAAACTGAGGCCATGAAGGTATCCCTTTTAGGGTTAAAGGACAGAAGGTGGCGTGGTAACAGATCTAGAAGTACGTAAGCGGGACGAGAGACTTCCGACACATAACCTCCAAGAGATTGAGGTTATATGTCGGAGGTTATGTGTCGGAAGTTATTAGGTTGACCGGTTTAAAAACAACAAAGCCGCTGGAGCAGATCAACTACCAAGCGAGCCTCTAAAATACGGTGGAGAAGTACTGGTGAGAGCACTACACTGCGTCATTACCAAGAATTGGGAGGAAGAAGTATTACCGGAGGAATGGATGGAAGGAATCGTGTGTTCCATCTACAAAAAGAGCTACAAGTTGGGTTGCGGGAACTATCACGCGATCACATTACTGAGCGTTGCCTATGTATCTCAAATTTATTTCCGCCGTTTATCATCGATTGCAGCAGTGAATTCAACAGTGAACACGCTACGGATCAGATGTACGTCATCCACCAGGTGTTGCAAAAATGCCGCGAATACAACGTGCCCACACATTACTTGTTCTTCGATTTCAAATCGGCGTATGATACAATCGATCGAGACCAGCTATGGCAGATTATGCACAAATACGGATTTCCGGATAAACTGATACGATTGATCAAGGCGTCGATGGATCGAGTGATATGCGTAGTTCGAGTATCAGGGATTCGAGTCCCTTCGAATCTCACAGAGGTTACTACGGCAAGGTATGGTCTTCCGTGCTTGCTGTTCAACATTGCTTCAGAGTGTAATAATGAGAGCGAGGATAAACACGATTGGAACGATTTTCACGAAGTCCGTTCATCTGGTTGGTTTCGCTGATGATATTGATAATATAGTTCGCAAATTTGAGACGGCGATGGCGGAAACGTACATCCGACTAAAGAATGAGTCAGGCGAATCGGATTAGTCGTTAATGTGTCGAAGACAAAGTACATGATGACAAAGGGCTCTAGGGACGAATAACCGCGCCGGCCATTTATATCGATGGTGATGAAATCGAGACGGTTGAAGTATTCGTGTACTTGGGATCACTGATGTCCGCCGACAAGACACCAGCAAAGATCAAGCAAAATTCGTCGCCACACGAAGTTGATTATCTATAAAACGCTGATTAGACCGGTAGTCCTCTATGGACACGAAACATGAACTCTACGTGCAGAGTACCAACGCGCCCCTTGGAGTTTTCGAACGGAATGTGTTGCGTACCATCTACGGCAGAGTGCAGATGGCAGACGGGAGTTGGAGAAGGCGAATGTAGCTGCATCAGCTGCTGAAAGAACCAACCATCGTCCACACCGTGAAAATTGGGAGGCTACGCCGGGCGGGTCGCGTTATAAGGATGTCGGATAGCAACCCGATTAAAATGGTTCTCGAGAGCCATCCGACCGGTACAAAAAAAGTGGTTCGCAGCGAGCTAGGTAGGTCGGATAAGTGGGGGCCGATTGGCGGACCCTTCGCAGAGTGCGGAACTGTAGACACACAGCCATGGACCGAGTAGAATGTAGACGACTTCTACGTACAGCAGAGGGCACTCAGCCTTTAGTCTGACCAGTAAGGTAAGTACCTTGCTTGGCCGTTATCATTGACTTACGTAGCCTCAACAAGGCCTGCTTGAGGTGGTTGTGGAAGGTCGACTTCATAACCGCAAAGTCAATGATGGAGTCAACCAACATCCACTAACCACGCTTCTTCCATGAGCTAGCTGCTCAGGCACTTCGCGCAAACCTACCCCCTCTTGTCTCTGCTCTCCGGAGACCAAGCTAATTCACTCATCGCGAAGGGATTATTGGTGCGCTAACCTAAAGGGCCTAACCTAACCTAAAGCCAACAGCCACATGGCAAGTGGCGGTAGCCTACTAGTTTGTATCCGAGTCCGTGCTCTGGTATGGGGTTCCCGGTAAGGAACGGGTAGAATGTAACCCCCAAACCAAAACTAGCAATACGCCGGCACCATATCTTGGTGTTCTTCCTAAAACAACGAGACACGTAGCTGCAAGACTAGGCAGCTAACCTCGAGGGTGCGAATAGCCCTAAGCCCACTCCAAAAGAATACCTTATGGTAGTCCTAAGGAGACGATATAGGCTTGGTGTGGGAATAATTTAGGTCGAGGTCGGGTAATTAAACCCTTCTTCGTCGTCGGCGTTGGAGGTGGTGCCAGTCACGCTTTGCATTTTACTCAAATTCTCACCTATTTTTTTTGCATTTTACTTCAGATGTCTGTTGAGCAGATTCTCTCCCCAGGGAATAAAAAAATACGTCTGTCAGCCATCTGTGAACAACTGACATGCCCGAGCTTGCTTACAAAATCTGAACAATAAACACGAAACGACAAGATTCTGGTAATACAAGGATCTCTTCCTTTATGGACAGATTAAAATCTACCGAGGAACTATCGATTGTACAATCGAGATTTTTTCCTAATACTGATTTGTAATGTTAAATTTTACATCCACTTGACAATTTAATATAATATCTCGTGAGCTAGCTTTTTTCTTGCAAACTTCACAAACAATAATTGAACATCAATTGAAAAAAACGTCATCGTATATAGAGCGATTCTAAGCAACAGCATCAAAATTTAGGACTTTTTTTAATTCATGATTTTCTATTGAGCTGAAACTTTGCACAGTTTTTCAGTTCCATCTAAATCACCATTTTTCGATATCATATCTTCATGTTGAGTCACGACTAACTTTTCAAAAGGGTGTATATGAAAATGGTTGAAAAATATTCAAAAAGCTGCACAGCAAAAACGGTTCGTTCGATTGTTATGATTTTTTCAGCAAAGTTAGATAACTAAATGATGATTACTAAAAAAATATACACTGTAAAAAAAAATATTTTTTTTGCATTAAAAAATATAATTTTTGTCACAAAAACTTAAATATCTCAAAACCCTATCTTTTTACCAACGTCATTTTTTTAGGGAAAATGGTCCGTTATATTAGCTATCTACCATAAAAATTTGGTGATGGTAAACTAATAAACAAAAAAGTTATGACATTTCAAACATTTCACAATTTTTTACATTTAGTAGAAAAAAATTTTTTTACCGTGTAAATTATTTCGAGAATCACAGTTTGGTGCTGTTTTTTTTGTTAAGGGTCTTGCGGGAGTTAAACAAGTTGTTTTTACGATATTCAATATTTGTGTATTCATTTGTATTATCTATATTATATGTATAAATATTATATGTATTTATATTATATGTATATACATGTAATATATACAGTGCTGAAAATTTCAATTCGTCTATCTAAATTCAATCACTTACAGCTCATTTTAGAAGCTGAACCTGAGAATATGTTATATGAAAAACTTGTGCGGCTAAACCAGTTCTGCTAGAAAGTCACGGAAAAATCGCTATTTTTTGAATATTTAAGGTAAATGTCACGGACTACCTTTGAAAAATGCCAAATGATATTCACCGTGAATATCATTTGCCTTTTGCGAAGGTAGTCCGTGACATTTACCATAAATATTCGAAAAATATCGGTTTTTCCGTGACTTTCTAGCAGAACTGGTTTAGCCGCACAAGTTTTTCATATAACATATTCTCAGGTTCAGCTTCTAAAATGAGCAGTAGGTGATTGAATTTAGATATGACGAAATGAATTTTTCAGCACTGAATATATATACATATAATATATATACATATAATATATATACATATAATATTTATACATATAAATGAATTCTCAAATTACACAACAATAATCATAGATTTGACACAACAGGGGTAAGAGAGGGCTAAGAGTTTTGGGTTTGGATTTTATTATGGGTTATGAGATCATGAAAACAGTTTTACTTATTTTTTATTTGATTTTATTTATTTTTTTACAATATCGAACACTTTGGCATTATTGTCAGAACAGTTTGAGTATAGTTTTGCTTTAATTTTATTTTCTGACAATGGAATGAAACAATGGAATTTTTGGGTTCCTTGGATCGTTTTCGCGTTATTATATTGCTCGCTGA
The DNA here is from genome assembly GCF_035046485.1 of Aedes albopictus. NCBI lineage: Eukaryota > Metazoa > Arthropoda > Insecta > Diptera > Culicidae > Aedes > Aedes albopictus. The sequence goes on from NC_085137.1 coordinate 213,678,372, forward strand.
GCTCTGAAGCCTTTATTTCGTACTCTTCCGTAGTAGTAAAACAAAATGATAATTTGGTTAAATCTTCTTCTTTTCTACGATTCGCCCATTCAAAAAGTTCTTTCGCAGTTTTAATTGGATGCTCACGTTCTTTGGCTAAACTTGCTCTTGTGGCCATGCGCTTTATTGTTCCTCCAATAGCATCACAAGGACCTTTGCCATGTGACGTAGCAAAAAAATGCCATTCTGCATCAATTCCGTCATTGATTTAAATTGACATAGGCTCGAAAAATTCTTACGGTTTTTGTACTGCGACGCTGCTCCATCAGACATAAAATATATCTTTTTGACTTCTTTATGTTTATCAACGCGTAAAAAGTTAATCATTTTGGCAATGAACAAGTTTACGGATATTGAATCGTGCCTTAAATCTTCGGAAATTACAATGAAACTAAAGTGTTCAATTTGCGAACTTCCATTAAAATAAATAACGAATGGATGAATTGTAGCTTGTTGCACGTTCCAGTGATGGGACTGAACTTCATCTTGCAATACAAAACTGTAATTTTCAGAAAAATCACAAATGACTAAAAATTCACCATTTTGTAACGTATTTTTCGTATTTTTTAAAAAGCTGCATTGCTCTGTTTTAATGAAATCGTGAGGGATTAAACTTTCTAATTTCAAGCAAAAATATGACACAAACTCATCTACAGGTTTTACAATTGTTTCTAGGTCACACCTATCCGTGGTTACCCATTGCTCAAATGATAACTGATCAATATATTTTTCTTCAAACTCACCGAATAAAGTATTTTCCAATAATGAAGAATCTGGACAATCCGAACAAGATCGTAGATAGCAATTTGATGTTGTATTTTCACACAAAAGACTACCAGTTAACATTTTAATATCCTTTGTTAAATTTATTCTTTTCAAACTATGTAAAATAAGGTTAATATTCTCATGGGTTGTGCACACACAAACATTATGTGTTCCTGAATTGGAAAGAAGCTTGCATTGCCTTGGCCGAAGGCTTGCAAATGAGGAAAAACCTACTTTAATATTATTGTGAATTTCCTTGAAGCGTGTGTAAGCTTCTTTCAATGTCGTCATCATTAATCGTTTTTGGATTGCTTGACGCTTTCCATCTTGTTTTACTGATACATAATCTTTCTGGCCAGGCATAGCTCGACTTACTTCATCATCTTCAAAATATTGAACTACTATTTCTTTTGCCTCGTCTGTTAACGCATTACTAGACCTAGTATTTTTGGTTGAAAGACAGTTATTCTTAAACAGTTTTGCCTCTTTTACTGTATATCTATTGGTTTCGAACTCATCAATGGCATCTTGAATAGACCACGAACTTGGCAGCATCGACAAAATCAATAATTTTTCTTTCCTTGTCGTGGCTGGATTCGAGAACCTTTCCTTCATATTCATAATTACCTCATCGTAGTCTGTATTTTCCACATCCTCAGGTCCTTATTTGAAGAGGTTTCTACGTACAGCTTCGTTTATTTCACGATATTTTTTCTCTGGATAATAAACGTAGTCCATCTTCGTCCATTTAATCGGAGTCACTTTTATCCCAGCTATGCCCTCGTTAAAGCGTTCGATGTTTACCTTTTGAATACACTCATCTTCCGATTGATTTGTTGAAACAGATGTCGCTGATGGTACGGTGGCAAGGCTCTCTGCACTTGGAACTTCTAGTAATTCCTCAGTTGTTGTCGTTTTCGAACTTCCTGCGCCCTGCTCTTCCGATGATATACAGATTGCTCGTTTGTCAACGTTTAGACGGCAGGACGTGCAAATGCGTAAATTTGTATTCAATGTGGACATTGGAGCATAACCTGTCGCTTTCAGTTTATCTATGGTGCTTTCGGTGAGATTTCGTAACTCTTTTGAGCACTTTTTTTCTGCAAACGGCCTACAACAGTTGAGAAAGCGACTACTCATGTTGTTCGTTAGATTTTAATAAACAAAATTACTTTCAAGTTTTTACTGACTATTTTGGTGTCGTTTACTTGACTGAAGAAAACTTTTACTTTACAATCCTTAATAACCATAGCGGTAGTAATTTTTTGCTTTTTCGTGAGCATTGTCATGGTACCTATCATGCATTTGTTGTTGTTGAAGTTACTCGCTTCCCCCCGATATTTATGATTCTATTCTCTGATAGGTAAATTTTTGCAGGTAAACTAGACGTCTAGAGCATTGTCGTGGTATGCACCTATTATGTATTTGTTGGTGTTGCAGTTACTCGCTTTCTCTCCATCATAAAATCTATTATCTAAGAGGTAAGTTTTTTGCAGGTAAACTAGACGCATTCGTCTATATAAAACTTTTGTTTTGCAGCTTTTATCTTAAAAATAATATTACTTATGTTTCTTATTATCAACAGGTTTTAACCCTATTAACAGAATTTTTCGCCAGTCACGTACAATAAAAATAATGACACTATCAATACTTTTGATCACTACACTGGATCGCGTCTAAGTTTCTAATAGATGCTATAATAGTTATGAATAATTAAATAAAAATATCATGAAAATAACTTGTTTAATTCATGCGATAGCCTTAACAATAAAATCAGCATCATAATGCGATTCTCTGAATAATGTACGCGGTAAAAAAAACATATTTTTTTTACTAAATGTAAAAATTGTGAAATGTTTGAAATATCATAACTTTTTTGTTTATTAGTTTACCATCACCAAATTTTTATGGTAGATAGCTAATATAATGGACCGTTTTCCCTGAAAAAATCACGTTGGTAAAAAGATAGGGTTTTGAGATATTTGAGTTTGTGTGACAAAAATGATATTTTTTTAATGCAAAAAAAAATTTTTTTTACAGTGTATATTTTCTTAGCAATCCCCATTAAGTTATCTAACTTTGCTGAAAAAATCATAACAATCGAACGAACCGTTTTTGCTGTGCAGCTTTTTGAATATTTTTCAACCATTTTCACATACACCCTTTTGAAAAGTTAGACGTGACTCTATATGAAGATTTGATATCGAAAAATGACGTTTTAGATGAAATTGAAAAACTGTGCAAAGTTTCAGATATTTTTGAAATGGTCGCTCAGGATCGACTTGCGTGCCTCCGTGGAATCCCTCTATATCGAAACGCAATTGAACTTAATAGAACAGTAAATAGCTAGCAAAAATGAAATGCTGACCAAATTCCATTGATCGCCTTCTTTCCTAAGAGCTAAGAGTTGTAATATTGATACAATTAAACTGCCAAAACCGCCATTTCAATTACCGTTCCGAAACAACAATCTGACTCGATCGGGACAGTCCCCAATCCTCATCAATCTAACATGCAAATGGTCTTACACTAATTTGCATCGCATTTCGTGGCGGCAGGCAGCGTGCTGCATTCTTCAAGCCTTCCATTCTAGGTGGGTAGGTATGCGGTACCTAACTACCTACCCAGACCGCACTAAGGTTGGCAAATTGATGCACAGCAGAGAGACAAGTTGACGGAAGTGGAGCACTACTACTGTGCTGACTGGCCTCAACAAACCCTTAAACCCGGTCGTCATAGTCGTCGTCGTCGTCATGATCATTTGCTGCATTGATACCTCGCGGTAAACTCAAAAAGCCGAGAACTACACCCATTCGGATGGATACTGAGAGCGTCATGATTGCGACTGGGGATGCACGGGGCAAGATGGGCACGCTGAGGATATGTTCTATTTTTGTAATTTTGCAAAACTTCGTTTCTTCTCGTTACATGATTGGAGATTTAAGGCAAAACTAGATGCATTTCCACAATTTTTTAAATAAGCGCAATATTTGCATAGTAATAATCGAACTAATCTATCACCGTACACCTGGTATCATCCACGCACCAATGTATGAACCCCCTGCCTACCACATCTCACCAACACTCCGACATCCGCATGAGTTTGTGTAGACGCAGAGCTATATTCGGTCTGATGTGGATACAAACGATTGCAACCATCACATCCTTCCCCTTCCCCACATTGACCTGCAACGTGACGTTGCAGGCGCCATTGTCGCCTAAAAATAGAAGATCACCAACACTCACACACTGAAGATGCCTGCTAGTCCCCAGCAGATAATCTCAGCTGGTCTGGCGATGCTGGAGTAACATCTACGGGCGGTCAATCAAGCTCAAGCTCAAGCCAATGAAACTTGGTATGTATCAGTGGAGAACACTCAACGGTTTCAGGTGTTCCTCAAAAGATGCCTGCGGAATTTAACTCGTACATGATGGTCTCATAACTGGTTCTTCCACGCTGAATTCCATCACCGATGTCAAAAGCTGATAGCGTCGGAAGCTCGGAAACGAATGTAGAAGGCTCTACCCAATTTGGCATAACGGCCATTTGGCACAATGCCGTTTGGCATAATACGAAGAACAGCCTTCTTGGTAAGAATTTGCATAATCCTTGTTAAGACAAATGGCTTTTATGCTAAATGGCATTATGCCAAACGGCGTTAGAGCCGTAGAAGAAGCAGGTCGGCCGTACTCTGCGCAAAGGTGGAAACGAAATATGTAAACAAGCGTCAGACTGCACCACCACAAGTAAGTGAATAGATGTTTTATAGCTCTAGTTTGTAGAAACCCATTCCTTTCTTTTTATGTATGATTTTCAAATAATTCCCCAATTTGTTTGCTTCGGGAATGACATGCCCGGTGCCTACAGAACTCATAGTACTCCGTGTTATAAGAGTACGTCGAAACTTTCCAAAAAGACATCACAGATAGGTATAGATACTCAACTTACCCCGTCTGCCCCAAAGTTCCATAGAAATTGTAACCAGTTTCAATTGGAGGTGCACACACACTTGACTTCTTCCGTTGGGGGTTAGCTGCTACTTTGCTTTGTGGCAGTAGTCCCATCCGTAACGTAACACACAGTAAAAGTACAAAATGTAAAACAAGCTAAAGTCCCGCAACCGAGCAACCTAGCTGCTACTGCTGCTGCTGTGTCATGCGGGTAGTTTAGCTGCTCGGTCGAGTGGAAGTGGTAAAAAATGTACGTTACTGTGTGCGGTGCAGAATAAGCTCCTTCATTGAATGTGAAAAATGGGCCAAACTAAAGGTAAGTTAGCTTTTTCCTGTGTGAGCATTGACTTTCCCCGGACCCGACCGACAACCCGTGTCCGTCCGTGTACCCGCATCGCTCCAGCGTTGATCTCCTCCTATTTAGCTTCGTCCTGGCCTGGCATGGCGGTGGTGGAGGTGCATGCGGTTGGTGGCCTTCATTTAGACACGAACGAACTTGCTGCTGCTTGTCCCATGTGTTTTGCGGCATAGCTCTGTACTTCTGCCCTGGCCCTGTTGTCTCTCTAGGACTAGGACGACGACGGCGACGGCCGTGAGTGTGTAGTGGCATGGCTCGTGCCTAGACATACACACTACACTACATATGCATACACTACACACTATAAACAGCCGTTAGTCAACTGTTGGGCTCTGTGGCTCTTTTGCAATGATATTAAAATACATAAATCAAGCATTTAAATTATTTCACTGCTTTATGAGTGCGAATCATGCACACTCAGTGTGTTTACGCCGAATTTCGTCAGCTTGGAATGGTGAAAGCTTTGTTCAACCATTTTTCTGTTGGACAATTTTTAATAATACACTTAGGTCTTTTTTACACGGGGGATACGTACCGTGTAAAAAAACCTTGTAAGGCCTTTACTCACGAAAATTCTTGGACGATCTAAAACAACTTTGGAAAGCAGTTCTATACAGAATCATGTTCCATGGACCCGTAGGACGTTACACCGCATCAGTCATGTAACAACATTTCATTGATTATACTTGTAGACCTTAAGGCCTTTACTCGCGGAAGTTATTGGATTGCCTAGAACATCTTCGAAAATCACTCCTCTACAGAACTTTGCTCCATGGACCCGTGTTACATCGTATCAGTAATGTAACAACAAATCATTGGTTACGCTTGTAGACCTTTACTTTGTAAGACCTTTACTCGGGGAAGTTCTTCGATGGCTTAGAATATCTTTAGAAAGCAGTTCTCTATAGAACTATAGAGCCATGCTCCATTGACCTTTGGGATGTTACACTACATCAGTACTGTAACAACAATGCATTGATTACGCTGGTAGATCTTGTATAACCTAAGTTCATGGATAACTTAAAATTTCTTTAAATTAGTTCTTTACAGAGCTTTATTCCAGGAACCTTTTGGAAAAATTCCATTTAACCCATTGTAGCCCCCCATGTATTACCACCAGTCACCACAACCCCCATGCCTTCTCTCGACATCCCTTATGAACCCTTCAGAACTTTTACACACTCCCCGGCCTCCACCTCCACTCGCCCTTCAGCCTCTCATCTAGAAATCCCCTTACATTTTTTTAGGAAGAGTTTCATTCTGAACACTTATTGCAAGAGAAAGTTAAAAAACCGTGTTAATTCGCGAATCCGAGTAAAAAAACGTGTTAATTCGCGCCAGCTGGTTAGACTATGGTTGCTACTGTGTGACATAACGGAACCAGTAAAAATGTTCTTTCAAATTGACAGGATGACCTCAAGAGGTCATAACCTTTCGCACTGAACGTACGTTTAGAGAAGTTGCTCAGAGATCCTTTGGAGTTTTCGAAAGCAAAGTGCTGCAAACAATACTTGGCAGTAAACTCGAAAACACGGCATCTGACTGTGTCACATGAGCTGCGAGTTGTATCAAGTACAGGGGTGTTTGGGATAAGCAACATTTTTCTCTCTTGCAAAAAAAATCAACAAGCAGCATTTTTTTCAATCTCAAATTTTACCTGTTTATTAACCTATTATATGTGCATCATTGGTATAAATTTGAGCTCAATTGTCAGTCAAAATTTGGGAATTTTTGATGCACTCTATGAAAAGTTACAACTTGTTGAACTTTTTTTGTGAGAGAAAAAACAAGTTGCCTATTCGAATGAGTGTAATCAGTTTCGTACCTTCTAATTCCGCCCTATGTTGCTTATCCTTTGACAGATACGCGTATTTCGACTACCACTTGTAATCTTCTTCAGTGTCAGTTATCCACTGAGGAAGATTACAAGTGGTAGTCGAAATACGCGTATCTGTCAAAGGATAAGCAACATAGGGCGGAATTAGAAGGTACGAAACTGATTACACTCATTCGAAGAAGGTATTCTGCTTAGAGGGTTCGAAAAGTCGGTACAAGAAGTTGCCTATCCCAAACATTTTGGCTATCCCCTGTATATAAAGAGATGGGAAGAATAAAGCGAATAATACACGGCAAGCTGCGATGGGCTGGACACATAGCACGTATGCCGGAGGAACGACAATCTAAAACCATATTTAGCAGAGAACTAGAAAGGATTCATCGGCTTTGTGGAGGGCGGCGAACACGTTAGCTTTTTGCAGTAAAGTTCTAAGGATTCTAAACGTTCAGGGCGCGCCCGGGCGATTTGGAAGCGGTTGGTCCAGTGGCGTGTTTACATTTAACGATTTAGTCTTATTGACGTTGTTGCTGCCGCTGAGAAGCGATCAGCGAGATCAACGAGTTTACTCTGCATATCAGAGCGCCGATGACCCAATAGAGCAATGCCTTCACAGGGTCAAATAATTGACCAAATACAAACCAATGCTCAAACATCTGGTTTGACTCGATCGGTTTTTCATAGCTTCCACCGCAACTCACGATTTAGTTGACGATCAATCGTACCCACCAGGATCTCGTCAACTACAATACGGAATAGTAACGGTGATAGTCATCGATTACTTCCAAGACGATACGTAGCGAGGACAACGAGAACATGGTCAAAGCAACTGGAATCATAAGCTTCTAGAAAAAACCTTTTGTAGACGAGTTCCTGAATGTTTTTTAATACAATACTAAAACCACTTTTCAAGAAAAATCCTGGCGTTTGATTTGAATAAATCAAATCTACATAGGAATTACAGCATTTTTGATATGAGCATGAATTTCAGCAGGATATTCTAGAAGGTACGGAAAAACTTGTAATTAATTGGAAGGCACAGAATGTTGCTAATTGACAAATTGAGAGATGAATTTGTGCAAAAAATCGTGTTCTGGTAGGATTCGAACCCACGACTCCATGTTCGCTATACCAGAGCTTCAACCAACTAAGTCACAGAACAAGTAAGATTCTGCCGAAGAGACCCTAAATAAACTGAACCCGAGCCCAAACCATGAACATTCCTTTTTTTACAAACCATCTCTTTCTGCTTAGGGGCCGTTCATAAGCCATGTAGACATTTTGGGGTCTGGCCAAAGTCTACGCTCCATACAAATTTCAAAATTTTTGTATGGACAAAAGTCTACGAGGCGGGAGGGGTTGGGGGTGTCTGAGATGGCCAAAATTTGGTCTACGTGGTTTATGAACAGCCCCTTAGACGCCAATCCATGGTCTGTAAGAAAAGGAATGTAAATGGTGTGGCCTCGGGTTCAGTTTGGCTTTCTTTTCCGCAGAACCATTACCATTCGCGGTATTGTTTAACAACGTTTGTCTTACTAACATTCCCTCCCTTCCTCGATGACCATAAGGACGTGGCCGGCGCCGTTATTGACTTTAATAAAGTTGAGAGCTCTCGAACTGTGTACATTGAGAATCGTAAGCTAGTCCCAAACCCTATTCATTGGTTTCTTGTACAATTTCGATTGCTCCGGTCAATCACGGAGTAGCAACTACGAATTGTGCGGCCATCTATGCTCATGCTCATGCTTATGCTATTCCGCAGAACCATTACCTATTCTGTGGCTTAGTTTATTAAAACGCCGGTCTAGAGAATACGGAGTCGTGGGTTCGAATCCCACCAGAACACCATTTTTTTCACAAATTCATCTCTCAATTTGTCAATAAGCAGCATTCTGTGCCTTCTAATTAACCCGTTAACGCCCAAGGTGTCTCACAATTTAAATCTTCAAATAAATTTGTTATCAAATGTCAAGTTCCTATAAACTAAGCATGATTTGATGAAAAAAATGGAATTCTATGGTGTAGTTCAAAAAAAAACTTCATTGTAGGTCCTCAATATCTGATAATTTTCTCGAGTTCTACTTCAGCACAACTTCTACGCTATCGTTATATTCTGATCCGTATAGATAAAATGCAGCTCTAAACAAGTGAGAGAGATGATAACCACTCAAAAAGAATAGAAAAATGACTTATAAATTGGGGTAGAAATATAACCCGATAAACGCCTAAAAGTATGCAATGCATGGTTCTTGTAATTTCATGTAGTTTCGACTGCAGTGTTCAACATTTCTCATTTTTTTAACAAATCAAATAAAGAGAGCTCACTATGTGTGGCATAAGCAAACGTTAAAATACTTTAGAAGTTAGATTTTACATAGATAATTATTTCCAATAAAGTAATTGAATTTTTTCTTCAGCACCCCACAAACTCTCTTACGTACTCACATACGTAAACTTTTCAGAAGTTTTTTTTATATTTAAAAAAGAAAATCGTGTTAAGTACTGTTCCATTTAATTTGTCTTCTTTGACAGATACGTATTTCGACCTCAACTATATGGTCGTCTTCGGTGTCTCGTATTTACAGGTATCTACTAACACGCCCAGGTTCATCATCATTCCATGTTTTGATATAAAATTTCAACCAGATATACTCTACACGGCTTCTCCACTTATGTTGTACTACTCCATGATTGTTTATTCGTGAACTATATGTGGGTTTTATGGTGTTATTCTGGGCACTATCAAAGTTACATTGAAAAGATAATGTGAAATCCCCGAATGAATCCCGGGAGGATATACAGAAGAAATTCTGAGAGTCATATCTGGTAGAGTTCTGAGGGAATCCCAACTGAAAGCTGAAATAATCATAGAAGACATCCCGGGAGGAATTGCTGTATAAATCCCGAGCGAGGATCCCGGCTCGTAGAAAGAATTCCATTAGGATTCTCTGAATATGTTTCGACAGAACACTTTGAAAGTAGACTAAAATGAATCTGTGAAGTAATTCCGGAAGAAATCCGTGAAAGAATGCTGGGTAAAATTTCTGGAAGAATCCTTTCAGGATTTTCTAAAGCAATTCTGGCAGAAGTCCCTGAAGTTATTCCTGAATGAATTCCGTAAAGAATACCTGATGTATTCCTTAGAGAGATCATGACAGGAATGCCAGCCAGAAGCTGAGCAGGCATTCCTGCAAGAACCATAAAAGATGTCTCTATGATCTAGGGTTGTCTGAAAACAATCTCGGAAAAAACATATATTTTTTATTTTTTTTTTTCGGGAGGGATCCCTTAAGGAATAACAGCAGGAATCATGGAAGGAATCTTTGAAATAATCCCAGCACAAATCCCTGAAAGAATGCAGAAAAGAATAACTAACAGAATCCTTTCAGGATTTTCCAAAACAACGCCTGCAAAAATCCCTGAAGAGAACTCCAGAGCAAACCATACAGCAATCTCGGAAGCAATATCTGAAGGAATCTCTGGAATAAACCTGGGAAGATTCTCGAAAGGAATGCTTGCAGAAATCCTGGAAAGAATTTCTGAAGGTATCTCAAAAAAGAACCTCAGTTCATCTAATCTCATCTCATTTCTTCACCCAATTCTCTAGCCTCTACCTTACTGTCTTCTTTGCCCTTTATTCCAACCCTCTATCCTACGCTCTATCATAACCTTCAACCCTACCATCTGTCCTACCCTCTAAACTATCCTCTACTATAACCACTGCCCTATCCTTTACCGTACCCTCTATTTTATATTGTGCTTTATCGTACCGTTTACCCTACTCTCTACCCTAACATTTTTCCTACCCTCAAACCTACTCTCTATTCTATCCTTCTCCCTACCGTTTACCCTATCCTCTACCCTAACCGTCTACTCCACTCCCTCTACTCTATCATTCACCCAAACCCTCTACCCGACCGTCTGCTCCACCTTTTATCCTACCCGCTACCCTACCATCTACCCTTTAGATACGCATATTGCATGGTATTATAGCTCAAACTACCATTCCTTGGCCACTAACTTGGGTATGGTCCGCCATCTTGGGTTTCAAAATGGAGTCGGATATTCATTTTTGAGTTCTACCCGATCGATAGATACCCATATTGCATAGTATCATAACTCAAACTACCATTCCTTGGCCGCCATCTTGGATATGGTCCGCCATCCTTGATTTCGAAATAGGGTCAAATATCGATTTTGACTTCTACTCATGAAGCCCGATCGATCGATACTCATATTCCATGGTATTATAGATCAAACTACTATTCCGTGGCCGCCATCTTGGATATGGTCCGCCATGTTGGATTTCAAAATGGCGTTAAATATTGATTTTTTACTTCTACTCATCATGCCCGATCGATCGATACCCATATTGCATGGTATCATAGCTCAAACTACCATTTCATGGCCGCCATATTGGATATGGTCCGCCATCTTTGATTTCAAAACGGCGTCGGATATTCATTTTTGAGTTCTACTTGTGAAGCCCGATCGATAGATACCCATATTGCATAGTATCCGAAGCAGCATTGTCGTTAAAAAGCATGTATTCTAGAGTTTTAACCGCCATCTTGGAACCTAAGCCACCATCTTGAATTTAAATATCCTTGCTACCACCTCCACATCTTAAGGAATGTGTATACCAAATTTGATTGAAATTACTTGACGCATTTCAGAGTTATGTCTATGTTCCGGCATACATATATACATACATACATACATACATATAAACATACAAATAGACAAACATACAAACATATAAACATACAAGCATATAAACATACAATCATACATACATCGGCTTTTGTATGTATTGATTAACAACTCTGCCGAAGAAATGAACTGTAAATTATTAACCATTGTCAAGATTCCAGGGAAATAACTTTGTTTTCGCATTGGAAATGATGCTCACAGATCGTGACAATATGCATTCTTTGCAGCATCGTTTACGCCACCTAGTGAACCATTCACATACTATATTGTCCACTATGAGCAAGGTATGGGTGTGGAGAACATCTTCTCTGAAGAAAGTATTTTAAAATTTTGCATAATTCTGAAGATATTCACATCCAAAGGACTGTCCTATTTATAGGACGCTGGGCGTTCGGGGCATCTGTCCTATAAATAGGACGCTGGCGGATATGGGTTAATTACAAGTTTTTTCGTAGGTTTTGGACATACCAGCAAATCTGGTAAATTCCAGTAAAAGGACAGTACATGACATTGTTACTCTAGAGGAATTTTTATAAAATTACTTTATCAGTAGGTTTTGGCTAATGCTTGAAAAAAAATCAGTGAGACATTCTTGAAAGAATCTTTAGATAGAAATCCTCCAAGAGAAAATACTAAAAACATATATATGTAATCTCTGGGTGATTTCTCGAAGGACAATGTTGAAATTTATTTAGACTTACGAAAAGGAGGGCTTTCTCCAGCAATTTAGTTTGAAAATGGGTAATCCTGGATTTTAAGTTCTGTTTTGCCTGAATGCCTGCGAAGATTCCCAAAGTTTTTTCCAAAGTTTTCACTAGCAATTCTTGCAGGGATTTTTATACATTTTTGTAAGCTTCCTCAATGATTGACTTCAACAATCCGAGAATTTGCCAGAAATGATCTAAGGATTTGTAGAGAAATTTCTCTAGAAATATAGAGCAGATTACTCCGAAAGGTAGTTCGGACAGATTACTATCGGAACTCCTCAGAGAACTTCTGATGGATTGAATTCTGGGAAACAAATATGTTGATGCTTTTAGAAACTGAAATTCTACGAAAATAGCTTGGAGGAATAGAAGCGCCCGTCTAACGAATTTGGAGTCGTAAGTGCGAGTCTCACCGGAGTACGTGGATTCTTCTTCTTTATGGCTCTACGTCCCCAATGGGACTTGGCCGGCCTCGCTTCAACTTAGTGTTCTTTTGAGCACTTCCACAGTTATTAATTGAAGGGCTTTCTTGGCCTGCCATTGCATGAATTTGTATATTATGAGGCAAGCACAATGATACACTATGCCCAGAGAGTCGAGAAAATTTTCCCGACCGGAACGGAATTCGAACTCGCCGTCTCCGGATTGGCGATCCATAGCCTTGACCACTAGGCTAACTGGAGACTCCCGTGGATTTCTTTTCATAAATCAAAACTCAATTGGGTCATCAAGCACATGTTTCTGTTGTGCACATGGATGTCAAAGCATTTTCAACAGTGTAATTTTCACATGGCTTGGTCAGCCAAAGCAAAATCAAGAAATTGACATTTGAAACATATTGCCGAAAATACAAAGCATTCAGCATTCATATCTACGACAATAGGTGTTTCTTTTTTAACAATAAAAAGATTAAATTCCTTTTGCAGTATCATCACATGTAAGTTTCATAGATTAAAGTACGTCGAAGTCATCTGAAAATCGTTGTTAAATCAGGGTCTCTCTCTCTCTCTCGTTTGTCGGGTGAAGATCACTGCGTCCAGATTTTAGAACTATTGTGATATACCCTTTTGCTGTGAGGTACGCAAGTTATCTCAGTAACATATTTGTCACTGAGATACCTTGGTATCGACTGAACTCAAGACCATCTATTATTGATAAATAGAGATCCTGAGTTACAGTATGTGACTCCCCCATTCTGGCGAGACTAGCTTTATGAAGCCAACCACGTCCTTGGGAGATAAGATCCATATGTCAGCAGGCCCTAAAAAGGGCTTGCTGAGAACTTTGAACCTACGTTGAGTGAGTGCACTGCAATAGCAGAGGATGTGTTCTGATGTTTCCCTCTCCTCGTCACAGAAGCGGCAATTTGAGGTTTGGATTGCTCCGATCTTTTGTAGATGGTATCTGCAGGGGCAGTGTCCAGTTATTAGACCAGTGTAGATGTTGAGATCCCTTTTGTTGAGACCTAATAGTTGTTGGGTTTTCTTGGGGTTTATTGTTACGAGCCTTTAGGATTGGCTCGTATGGGGAATGCACTTCCCCATACACAGTTTGATGTGATTTGACTGACCATATATTTGTTCAGTTCCATCAGGGTGTCTACTCAACAATCAAAATCAAATTTCCTAAGTTTTCCAGGGGAAATTTTCAAAGTTTATTCAAAAAATAGCCAAAATTCAGGAAAAAACTTCAAAGTAAATTCAAAAATACTCTGAGAGGCATCCCAGGATCAACACCGCAAGGAATCTTCTGAGAGAAGTTTCAGGAAAAACTTCGAGAGAAATCTCAGGTGAACCTTCAAAACAAACCCCGCGAGAACCTTTAAGAATTACCCCAGCTGGAAGCTCCTGTAGAACACCAGGAAGGAACTCTAGAAGAAAGCTCATAGAAATTTCTTGAAGATATTACAAGAAAAACTTTGGAAGAAATCTCGGGAGGAACTCCTGTAGAAAATTCGTGAAAAACTTCTTTAAACATTCCTTGGTGGAACTCTAGTAGACATCCCAGCAATAACTCCTGTAGCAACTCTGAGAGAAATTCTGGGATCTCCTGTGGAAGTCCAAAGAAGAACACCGGATGGAATCGCGTAAAATCTCCAAGAGGAACCCCGAGAGAAAATCTAGCAGTTTCTAGAACAGCTTCTACGATTCATCCCGATAGAATCCTGGTAGAAATCCTACGAAAATTTCTTTGAGCAATACGCAGGCCGAACTCCGGAATAGATTCTACTAGGGGCTCTGAGAGCAAAAGCGACAAGAAATTCTGTAGCATTCTCGTGAAAAACTCCAGGAGAAATCGGTCGGAATTCGGGAGTGCTGGAAAGAATTCGGAAGTACATATACCGGGAAAAATTCAAAAAGGAATATCAAGAAAAATGGCGTGAAAAATACAGAGGGATTTTTTAAAGAAATCCTGGGAGGCATTCCAGGAGGTATTTCTAAAGAAGTTCCAGGAAAAAAAAAACCTGAGGGAATTTCTGGAAAAATCCTTGTAGCGGAATTTCTATATGGATTTTAACTTCCAGGTCCATCCACGTCCACGTGGAATATGCAGATTCAATGCAGGAGTGCAAATTGGTTTAAATTAAATATGTATAAACATGACGAATATAACACATTTTAGAATTATTTTCGCGATTTTTGTCAATATGAGATTTTGCGAAGATATTGGAATCATTCTGGCATAAGTGATACCGGAATTGTACGCTGCTTCCGGAAAAGTGGTTCACCCTATAAATGTCCTCCGTTTTTTTTTTCGCAGAGGCACAAAAATTGGCGTGCTATCTCAAGGAAACTTTCGCATCCGGCATATCCAGTTCAATAAACAATAGAGCACAACCCGGGCCGGGTGGCACGGATTTTCCCAGTCGATTCCACGATTTGATCACTACTGCTGGCATTGCGTCACCGACAGACAACCGAATGGCATGGCACGCGAGAATGGTGCCCCCTTTCACGTAGAATCTATGACAAAAGGTCGAAAGACATAAGGTCGAAGGACAAAAGGTCGAAGGACAAAAGGTCGAATGGACAAAAGGTCGAATGGACAAAAGGTCGAATGGACAAAAGGTCGAATGGACAAAAGGTCGAATGGACAAAAGGTCGAATGGACAAAAGGTCGAATGGACAAAAGGTCGAAGGGACAAAAGGTCGAATGGACAAAAGGTCGAATGGGACAGAAGGTCAAATGGACAAAAGGTCGAATAGAACAAAAGGTATAATTGACAGTATACAATTTGGAAGACATGATAAAGTGGTCAGTATTTGACAGAAAAACGACAATTAGCTTATATGCAGCTATTTACTACCGTATTGCAATCCGAAATAGATGCCTAGAATGATAGAAAATAGAAGCCAATAGAAGGATATAAAGCAATGTTATTCATGAAAGTGAAATCCGCCGAAAATGCTTTGAAGCTCTTTGGAATGCCTCCAAAATCCCCCTTAAAACCCCAGAAACCCCATGTAACGCACCTCAGATCTTCCGAAACCCCTGTGTACGCTATGTAACGCTTCCGTAACGTTTGTGAAATCCGCCGAATATTCTCTGAAGCTCTTTGGTATGCCTCCAAAATCCCCCTTAAACCCCCAGAAACCCCATGTAACGCACCTCAGACCCTCCGAAACCCCAGAAAACGGCATGTAACGCCTCCGTAACGTTTCTGAAATCCGCCGAAAATGCTCTGAAGCTTTTTGGAATGCCTCCAAAATCCCCCTTAAACCCCCAGAAACCCCATGTAACGCACCTCAGACCTTCCGAAACCCCTGAAAACGCTATGTAACGCCTTCGTAACCTTTCTGAAATCCGCCGAAAAATGCTCTGAAGCTCTTTGGAATGCCTCCAAAATCCCCCTAATACCCCCAAAAACCCCATATAACGCACCTCAGACCCTCCGAAACCCCAGAAAACGGCATGTAACGCTTGCGTAACGTTTCTGGAATCCGCCGAAAATGCTCTGAAGCTCTTTGGAATGCCTCCAAAATCCCCCTTAAACCCCCGGAAACCCCATGTAACGCACCTCAGACCTTCCGAAACCCCTGAAAACGCTATGTAACGCTTCCGTAACGTTTGTGAAATCCGCCAAAAATTCTCTGAAGCTCTTTGGAATGCCTCCAAAATCCCCCTTAAACCCCCGGAAACCCCATGTAACGCACCTCAGACCCTCCGAAACCCCAGAAAACGGCATGTAACGCCTTCGTAACGTTTGTGAAATTTGTCGAAAAATGCTCTGAAGCTCTTTTGAATACCTCCAAAATCCCCCTAATACCCCCAGAAATCCCATGTAACGCACCTCAGGCCCTCCGAAACCCCTGAAAACGCCATATAACGCCTCCGTAACGTTTGTGAAATTCGCCGAAAAATGCTCTGAAGCTCTTTGGAATGCCTCCAAAATCCGATAATGAAAAAATGTACTATACGGTTCACGGGTTGGGAGGTATGGCTTTCAATCTTTGGAGGAATAATTTATGAAAGCTTAAGAATCCGTTTTTGAGTTATTCTTGCAAAGACTGAACGCCATTCCTCCCAACATAATCATCAGCAGTCGAAATTCGAAGAAATTATTCATACTTAAGGTGCCATTAGACTGTTTGTCATTATGACAAATATTTGCCATTGATGTCCGACATTTATCCAAGGTTGCCATGATTCACGTTGTGTTGGTCACCTGTTGGGCTTGTTTGGCCAAATATTTGTCACGTCTAATGGGACCTTTATACAGTGTAATTCGTCGGAACTACCTATAAATCCAAGAGGGGATGAATCATCCCGGATGATCACTAATCACAAGTAGTATTTTTTATGCAGTAGAGATAGGAAGAACAGCTATTGAATTAAAGAAGGCAAAATTTCTGATTGAATTATAAGTACCTAAATAGTCGATAATTAATTCAGTAACAAAACTTAAAAGAACAGCCTATAAATTTAAGAAGGAAAAATTACTGAACAAAACATCAAACTAAATTGCCATTAAATACTACATCAACACAACTTGGAAGAATAGCCTATAAACAAAAGAAGGAAAAATTTCCTATAGAAATGTTAGTGGCTGAAATACATATGATTACTATAAAAGCACCATAATGTTTCTCTCAATGAGCAACAACATGAACCATTCGACCTTTTGTCCCATTCGACCTTTTGTCCCATTCGACCTTTTGTCCCATTCGACCTTTTGTCCCTTCGACCTTTTGTCCATTCGACCTTTTGTCCATTCGACCTTTTGTCCATTCGACCTTTTGTCCATTCGACCTTTTGTCCATTCGACCTTTTGTCCATTCGACCTTTTGTCCATTCGACCTTTTGTCCATTCGACCTTTTGTCCTTCGACCTTTTGTCCTTCGACCATTTGTCCTTCGACCTTCTGTCCCAAAGCCTTCACGTATGCCCGTTTGCTGCTCCGACGAGGACACTAGTGCACACTTCCGTACGCACAAAAGCACACACATCCACGCGTACCCCGAGCGAAGGCACGCACGCACGCATACTTTCGTTCACCATCCAGGCAGCGGCCGCCGGCACGCGGGTATCGAAAGAGTTGAGCGTGGATTAATGTTTTATGATGCTTTGCTTACGGCATCATCATGAACCGGGAGGAATTTACAAGGGGGGACACTAAATGAAAAACAATAGGAATCCGAACCTGCAAAGAAGGAATATAAAACCAAATCAAACGGTTTGGTAGCAGCAGCCCCGATGAACCCCGGAATGTTAAAGGTTATCATGGGACTTGGCAGTTTAAATTTTATGGAATTTTTATTGCGAAATAAAGTTTTCCTTGGTTGGAGATATGCAGTCAGGTTCGGGATTCTGTTAGATATGTGACAGATAGTTCAAGCTTCCTTGAACTTACTTAGATTGGGGTGGAAAAAATATATAAAAATAACACAAAGGATACATTTTGAGTTGTACAATCTGTACTAAGATTGTTATCTTTCGTATTGCAACCTAGAGATATAAGCGGAACGAAGTTGAAATAGATGTTGATACGTATATCTATCATGTATGCAAGGTTGTATGCAACGCCTGCCAAGTATATCATATTAACGTTTCGTAAAACGAGGTATCATTGATCACCGGGATAACATTGATTGGCTTGACCCACCTCATGGGATGTTTAAACAAATATTTTTCATTAAATCTGTTTCTGCTCACTCATGGTATTTCGTATTATGTTATTTTGGTTAACTACTGAATGACTTTAAATTCATAGAAATTGAGTTCAATAAACTTAAACGCGTTTCACAACGCGTATATTCTTAAACATTCAGGCTTGGCATGAATATTAGGGGTCTCCAGTTAGCCTTGACGATAAGGCTTCGGAACGCCAATTCGGAGACAACGGGCTCGATTCCCGTTCCGGTCGGAAACTTTTCTCTACTGCCTGGGCATAAGTGTAGCATTGTGCTTGCCTCACAATATACAAATTCATGCAATAGCAGGCAAAGAAAGCCCTTCAATTAATAACTGTGGAAGTGCTCAAAGAACATGAAGTTGAAGGGGGGCAGACCAAGCTCCAGTGGGAACGTAGAATCATGACGGAGAAAAAAGATGAATACTAGATGAATACAATATTAAGTTCGGTATCAATTCAATATCGCATCCTACAAACTAAACTTTTATGAAAATGTTTAACTCCTTAAGACATTGCATGAGGGCCCATATAGCCGAGGCGGTAAACGCACGGGTTTTCAGCATGACCATGCTGAGGGTGACGGGTTCGATTCCCGGTCGGTCCAGGATCTTTTCGTAAAGGAAATTTCCTTGACTTCCTTGGGCATAGAGTATCTTCGTGCCTGCCACACGATATACGCATGCAAAATGGTCATTGGCAGAGGAAGCTCTCAGTTGATAACTGTGGAAGTGCTCATAGAACACTAAGCTGAGAAGCAGGCTTTGTCCCAATGAGGACGTTACGCCAAGAAGAGAGAGAGAAAGAGAGAGAGAGAGACATTGCATGAAATAACTCGAATTCGAAGAAATTGCGAATGAATCCTTGAAGAAATGTTCAGTGATTTTCCCTAGGAATCTCAGAAAGAAAACATAAATGTATTGATGATTAACCTGGGCTGTTTGGGGAATATCTGTAAGTAAAAAGAAAATCTCGTTAAGTACTGTTCCTTTGAATTCCACTAAGAATTTGCATCCTTTGACAGATACGTATTTCGATACGAATTCAAAGGAACAGTGCTTAACGCGATAAATGTAATCTCAAGAGAACTCAAAAAGGATTCGCATAACAATACCTTGAGGAATTTCTCTTGAAATACCCGGAGGTAGTCCCGAAGGTATTTCTAGATCTAGATGATTCCCTGATTACATCCTTGGAGTATATCTTCAAGGACTGGGGAATTTCTCATTTAGTTCGTTGAAGAATACATCTAGGGATTCCATTGAGAGAGTTCTTTAAGAAATGCTTTATATACTGTGTATAGCCGAGGAAATTCGTAGATGAAACCCTGGATTCTCATAAAAAATTCAAATCCCTAACTAAATTCCATTATAAATCACTGGAGAAATTGCTCACAAAAACGAAAACTTTTTTGGATGGAATCTCAGCAAGAAATTTCAATGATATCCCAGAAGTAATTCTGCCAGGAGAATTCTCCTTAGAACCCCTTGAAAAATTTTCGATGAAATTCCTGGAGACATGTCCAATGAGTTTTCAATAATTCCTGAAAGACTGTCTGAAAAAAATCTACGGAGTCTTCGGTTGTATCCCTCACCGAATCCTTGGACAAATTCTCAAAAGAATTCCTGCAGAAATTTTCGATAAAATAAACCGAGAAAAAAACCCTTACGAAGTATAGATAATTTTTTCAAAGAATCCTTGAAGAAATTCAAAATTAAATTCCTTTGGCGTTTCCTGATGGAATTCCAAAATATAATCCTCAAAGAATTCTGTAACAAGTCTCTTGAAAAATCCCCAAGGGATTCCCAAATAAATTTAGCACAAATGGAATCCTTGAGAAAATTTATAAAGATTCCTGAAAAATAACATTCTCCAAGGATGCACAAAATAATTGCCCAAAGAAAACTAAACTTCTCAAGGTACAGTCATTCAAGAAATTCCGCATGGAATTGAATAAATTTCAGAAATGATTTTATTCGAAACCCTGCCGAAATTCCCAGTGAAATACCTGAAGAAATTTCTAATGGAATCCGAAGTTGAGTTCTTGATGAATTTGCTCAAACTCTTCTCCAAAGACATGCAAATATTAAACGATTTGCAGGTGGAAGTCCCTAGTAAAATTTGCAAAGAGGAAACTTTGGAGAAATTCTCCAAAGTATTTATTGAGAATTTTCCAATGGAATTGCATCTGGAGGATTTTCCTATGAAGTAGTTTACGAAAGAGTGTCTTTAAAAAAATACCGAAGTAATTATTACAGGAATTCCCGGAGGAATTCTCCGGGATTCTCTTTGGAGAAATTTTGAAACGAAAGAATGCCTTTAAGAAAATACCGAAACATTATCATTTTGACCATTTTTTAAACCCCGAATAAACCTGCTCAAAACTCAAAAACGAGTAGAGACATCGCAAACATATTTTTGGCCCTTTAGGGTCCTAAAATCATTTTTTTCGTCGAAAAAATTTCATAGTGTTTTTCAGTCTTATATAATTTTTGATTTTTAAGCTCCTTAAGGGACCGCTTAGCCTTGAGATACGGGCTAAAAAATTTGACACGATCATTTCTTAGATAAAACGATAATTTTTCAACAACGAACTTATAACATTTCCATTTTTTGCAAAAAAAAAGGGACGATCTAATGGGAAAGCATCTTTATCCAATTTAGCGTCAATATTTTCTTGAATCTTACATTGCAGATGTTTTCATTTGTTTATTTCGTTCATTTTAAGGCTCAGCTATCATAGAGCATAACAAAGCCGATGTATGTTAAAGCATTTTGGCATTTTAATTATGTAAAGTGTTGTAAAATAATGCATATGTAGCCGCTAAGCAGTGCAGGTCTGGGTTAGAGCGAACGAACTAAAACTATTCAACAAATACTGAACAGATTTGAATATTATTTGACCATAATTCGCCCACATGACCGGAGTTCTAATATAACGAATCAAGTAGCAAAAAGTTTCTTACGAGGTAATTAACTTGAAAGTTAAACCGCTCACAAATAAGCAACAACCAAGAATATTTATCATTTTGACATATGACTTGTAGGCCTTCATAAATGATTAAATATCTCATCTTTCTTCATCGATCAAAAAATACATTAACATCATTTGGGATTATTGATATAATTACATTCGTTTCTTCGTTTTAGATAAAAACAATGCTTCAGAAATGCTGCTGGGATGCCACCAGAAATATCTGGTGGGAACCGTCCGGGAATTTTTACTAAAATTCTTTAAACAACTCTTGCTGGGCATCCTCCAAGAATGCCTGGGGCACTCCTTAGGAAAAATACAGGATAAGTCGAAGCTGGAAATACTTGAAAAATCCCAGCAAGAGTTTCTGGATAAATCTCAGCAGGAATTTGTGTAAATATCTGAAGCAATCCTTGAAGAAATCACAAGTTGAGTCACAGAAGAAATTTATGGAGAAATTATTGGAAAAACCTCTGAAGACATGTTTAGAGGTATCTCAGAATGCGTTTCTGGAGGAGTTCCTAGAGGAATTCTGGGAAGAATTCATGGATAAATCCCTACAAGCACAATTTGTAGAAGAATTTCAGAAGACGTTCCTGGAGCAGAATTTGGCTTATTCGCATGTGCGATTACAACAAGAATTCTTGGAACAGTCTCAAATCCCTGTCTGATTAATTTGAGATTTTCGGAGGAATCTGGCCTGGAGGAATTCTAAAATGATTTCCTGGAGGAAAACTCCAGGACGGAATCCTAGAGGAATCTACAGAAAAAATGTCTTAACCTTCCAGGACGCGCGCTATCAAGCAACCGAAACTGCACCGCGCTCGTGCTGCATACGAAAAGAGAGGTTTTTTGGTAGTGTTGTACTTTTTACAACAGCGCGCGCGCTGAAAGGTTAAGTAAGGCGAAATCCTTTATGGTTTTCTCTAGTAATCACAGAAAAATCGCTTTGAGTATGTCTGAAAAAATCTCAGCTGAAACTTCTGGAGGAATTTGGGGAGATATTACTGGAGACCTACAAGCAGGAATTGCTGGAAGAATTCCCAGAGGAATGGTAAGAAAATCTCTTTTAGGATGAATCCCTGCAGAAACTTGTAGAGGTGCCCTATAAGTAGTGCATCCCAAAAGAATTTCGGGGGGGAGGAATTACTTGTGGAAATTTTGAAGTAATCTTTGGAGGAATCACAGCGGAAATTTATGGAGGAATCCCCCCGGAGTTTTTCAGAAGCTCTTCCTGTAGATTTTTTTTTAATTTTTCATAAGTTTTTTTTTCGGATATTCTTCCGGAAATCTATTTTAGTTTGCCTGCGTTGAGAAATAGACTCTGCTTTAGTTGGAGCATTATGCCAAGAAGAGAGTGAAGATTTAAAAAGATAAATTTAAGTATACAGAACAAATTCTTTAGAGATTCTATACCGCCAAAGTCCATATTTAAGGCCCCAACAAATGGCGGTGTGAGCCAAGAATATAGTATGTAGCGATTTCCTTCGGAGATTATGTTCGGTGGCCACAACCATTAGTTCCTAAATGATCCAAGTATGCTTATCAACGAAGTTCGATGTGTTGAAGATAAAAGTTTGCATCAAATAGAGTGGTTTTTATCAGACGAACCAGCCAAGGGCTGAAAGTCTCTTAAATAAAGACAAATCAATCAGAGTGGTTTTTGTTGCGAATCAAAAAGGAAAACACGCAATTTCAACTTCTCCGAGGGAACCATGGTTCCCAAAATATCACTGGGATTGGCCAATCAGGCCAAATAGTCCCTAAACGGCTTTTACGAGGATTCCTCTAGTAGAACCATGAAGTTTGATGTATCGCAAGGTAGGCTCCGGAAGTAATAGGTAATTGTCCTCTTGTTCGGAGGAATCAGGTTCCCGGAACACACTTGGATGTGACCGTCATAGAGGTTCCGTATAAAAGTTTGAGACAGATCCAAATTAGGATTAGAAAGGAATTCCCAAATGCCAAAATCGAACACATAATATCAACTTTTAGACTTTTTTCCACCTTTTGTATGGAGCCGCATCACTGTGCAGTGCTTAACCTTCAGTAACTCGCGTGATTGGCGAGCACCGCCAGCACCCCACCGCTGCTGTGTACAACAAGCGAGCTTTTTTCAACGTGTTGTATAAAATACAACAGCGCGACTACTGAAGGGTTAACTAACTGTTCTATGGCTGTTGAATACAGAGGGCATGCTGACCGACCATGACCAACCCATGAACTATTAAATTGATTTCGTTGTTTTGAACGATATTCAGAACTAATTTATATTAAACAAACGTGAATGGTTTATTTCTTCTTTATTTATCTGTTCACTTTAATAATATTGTGTTTCCATCGCGCTACAGTTTTGTGCAGAAATGTTAAAAAGTAATCTCTCTGTTCCAAATCTGACTCGAAACCACCGAACCGACACTGGTCCCTGTACTCCCCTTGTGTGCCACCACAATCGAAGGTGATCAACTGACCTGACCTTCTTCTGTCTGTTCTGGCTGTAAAAATGCCACCTCGCAGAAACGAATGAACCACCACTATACACTGTCACTGGCTGTCGCACTGAAACCGAACAGGAGGTCAGGACAACTTTCAGAAATGACTGTTTTTAAATTTCAAATGCCTCGTTGGGAAAATTATGCACACGAACCAGCCCCAAAAACGGAGAGAGAGTGGTAGGTACAACAAGAGATTCATATGCCGACCGACAAAAAAAAAAGAAGCATACCGGTCCCATTTGTTTCTCCCCAAGAACAGTATGCAGCATCAACGACAGCAACCTATCAATATTTCTCTCGATTTTTTTGACAGTATTCCGTTCGGACTTAAAGTTCATTTTATTGCTGTTTCCCACTTGGTTGTGTACTCTTGCTCATAATTTAGATTTATGTCTGCAGATTTTTTTTTTCATCCTATGGTGTGTGATGCCATCGTGTCGTCGTCGTCGGGACGTACGGAATGGCGTTGTATGGTCTTGGTTTGGATATCTTTCGTGTCTCTGCCTTGCGTCACCCATTCCCGAAGTGTTGTTCCTTCCGATGTGGAGAAAAATCAGACTGAAAAAATATTCCATAGGAAATGAGCAAGAATGTAACGATTCGCCCGGCCGGAGGAAAGAAAAAGTTCGAACCGGGGATCACCCAGAATGAAAATCGCAATTTTGCACCATGACACCATACGGTCTTATCGAAGCGATGCAATCAGTTCTTAAGTTGTTTTTCATGTTACGGTAACGTACCAACGGAAACTAATTCCTGTTTCTCAGGCTAGTATTTCATAAACGCCCCCTGAGTTATTAATTATGGGTTTGATAATCACATGGATACCGCTTCTGATTCGTATGCAGAAGGTTCTGAGTTCAATCCCTGGTTCGTCCCTTTTCGCCTTCTTCTACCATATTTCCGTTACTAAACGGCATCCACGCATCAACGTGAACCCTTTACCACGCAACCTTTCTAAACACTTTGACAGAGTGTTTACTCATAACTGGAATTCCCTGAGTTTTCTAGGGGAAATTTTGAATGTTTATAATTACAAAAATGACCAAAACTTTCAAAAAATGATGTACTCTTAAAAAACTCTACAAGAATATCCCCAAAAATAAAGTTAACATCTTTCTGAGCAAGATTTCTGGGATTTCTACTGTTGCTGGAATTTCGTTACTTTTTCCAGAGGTTTTCCTATATGCTTTCAAAGTTTTTCGCTTTTTCTAAAAAAATTTCAAAGTTCCTTCACGAATGTCACTTTAGTGGTTTGCGGGATAGCTTTCTAACAGCTTATCCCGGGAGTTTTATCGATCCCAGGATTCCATGAGGTTTTCAGAGATCCTTCTTGAATGTCCTTAATATTCCCTTTCGGGATTACTCTTAGAACTTATTTCCAGGATGTCTCATTTCTGCTCAGGTTTTTTTCTGAAGTTTCTGTCGAGATTTCTTCAACAAGACTGCGAAGTTTCTCGCAAGATTTCAATTGAATTGCTTCGAAAATTTTCCCGGGAATCTCTTATAAGGAATTCGTTATCCCAGAAGACATTCTGGAAAAAACGTGGAAAAATCCCTGCAAGAGCTCTGTGAGTACCTATTAAAGAAATCCATAAAAGAGTTCTGGGAATAATGCAGAGAAAATCTGTAAAAAAAATAATCTCAAGTGGAAAACTGCAAGAAATCCTGTACGACTACGAGGAACAGCCTGGCTCTGAATGAAATCCCGGGAAGAATTTAATAAGATGGGACTGTTATGCAATGGGGGCAGTATAGCTCTTGTAGAAATCCCAGAAGACACCCAGAGAAAATCTTAAAGAAAAGTTCAGGGTAAATTCAGAAAATCTCTGAGAGACATCCCAGGAACAATACCGCAAGGAATTTACTGAGAGAAACTTCATAGAAACTGGTAGGAGAAACTTCGAGAGAAACCTCAGGTGAAACTTACCCGGAATTATCCCAGCTGAAACTCATGTACAAAATCAGGAAGGAACTCTAGAAGAAAGTTCACTGAAATTTCTTGAAGATATTACAAGAAAAACATTGGAAAAAATCTCGGGAGGAACTCCTGCAAAAAATTCTTGAAAAACTTCTTAAAGAAATCCTTGGTGAAATTCTAGTATAAATGCCAGGAATAAATCCTGTAGCAACTATGAGAGAAATTCTAGGAAGATCTCATGGGGAAGTCTCAAGAGGAACACCGTAAGGAATCAAGTAAAATCTCCAAGAGCAAGCCCAAGAGAAATTCTAGGAGAAATTTTGCGATAGCTTCTAGGATTTATCCCGATAAAATACTGGTAGAAATCCTACTAAAAATAATTAAGCAAAATGTAGGAAGAACTCCGGAGAAAACCCCACGAGTGCTCTGAGAGCAATACCGGGAAGAAATTCTTTAGCATCCCCGTGAAAAACTCCACGAGAAATTGGTCAAAATTTATGAATCCTGGAACAACATGCTGGAAGGAATTCGGAAGTATACTTATCCAGAAAAGGAATACCAAGAAAACTGGCGATAGAAACACAGAAGGAATTTTGTGAGAAGTCCTGAAAAATATTCCAGGAGGTATTTCTAAAGAAGTCTAGTAAAAAAAAACCCTGGGGAAATGTCTGGAAAAAATCCTTGTAGCGGAATTTCTATATGGATTTTAACATCCAGGTGCATCCACGCCCACATGGAATTTGCAGCATCTTATCGGAATCGGCGGCTTGTCGGAAATATCTGCTAGGTCTAGGAGCCTTCCTTGTGATCTACGGTTATCCAGATTCCTTCTTATTTATAAGTTAGAACGGAACCATAAGCTACCTGTAAGAACCTGCACCTGCAGCATTACGGGATTTTTGTTTTGACAGTTTGTTCTTAATACAGCGAAAGCTCATGTTCAAAAGAAGAAAACACTACATGTTAAATTTGTTTTACCCATAGGGGCTGTCCATAAACAACTCAGCTCAGACTCAGAGGAAATCAAGCAAATACCTCCGGTCTTAGCCCACAAAGTACTACTCTATGTTCCCCAGCTAGAACACTTATTTTGAGTGGACCTACAAGTACCTAGTAAGGTTCACTCATTTTGATTTATACGATTCAATGTTTTATTTTTTATCGGGGTAAAATACAGTAATTTCCGATTTTATCACGCCCTCCGCGTGTCAGTCCTTCATTTTTTAAATTTTTTTTTAAAGACAATTCACACCGTCTTCAGCCGGAGACTGCACAGACTGAACACATTACTTACGCTAGACAACGGATAACACAGAACACCCAGTGACCCAGTGATGAATTTTTCGTTTGACGAAAAGTTTCCACCGACTGGAGCGGGAATCGAACCCACACTCCGAGGCTTACGATACGCCTAGACGACTGCCGCCGCTAACCGCACGGCCACGAAGCCCACTTTTTTACTGTATTTTACTGTAACATTTGAGAGCAAGTGCTTTCCCTCTTCTTGAAGATTGAAAATATTAAAAATGCGTATAGATTTTGTAGAATATTCAAAAGTAGTTTTGTAAAGGGGCGTGATAAAATCGGAACAATACCAAAGAATAAAAATAGAAAGAATGCCCTCTCTTGCTTTTTTCTATGTAAACGTCAAGCGACAAGACAAGTGGCGCTCCCTTAGCGTTTCAAGGTGGAAGCTCTATGTAACAGTGTTCGTGATTTGTCATAAGGAAAGATGGTGTGCGTATGTTCTGGTATACGTATACAATCAGTAACGCACACTATCGCATGAAGGTTGAACTTTCATCCGCAGTTAGCACTGCGGTAGTGTCCCCCCGAGCATCAGCGGAGTGGGCATTCTTGATATTCTTATTCTTTGACAATACTGTATCCATGAGTACTCAAGATATTCCCTGAGTATACCCGGTTCTCCAGGTTTTTTACAGGTAGTAGACACAATGTTTGATATCCCAGCATGAACTTCTGCAGTTACAGTGGACTCAGCGGTCTGCCGTGGGCAATCGAATATTACATGAAATAATATGGAACACTACAAATACACAATAAATTAAGGACACAAATAAACTACATTACCGACAACTTCAAATTGATGCAACAGAACACTACACACAAATGTGCCCGTTATCCTAAAGGATAACAATTTCCTATCACAGGATGACGAGGTTTCATACTTTTTCTAAGTACATCAGTCATCCTGGAAGTTTGTGCTATTTGACAGTTCACCTATTTGTTTACAGTCATTTGCTCTGTGTTCATAGCTTGATTTGTCTAGGAATACTAATCCTAATCGGGCATCTGATTCGAGATCTCATATTAGCCGTCTACATTTTGATGTCCCTGCTAGGGAACGGTTTCTATGTTTTTTATTTTGATCATTGCCCGAAATGGCCTGAAAGTAAGTGAGGCTATATTTCATGAGCCTGCCTTACGCCAGAGCATTAGAAATGCACAAATGGCGATGGGACAGATTTACGAGTACAGGTAAACCTTGTAACGATAGTTTCGTTCCCTTTTTAAAAGAAGTTGTATTTTAGATTTTAATGCCCTTAAAATATGTTACAAAAATGATAAAACTTTTCTTAGCGTGTTTACGCATATGTCTGCAAGTTTTTAAAAGCTTTCATTTAGCTATGCGCCACCTATGAACAATCCGAGGTACCTGTGATTCAAAAAGGCATGAAGAAAATTATAACATTTTAAACTTGTGCAGGTCTACATTTAGGCGCATCAGTTTGCTGTTCGAATTCCTATGAAAATGGAAAATTCCGTCCAGAAATTGCGCAGTAGAGAAAAATTTGAACTGATTAAAGAGCTAAATTCTCAATAATCCATTTTCCAATCCGCGTATACTTTGTAAGCTCTCAGTACATGATCGTATGGGAAATTGCGTCGTCAGCTGAAATAACTAATCAACCCAAACGCGATCGACCATAATTTCTGGTGGAGTTCTCAAACAGTCAAAATCAAAATCAAAAAGTGGTGAATTTATCATAATCGATATTTACTATCGATAAGTAATTCTAGCAGTTTAAAACTAAACTCGAAGTAAGACGCGAATTGGATTAGAATTTAAAAAGTGAATTAATATGAAATATCTCCTAGTTCTTTTTTTGAGTTCTATTAGATTTTTTCTAGTGAAAAGGATCAAAGTCTACACTGTGCCTTTGTGTAAGACTTGAATAAGGTAAGCTTTTATTCGACCTACTAGTGAAGATTAGTGATTGAATACCACGTTGTTTAGGCCAAGCCCAACCAACGAGGGCGGTTAGTGTGGGCCGCGTCGGACTAGTGTTGGCCAGTTCCTGTACGCATCGGCCATCGTGAGCCATTTTTGGATCAATTTCGCGCCGGTTAAGAGTCGGTCTGAAGTTCATCTGTGAAGACCGAGGACGTTGGGAGACCAAACCCATCGTTCGATCACGTGGGCAACCGTGAAACTGGACTCAGGCCTCCAGGACGCCCTTCGAGCCACCGCCAAACTACGTTTGGACATTTTTCCGAACTGCTCGATCAGAAGTCGATCCCACAAGCAAGGTGTGTCTATTTCTGGTAAGTCGCCGAATCGGAATCCCGTCTAGCCAAACCTGTGCGATCAGAGCCTCGTCAACTGGCTCGGTACTCCACCGTTTCCGGGGACATCTCTACCCCGACGATTTCGCACACCCGGGACTGATTCGACCTTCGGAATCCACCTCGCACCTCAGAATCGGTACTCGACGTGGGATTAGCTGTGGTGAGTAGACTGCCAGCTCGTAGCTACGTTGGACTTTGAGGGACCTAGG
Organism: Aedes albopictus; assembly: GCF_035046485.1. Classification (NCBI taxonomy): domain Eukaryota; kingdom Metazoa; phylum Arthropoda; class Insecta; order Diptera; family Culicidae; genus Aedes; species Aedes albopictus. The sequence continues at coordinate 213,708,059 of NC_085137.1, forward strand.
CCCGCCGAACAAGGTCAGACATTTTTTTTATTGTGCACGAAGAAAATGTCCTTAGGGGGAGCTTACCTAAAATAGAATAATTAAATTAGATCCTTTGGTGACGTCACACACACAGAAATGCGCAACCCTCAATAAAGTAATTTGTTTTGATCATTAATTGAAACTTGTAAAACTCAAAACAAGACTGCTTTCCTAGTTTTCAATAAAATTTCGTAAATTGATTATCATTTCCTACTTCTAGTTTAGTTGAACTGTTTCTTTTTTTCCGCGCGCTAAGTTTTGTGACCCATATTGAGTTGATTTTTAGTTTAGCCGAGACACACTCCTTGATCGATCGTGTGATTGAGGCGTATTGAGTTAGTGTGGTTTGAAATTGGATTGATTTAGCTTCGGTTGGTTCGTTCAAATTGTAGTTTTAGCATTCTGGAAATACTATAACCTGCCCTGAGGCAAGTAATCTCATGCCGGGATTGGATCTCAGCCTACGGCCCTTCTAATTTAGAAGGTGGCGCTTAAGCCGCAGACTGTTGTAACAGACTAAAACGTTACAACCTCGATGTAGTGGGGGTCTATATCCTCAATTTTATGTACTTTGATTTTATGTACATTTTACATCAATTTTATATAGAGGAACTTACGTATTTTCGGCAGTTTTGTTCTCTTAGTCATGGGTTTTTCTAAACCTGTTAACCTCAGAGTTGGCCTCAAATTCTGCCCAAACAAGCTGAGTTATATACCCAAATTTCCGACAATTTGGCCCACAAAAACCCCCATGACGAAAAAAACAAACCTGCCGATAATACTCTTTGTCACCCTACATTTTTAATGGTAAAATTTTCAATATCTAATCAGTTTAAAACTTGCTGTATGTATTATGATGACTTATAATGCAGGGGTTTTCATCCTTTTGACACGCGGAGCACTTCATATCCATAAATTGTTTTGTGCTCCCATAATAGCGCCAAAGCATACCTGATGACTTACTTGGTTTTATATATTAACCTTAATCTCATATTTCCCTTTCTGACTTCAGCATCTCTCGCTTTGTCGATGATGACGATGAGCGGAGTATACGGAGTGATTCTCTGGCTTTGTACAGATCCCTTAGGAATGACAATATTTTAGGCGGATGCATGCACACTGCCCATTCACCAGATATTTTCTCAAAGCTTTCTAACAAACTTCTCTCAACATTTCTTAAGACTTCCTCGTCGAGAATTGTAATATAGGGTAAAAATTTAAATTCTTCTATTCCGTTATAAACCTTGTAGTCTGCTGACGCCCTCCAAGGCATCTCCAAATTTTTGGAGATGAACCAGCCTCGGGCTGAAAATCTCCCTAATAAAGCTAATAATAACTAGACTTCGCCCCCATTAAATTCTGCACTGATCTAACGACACTTCATACATAAAAAATGGGATTTGTATGGAGGGGGCGAAGACTAGAGCAGTGGCGAAGTCTAGTGCTTTTACCCTATTCCTGATATTTTTGGTATTATTGAAAAAAAAAATCCTGTAGAAATATCCTGCTTGGAATGCTTGGAAGATTTTCTAAAACTTTCTTAAGAAATCCTTGAATCAATTTCTGGAAGAGAAATTTCCTTAATAATCTCTTGTAGAATTTCTAAAGTAATCCTTGGAGAAAAGTTTTCAGAAAGCTTCTGAGCAAATTGTGAAGGAGTCCTAAATATCTGATTCTCAATGTATTCGTGAATCATTTTCTGAAAAAAAAAACATGTAGAATTTTTGAGAAAGTTTATGGAAGGTTTTCTAGATGATTACTTTGAATTTTTTTTGGTGGAATCTCAATGAAAAAAAAACAAATCTGAAGAAATTCGTAGATGAATATCTGGAAAAATCTATATAATATAACAATCTATGCAAGAAATTTGGAAAGAATTCCTGAAGTATTTTCTTGAGGAATCCATGCAACAATTTTTGAAGCTATCCGTGCAAGACATTCTTAAGGAGTCCTTGGAGAAAATTTATAAAGAACATTCTAAAGTCTAAAGGTATCTCTATAAGATTTTGGGAAACAAAAAATTTGACTGAATTCCTTTAAGAATCCTTGGGAGATTTTTTCAGAAACTCGTGAACGATTTTTTTTAATGAATCGTTGGATAATTTTTTCATTTATTTAGTTAACATCAAATTCATGATAATACTGAATCAATAATTTGCCGCCATAATACTCGATTTGCAGCTGCAGCTCTCCAACTCAGTCACGCCCAACATTCGCCAGATCACGCTCCACCTGGTCCGCCCATCGTGCTCTCTGCGCTCCACGCTAGAGATCGTTGGATAAATTTTTCCTTAAAAGAATTATCGAAAAATCTGTGGAAGGTTTTTCAAAGCAATCCTTGGAAAAATTTGTAAAGAAATCTCTGGAGAAAAATCAGGAGATATTTCTGAAGAAATTATTAGTCGAATTTATAATAAAAGCCATGGTTGATTTGCTGAAAGAATCCCTCGAAAAAAAATGTGAAAGAACCGCAAAGGCAGTTTGTATAGGAATCCTAGCAGAAAATTCCTGAATGGATCTTACATTTTTTTTAAAGAGCCCCTGAAGGATTTTCTCAAGAAATCCCGGGAAGAGTTTCTGACCGACATTTAGATTTTAAAAAAGTCCGTGGAGCAATTTCTGAAGCAAATCCCGGAGCAAGTACTGGAATAAATCTTTGGAAGATCGTTTAAGAGAATGTTAAAGAGAATTTCCGAAAGATTTTTTGGAAAAAGTCTAGAAACTTCAGGAGGAATCCCTATTGGATTTTTTTGGAAAAAAATGAAAATTGAGGGGGTTAGAAGCAAAGGGGTGTAAGTGACAAAAACCCACTTTAGAGTAAATGAGGTTTAAAGTTTTTCAAAAAAATTTTATCACATACAAAATGTATGGAGATGCAAAATCGACCCAATTTTCTCCGATTTATTGTAATTTTTCTAATCATCGAAAAAATAAACTTAAAAAAGTTCCTGAAAGCTTGGAATCTGAAGAATTTTTTGGTATGCTCAGCTCAAAATCGACAAAATGGTCACTTACACCCCTTGGCATCTGGGCCCCTCAATTGCTGTGGGAATGTCTGGTATCCTTGGAAGAACATCCCAAGTAACCCCAGTGCAATTTTTTGGAGAAACTTTTGAAACTTTTTTTGAAAAACTCTGGAATAGTTCATGAATATTTTATTAAAAAGAATCTCTAGAGAAATTTCTGAATGTCTAAAGAAATTTTAAATGAATTTTTGAAAGAATCCCTGTAGGAATTTCTGCTCCAATTCATTTATATATTGTTGGAAAAAAATGCAGGAATTTCAAAAGGGGGCATCCATAAAGTACGTCAAGCTTAGAGGGAGGAGAGGGGATTCTGAAAAGTGCGACAAGCAATGCATTAAATATAGGAAAACTCCATACGAAGGGGGGAGGGGGGTTGAAAATGTCCATTTTCAGCGTGACGTACTAAATGGATGCCCCCAAGGTAAATCATCCAAGAGGCATTGAAAAAAATCTTTGTTGAATTTGAAGAATAGGAGGAGTTTCTTAACAAATTCCTAAAAAAAATCCGAATGAAGCCATGGAAGATCAGTGAGGGATTTTTTGGCCTAATAATAGGACGGAAATATGTCCTAATTTAAAAAAAAAAAAAAAAATAAAAGAATTTCTGAGGATTTTTTTTTTGTAGATTTTCTCAAGGAATCTCTTATAGATTTAGAGCAATTTCTGCAGTAATTCCTAGGCGAATTTTTCAAACAATTCACTGAAATGATTTGTGAAAAAGTCATGGAGGAATTGGTGGAGCAATTCATGCCAGATTTCGTAAAATAATTCTTTGTGACACTTCTGGAGCAACGCATGAAAGATTTTCTGAAACACCGTCGAATATTTTTTGTTTTTCATTATTTTCATATTACAATACAGGCGCAGTATCATAACGTCCGAGGCCATAAAGTCCCAGGACTTTATGGCGCATTTTTTCGGGGCATAACATCCGAACTTGCACATACGCCACGAAGTCCAAGGAAAGAAGGCACATAGGTTATTATGGCGCATCCAAACTTTTGGACGCTATTTCGCAAAAAAACGCGACTTAATGTCCGGGACTGGTTGGCTCCGGACGTTGTGATCCGGCCCCTACACACAACACTAATGAATTGTTACCATGTCAAAAGTCGTAATAAAGTTTAAAATTCTGGGTTCACTTACTTGTATTAAACAACGCAGAATTGCAACAAAAGGCAACTAAGCAGATAGCGGTGCAAAGCTACACTACTCGTACAAAAAGATATTTCGGCAAATATGTACAGCACAACCAGAAACTATGCTCTATCAAATGCTTGTCAAGAATCTCTAAATTTCCGATGGAACCACTTGAAGAATTTCAGAAGGGATCCCTGGAGGAATTTCTGAAGCAATTTGTAAAGGAAAATTTGTGAAGCAATTCGTAAAGGAACTACAGGGTAAATACATTCTTGGAGACATTTTTTAATGAATCCCTGAATGATTTTCTGAAATTTTGATTTTTTTTGAATCAGTTATGCAAATAAAATTTTGGTGTATGCTCATTGCTCAAAATATTGGCTTTTGATATTTTTGGAGACAAAAAAAAATCGAGAGAGATAGTGGTGTATTCGATATTTACCGAGAATTTTATCGAAAATCTAGTTTTACTGCAGTTTTTATATGTTCTGGTATATTTTGGTATACAATTTGAATAAAAAAATGCTTTGATTTTATATAAAACACGATTTTCTTAAATCTAAGTGTCCACTAAATCGAGGTATACCTGTATAACACGTAACGCAAAATACTTTTTATGCATGTTCTTCTTCAAATGTAACATAAATTCAACAAACAGAATGAAAAGCGTTACTTACATAATCATTTCCTTCCCCCTTCCCTACATTTATCCGCATCCATTCTCGTCTGAAAATAGAAAATAGAAAACACTCGCACCCTGAAGATGCCTGTAAATCACAATCAGCTATCTCATTAATTTCTTGTGTGAGTGTAGGTGATCTGGCGGTACTGGAATAATATCTGCGGATGGTCAATCTAGCTCAAGCTCAACTAAAAAATTGGCAATGTTGACTTAACCTAAAACTCTAGTACAGTGTCGAAAAAGCAACAAATACCATCGATAAACCTTCTGGTACTTCTCGATAACTCGGAAAGGACAACCTTAGAGTGTTGTGTTTCACATAATAATTGAAGCTATGACTTCTAGAGCATATTTATAGAGAGCATCGAAAAAAAACACTGTTTCATGATAAGCATCGTCTGTCAGTCGTGCCAATTAGCATCTAACCTTGCACCGTGCAGTCTCAACAACGTAGGTACCTACGTAACGGAGGTGCAACACAATCCATCTTCGCCCTCATGCATGTGTGATTCCGTGCTAATCGCCGTTCGCGTCTGGATTTAAGGTGAAACGGGACGCCGTGTTATTTTTCCTATCTTGCCTCTCTTTCTAACAATTTGCCTCGCGATTTTAAAGATGGTAATCTCGAGTTCTATCGCACTGAAGATGCTGAAAAACAATCAGCATATGCACTGCAAGTGAGCATACACAGTGATAGGTTTTTGTTGCAAAATATGAAGTAGAATCTGAGATTACCATCTTAGTAGCAACAGAGCAATGGCGGATATTTCCCCGACCGTCCCGTCCGCCCTTAAATAATTCTCGCATAAAAGCCACCACAGAAATAGAAGAAATAATAAATTGTCGTGTGTCCTGTTGTTTGTCGTTTTTTCTTCTTTACTACGTTCCCACCCCTGCTGGCGAGGTGCTTAGTTCACCGTGGTGGAGGTGTTCATGGCTAGAAGCACAGGACACCTATCCAGCCAGAGCGAGTGAAAAAGCGGAAGAGCCCCCAGCAGCATAAAATGAGAGCTCGCGCGCCGCGATCAGCGAGCATGTTTTACACGTCGTCAACCGATGCTAGTATAGGACTGTGTGTGTGCCTCTGGACTGCGATGGAATGTAACTTGGTTCTAGGTACCATGGAGGGATGATGGGCGCCTATCAGCAGTCTATAATTTCTTCCAGTGCCCAGCCCAGCCCAGTACATAGCTCATGGGGCCGCACTCGGGGTGCCATGTGCCACGTCGTCATCATCGTCATCGTTGGCACTGACCTGTAATCGCTTGTACAGTTGACCTCGTGTAATAGACGTTAGCGTGAGGCGTTCGATGAATGGCTTTGAAAGCGTCAGGATTAGCTGATAGCTAGTTTTTTTTTTCTTCGTTCGTTGAGTGCTAACTTTTAGTTTCACTGTTACACATACAACCTCACTCGCGATTTTTATGTTTAGTTCTTACAATAATTATTACTAATTATTAGTATTACGTACAACAATAATACGCCACAATACTCCGTTTAAAGCTGCCGTTCTCTATCCACGGTCACGTCCAATAATGCTCACCAGATCGAGCTTCACTTGGTGCACCCAACGTGCTCTCTGCGCTGTGCGCTTCGGATCAGTAGTGGACACCAACTTTGCAGGATTGTTATCTGGCATTCTTGAAACACATTCTTCTCATCATATCATTCCGGCTTTGGCACTTTTTGGATGTTGGTTTCGCCGTCGAGTGCAGCGATCTTCGTTGTTCATCCTTCTCCGCCATCTCCAATTCGCTCTTACTTGTAGATAGTGGGCACAAACGCGATTGTGCTGTGGATGGGCATCTAAGCCGAAAGAGAGATGGATTTGTGAAAAAAAGAGTGTTCATGGCGTGGCATCGGAGATAGTTTGGCTTTCTTTTCCGCAGAATTGTTACATGTTCTGTGACTTAGTTGGTTAAAGCGCTGCTCCCGCGAATACGGAGTCGTGGGGTCGAATTCCACCAGAACGCGATTTTTTTTTCACAAATTTTACCTCTCAATTTGTCAATTAGCAACATTTCGTGCCTACTAATTACAGTCAGGTTTTTTTTTACGCGGAGGATACGTACCGCGTAAAAAAAAAAACTCAGTTCAAAATTCGAAAAACCGCGTAAAAAAAGTCTCACCATTTCTCGACGAATCATGCAAAAATAAGACGATGAAATTTTTTTTTGTATGGAGTTTTCATTTACGCGGCCGCGTAAATGGAAACCGCGTAAAAAAAGACCTGACTTGTACAGTTTTTCCAGTATGCTGAACCGTAATGGGAGTGGGCCAAAGATGTTGGTAGTTGCCGAACAGCTCGACGAGCTGATCGGTTACATGAACGGGCGGAGTAACATGAGTAAACACTTTAAACAAGGTCAGCTGGAGCTCCGCAAGTCAGTGGCCGTGGCTAAAAAGGAGAAACGACATTCTGGCCGAAGAACGAAGTGCGGCCGGCGCGTGCAAAGAAGAGCGATCCACCCAAAGGGACAGCTCCTTCTTTGCTGGAAACGCGACCACGAAGCCATACAGCTCGCCGGACACATAGGAGAGGGCAAACCGCCACGGCTCGAGCTGCATGGCCGAAACCTATCGGAGGCACGAGGTTCACTGGGGACAAGAAGCGCCTGGCAGAAGTGAGAGGACCGCCAAGGAAGGGGACGGCCAGCGCCAACAAACTGGAGCAGATGCTGCGGAAGGTCGTGGAAACGTTGTTCCCGCGCCACGACATAACACCATGGGCCCCCGTCCCCTACGCCCAAACCGGCCAATGACGAATGACGAACTCATCGCAAAGTTCCGGTTCCGAATAGAATCCCGATGGTAGCCATAAAGACGGCCATCGAGGCTAGCCTCGAACTGTTCAGAACGCCATGCAGGCAAAAAAAGGCCAAAGACTGCCGCCATCTAGTCACCTGGCCACTGCCAGGAATCTGTAAGAGCGGACCATTCTGTCGAGGCGGGATGGTCTATACCGAGTAACCAGATGATTCAGGGCTCTCAGATTACCAGTTCGGGTTCCGGAAAAGTTGTTCGACGGTGGATTTCATAGGGCACTATAAATGAAGCGAAGGACTGGTTTTGTTTGGTCGTGACACTGGACGTAAAGAATACGTTCAATAGCATCAACTGGGCCGCCATCGAGTGTGCCATACACTACCTATAGGAGTCCCGGATAGCCTATGCAGGATACTGGAGAGCCTGGACTTCTGGAACAGGGTGCTAATCTACGACACTGAAGAAGGAGGAAGTAGTTACACGCGGGGGTACCACAGGGGTCCATCCTAGTCCCGGGCATAACGCATCGTATAATGGCGTGTTGAGAATCAAACATTCACTGGGCATAAAGCTGGTCGGCTTTGCCGATAATACTACCCTGGTGTTACATATACGGCGATTCCATAGAGGAAGTGAAACTGACAGTAACGCACGCAATTGGTACAGTGGAATGGATGAGGCAGTTCGCAGTCGCGCACCACAGAATGAAGGTGGTGGTAAACAATCGCAAGTCTGAACAACAGGTAGTGATTACCACAGGCGGGTGCACGATGAACTCTAAGCTCTCACTGAAGCAATTGGGGGTCATGATCGACGATAAGATGAAATTCGGAAGCCACGTGAAATACAGGGGATAGACAAAATAATCGGGACAGGCAAAATTTTCCCTTCTAAAAAAAAATTCAAACAGCTGTAACTTTTCGAAAAGTGCATCAAATATTCTCAAATTTTCACTGTAATTTGATCAACTATTTGTGTGACAGTGGACAAAATTTGGAAAAGATCGGACTATTCTGCACGAAGTTATAAAGATTCTAAAAAAAGGTACAATTATCCGATAGCCAACTTTGAGCTGTTATATCTCCGGATTCACTGAACCGAATGCAATGAAATTTTGACCATTTATGACTTATATAATAAGCTTTGAAAAACTTTTGACTTAACTTAAAATTCTTAACACTGAAGAAAATTATTACGATTAGATTATTTTTTTAATAAAACACCAAATTTTCTCAAATTTCAACATCGTTTCAAAATTCAAGATGCTAATAATAGTTCATTAAAATCCCCTCTGATTGTCTTTAATACAGATATGTTTTTAAAGAAAGTAACACCATAGGAGGCAATTCATTGAAAAAGTAATGGGATGCATATTAAAAATAGACCAATTTACTAAAAAACCATAAAATTAATGAAATCGCTATAACATTTTCTCTTGTTAATAATTTCAAGTTAAGTCAAACGTTTTCCAGAGCTCTTTATATAAGTCATAAATGGACAAAATTTCAGTGCATTCGGTTCATTGAATCCGGAGATATAACAGCTCAAAGTTGGCTATAGGATAATTTTACCTTTTTCTAATATGCTTATAACTTCGTGCAGAATAGCCCGATCTTTTCCAAATTTTGTCCACTGATACACAACTTGTTGATCAACTAACAGTAAAAATATGAGAATATTTGATGCACTTTTAGAAAAGTTACAGCTAATTAGAAATTTTTTGAAAAGTGGAAATTTTGCCTATCCCGATCATTTTGTCTATCCCCTGTATGTCTGCAAAAGGGCAAGCATGGCGATAATGGCATTGTCAAAGATAATGTCAAATAGCTCGGCAAACAGTCTCGAGTAAGCGTAAGCTGCTCGCGGCAATAGAGGTTTCCATACTACGATATGGCACCGCTGCATGGTCAAATGCGCTAAGGGGGCATCCATTTAGTACGTCACGCAAAATTTGGGAATTTTAGACCCCCCTCCCCTTGTGGTATGGGTTTTTCGTATACCTAATACATTGCTTGTCACACTTTCGGTAACCCCCCCCTTCAACGTGACGTACTTTATGGATGCCCCCTAAGTGGTGAACCAAAACGTGAAGCGACTTGGAGTACCCAATGGCCAGAATGCGCAGATTGCGACGAGAACGCGGAACATGCACACTTAAATTAAATCGCCGACCTCAGCAAACGGATTGCCGAGAATCCAACAGCCGAGAATCCGGTAAATATTTTTACTGAATCTCAGTAAAAGTTTTACCGGGATGTCGTTAAAACTTTGCCGATAATGTTTATGCCGGTAATCCAACTTTTTACCGAGATCTCGGCAAAGTTCACCAAGACTCGGTAATGGTTTATCGAAATCTCGGTAAAATTTTTACCGAGAATCAGTTAATATTTTACCGAGATATCAGCTGTTGGATTCTCGGCAAACCGTTTACCGAGATCAATTTCTGAATTTAAATGTGTGTGTTCTTTGAACGCTCACACTTCGTGGAGCAACGTCGAGTATGCATGAGATATGCGGTAGAGATATCACTCCAGACAACATTGTTAAAAGGATATGTACAAGTGGGATTCCGTTACATCCACGGTCTCCAGAATCGTACTTGAACTGCCGTGCCATGCCCTAATACCGTGATCCTAAGGGTGCTCTTCATTGTTAAAATCAAAATTGTAAAACAATGGAACAATGCTATCCTAATACCGTGTATGTGACCCGAATACATTGGCGGTCCTTTGAATCATCACTATATCAATTATGCCAAGTTCATACTTAAAAGAACCTGTGCATCAAACGTTGCCTAGAGGTTTGTGCAATTGATTCACGTAGTAAAAAGTATCAATAATATTTTCAGTTTGCAAGTTTTAGCCGAAACACGGTATTTAAAACACAAAAGAAACCAAGCCCTAATACCGTGTATTGGTACTTTGCACTAACATTCTGTAAACATTTTTAATCGCTTGTTTTTTGTAAATATGTGCCAAATTTATCACGCCTAATTTGGTGCGATTTTATATGCTAATGATTGAACTAGTTACTCAGTTAAAAAAATAATACACTTAGTAAAATATTTGAGTTTTTTGTCAAATACACGGTATTAGGAGGCACACGATATTAGGGCATGGCACGGTACAGAGAAAATAGCGGGCCGCAGAATTATAGCAAGTTGAGTTGCCCCGCTCCTCATTCGGGAGCTTGGATATCTGATCAGCAAATTTTCTCATTCTATAAAAATAAAAAAATCCGTATATATTTCATGTTACTTGCTCCAGTTTTCAAAGATTGCTTTTACCGGAAGGTATAATCTCGGGGTGTGTCTTGTGGAACTGTTTTTGGGCGGGTCTATTGAGCATTGATTTCTATATTCTAACGCTGACAATCTATGAAGCACTTACGCGAAAAATACATCTTGTCAAGAGGTCTGCAAATATCAAGAATAGTGCGTAGTTGATAGTCACTATTCGACGGGTATGCGTATTCCATTTGCATCCAACCAGTACTGCTATATGTATATGATAAGGCAGCGAACGCTTTCAACTTCTCCGAGACTGCCGAGTCAACTAACTATAGTGAGTCAAACTAAGTAATTAAACCATATTTTAGAACCACCGGTCCTCACTGATGGGCGCGATGGTGCGCTACGGTTTTCATTATCATCGTTTTATCATAATTACTTTAAACGCGCGCACGTAAGTATACCTAGGTCTAGCTCTATCTCTCTCTCCATACAAGCAAACCCATTCACGTACGGGCATCATCGCATCGGGGTATCGTCATTTACAACGCGTTTGGCGATGCGATTTTTGCCATTTTTGCTTTGACATGCCCAGCCTGGGAAAGTGATGTGTAAGTGCCGTAAACGATAAGGTACGACCGACCAACCGACCGACCGACCGACCGGCGGCGCGGTGTGGTGAGTTTAGTAGATAAATCTCTAGTCATTTGGAGTATCGGCGAGCGCGGCACGCGCGTCTGGGGACCAATAACTGGGTGCAGTTATCGTAGATGATGGCATCGATGTCGACTCACCATGATCAGCAGCACTCAATGGGAAGCCAAACACACGGGAGAAACGCGTGGTGCATCCGAAATCTGTGCGGTAACAAAACGGGAAGAAATATGTGCAAATGAAGAGATTTAAACTTGGTGAGCTTGTTCCATACTATCATATTATTGAGACGCTGTCCATTAACTACGTAGATTCTTTTTCAATCAGATCAGACGCCCCTAGCTCAACGGCACTCTGATATGCAAAGCAAGCTCGATGATCTTGCTAATCGCTCCTCGGCGGCAGGCAAGACCAAATTGTTAGATGTAAACACGGTCAACCCTTACAGGTTAAAGGTAGCTGGGCCAGCAGTGGAGAATGTTGAAAGCTTTCAATATCTTGGTAGCCAAATGTTGGCCGATGGCGACACCAAGCGACATAGGTGCACGGATCAAGAAGACGAGGGCTGCGAGTTTAAGAAATGAATGGAAAAACATCCAGATCAGTCGACGCACCAAAATCCAAATTTTTAACTGGAACGTGAAATCTGTACTGCTGTACGCCAGTGAACCTTGGTGTGTATCAGTGAATAACACCCAATGGCTGCAGGTCTTCATCAATAGATGCCTGCGGTATATAATTCGTGCATGGTGGCCTCACAATTAGATCTAGTTACATCGTTGATGTTATCAAAAGCCGATAGCGACAGAAATTCTACACGAACATTTGAAAAGGGCCTATCTGCTTTGCGTAAACAAACATGTTTTTGTCTCTGTAGGGCTCATGTGCATCCACCCACACACATCAACACCCTTATCAGAAAGAGTGTTCTTCAAGCTATCTCTGTTAAGGGTGTTGATGTGCGTGGGTGGATGCAGATGGGCCCTACAGAGACAGAAACATGTTTGTTTACAAAAAGCAGATAGGCCCTTTTCAAATGTTCATCTAGAATTCGGGAGCGAAAGTGGAGGTGGGTCGGCCACATTCTACGCAGGGGCGGAAACGAAATCTGCAAGCAAGCGTTAGATTGGAACCCAGTCGGACTAGTTCCACCCAGGCTTGGCATTGGTCACGAGATTCACAAGTAGGTATGCTACGGTTATGCTCGTAACGACCTGCGCAAACACTCGCGATGTTAGCAACCATAGATCACATACGCTAATGGGCAAATCGTAACCAAGAAATCATTGTTGACCGTAACGATTTGTTTGTTTGTTCGACCATCCCAGGCTCTGACCTTCAGTCAATTGGACCATCAGTCACGGTTTATTCACGACCTCAAACATTTCGTAATTTTACGTTTTAATTACTACTGGAAGAAAATTGTGTACGTCAATGCATCAACCCTCTTAATGGTATTTTTTAACCTCACTCTTCTTGGCCGATTACTAGACCTAGACGCGATTCCTGTTACCGTTTCCGTAATCGTCCGCGCATCGCTTGGTGTATAGCTATAATTGGTAGGTATAGGTTTGCAGAATTATTTGACATTGGAAAGTCACATTTCCCGTTTTATTTTAGAGAAAGAGCCCCTGGAAGAACAAGGACCGATAAGGTGACGTTGCCCTGTTGATATCGACATGCCGAACATTCCCAAAGTTCCTGAACATAGGCGGAACGTAAGCTTACGCATTTAGTTGGTCAAGTCTCTACACTGTATGATTTCATCTGGTCCAGTACTAAATGTGTCGGAAGAACAACGAAGATGATCGTTTTTTTTTGGATTTTGATTTCATGTTCAATCCCAACCCTCGGCCCACATCGTTCCATGCGCTGTCCTGAAAATTCGACAGTACCTCTGAAGTCATAATAAAGTGAATAATATTGAACTAAATTGTATTTATGTGAATAAATATGTGACGCAAATGTTTTTGTTTAATTATGTCTTATGTATTTCTGAAAAAGGTTTGGTCATATGTGAGAGCACACATTTGAAAGAACAGGTCGTTCCTACTGCGGCCAGCAGTCATAGGTGAAACTACCGGGGGTTCCGGGGTGCCACGCACTCCCTAGAAGAATTTAGATGCAATGATGTGCGATATGGGGCGCTGAATGATGAATAGATGAACTAATGAACATTTGTTCTTAGTGCACCCCCTGGCCAAAATCCGTAGTTTCGCTCTTGCTAGCAGTTAGCCTAGCGCACTGTGTTAATAGTTATTTATGCAACAAGTTGCAAAAAATTGATTTTCTCAGCACGAGTAGTAAATACGAAGAGTGCTGAAAAATCGAGTTTTGCAACGAGTTCCATACAAAATTTTATGCAATGATTATTTTCGTTATATAACTCATTTGAGTTGCATAATGTTCATAATGCAACCCAAATTAGTTGCATTATGAACATTATGCAACTATTTTTCATTATGCAACTCATTTCAGTTGCATAATGAACCGGTACGGAAAAGTTGATCATTATGATACTGAAATGAGTAGTATAAAATTGAAACTATGATACTGAATTGCATAAATTATATTTCATAACTCAAGAGTGTTGACTACTCGTGAAAACAAATTCTCAGAGGTCAGAATTCAAAACGGTGGAGTAATTTGGATGAACACTGTAGTTTTGTAACTACTGCAATGACCTTCATGACCTTCGATTAAGTAGTCGATGACGGTCGTTGTTTGAAAAACTTCATTGAAGTTTTCTATGGTTACTTGAACCTTTCTTTCAATAGACGTTCGCAACCCGAAAAAGCTCCAGAGCAACGGCGTAGACGATTTGATGAGCCTATTGCGATGAAGCGAATGTGAATGCGGAAAAATATTTTCTGTTACATGAAAGTGATTGCCAACGGTGACTTATGCCAAGCCTGGTTCCACCAGGGCCCTGTAGCATAATCGGGCCAATAATATTAGCTACAAGTTACAAGTTACAAGTACTAATATTACAAGTGCTAATAATTTGTGTTGCATAAAGGCTCAATTTTCCACTAATATTATTAGCACTTGTAATATTAGTGACCATGAAAATACAAGTTGTTTTGGTTCATTTACCTGTCAAAATTCATCCGACAGTTCACTATTAATTTGAAATGGCAGTTGATGTTTGTTTATATTCTGCATTTTTCGCGTAACATCCGGAAATAGCTTCATTTATTCCGAAGTTTTGCATTCTTTATACGATAGATGAAGAAAAGCATATGCTGTTTGGATAATTTTCGGCCGCTCTGGCGAAATATTTTTTTACAAAGTATGGCACTGCAAGTACCTAGATTTTTAGTAAAATGTCCCAAAGATTTAACAGTGATGGTTGAAAAACAATGCATAAAGATTTAGCAACATGTATTATGCTTCTTGTTGAAATCCCAAGTGATCTGGGATGCAAAAATTGAGCTTTTACCTACTTTTATACGTCGCAACTCGATTCGAGTTAGTGTATGTATATTGTAGCTCTTGATTAGCTTAATGATGCGCAATACAAGCAATTGATTCAAATTTATTTCGCATCTGCAACTTTACCTGTACTTATGCAGTGACCATAATAACCATAACTTTACCAAGAACCTCCAATCAAAGATGGGTATTGTAGAAAATTTGGAAAACTTGAGAGACTCAGCAGAAATTATATTTTGGATACAAAGTGTACATCAACGCAATTTTCTCTTCAATGAGTTTCGAATACATACTGCCAAATTTAATCGTCGAAAACTGGAATTAAGGTTGACATGTTAGATAAATAATATCTTTTGAGTTCATCAAAATGGTAAATCGATATATTCAAAACTAAATATGACTTCTGCAATACTTTAAATCTAACTTTTAAATTATTTTACAAGACCTTTGAGACTTGTAATCAAAAGTACAAGTCATAGCTATTATTTTATACTTGTAGTTTGTTTATGCAACATACACTTGTAAATTCTACTAATAATATTAGTCCATCCGACTTGTAGTATTGGACTTGTAACTTGTACTTGTAGTATTTTTATGCAACAGAAAATTATAAGCTACAAGCTACAAGACTAATATTATTAGTAAAATTTTCATTATGCTACAGGCCCCTGGAATAACAAGTATTCTTCTTCTTCTTCTTTACGGCTCTACGTCCCCTCTGGGACTTGACCTGCCTCGCTTCAACTTTGTGTTCTTTGAGCACTTCCACAATTATTAATTGAAGGGGTTGTTTTTTCTTGCATGAATTTATATGGTAAGGCACAAATTTCCCAAATGGTGGAGGTCGTGCCTCTGGAGTCAACCTACTGATATTGTGAGGTAAAATTTCCCTACCGAAACGGGAATTGAACCCGCCGTCTCCGGATCGGCTATCCATAGCCTTAACCACTAGGCTAACTGGAGACCCCAATAACGTGTGACAATAATGTTACCCGCTAAATGAAAAAGCTTCTTGTCAGTAGTTTGAATTATAAACATATAAAGTCATGGACGTTAAAGGAAATTGACCACAAAAGTATGTAGTGTTTTTTGAACAAAGTATTGCGAACAATACTCTGTAATCAGATCCGTTCACTACTAAGTAAGAATGCCAAGAGTGACTCAGTTTACAACTGATTCAGAAATTTATCTAGAAAATTCCAATGATGTTAGGCTAAATTTTAGTTAATTTAACTTATAGTTATTCCCTAGACGCGTTTACATTTACAAATTCGTTTTTCGCTTTCCAACGTCATTAAACACATGGAACTACTGTCCTGGAAGATCACCAGTAGAAACAGATTTAAGCAGGAAAATTGCGAATTTAGCTTCTTTAGCGGTGTTGAGATAATTCCATATTCTGAATCTGCATGTCAAACTGAGCCGAAATCCAAATTTTCATAAATTTTGGCGCCCGGGAACCTATTCAAAAATCAATTTGAAGTTTGTATGTGAGCGATTTGTCGAATCACCCCTCGTCGCATTTTGTACTGGGCGGAGCTGTCAAGCAGTTGCCCATCTGTCAAAAGGTGATTTCAAAAAATCTCTTAGAAATTGATTTTTGGTATCAAAGGGAAGTTCTAAAAATCTGAAAAAAATCATAGTAGCTCAGAAAAAGATGGTCTTTCGTATAAAAATGTTAAATAATTATTTTGTTCCAAATTTAAAAATCCAATTGCTGAGGGTCACTATTAGTAGGGATCCAGTATTGGAAGATGAAGTACTTATAAGTATAGTATTTTGCCTGTGTACAGATCCGATATGTTCCACGCGTTAGTTGTATTAGTTGTGATGGTTTGCCGTGCAACATGCGATATAAGATTTGGGTTAGCTGCATAACCGTATGAGTAGTAAGCTACATATGTAGCGAGATTGTAAATTGCAGGTAGGTAATGATCGCCTGATTCCACGCTACCGTATCAAAAATGAATGTCTATAACGTCTACATTTGCACGCCCAAGGCACGCTTTCTTTCGTTCGGGCTGATAGTAATCATCGGAACCATTTGCAAGTGTTTACATTAAATCATTTGTTGCAATAAACGTCTATCTAATGAGTAGACATGTAATCAATCAACGGATGTTTTATTCTCCATGCCCGGTTGTCTGAGCTAGCAAGTACAATCAGTAGGTATAAGAGATGAAACAGGTCGTTATGAAACTGTATACGGCTGAGAGCGGAAATATCAAAGGACTCTTACGCAATGGGGGTGTCCCATTCAGTGAAATACACGAAGAAAACAATAATAAGAAAATTTCCGAGGCGTCTTTCTTCGAGAAGGACAAAAAGTGGTATTAGTGTATTATAATAATGACGTTTCCCATATCGGTCACATTCATTTCAACTCGTAGTCGGAGTGTCCTTCCACGCGAGCTCTCCGCTTCTCCCGGTGACATATCCGGTGGCGGCCCACATTCCACCACCCACAGCATCGTGCTTGCAGCAGAAGAGTGCCTGCCTGCAATTGACAGATAAGTACTATCAATGAAATTTTCCGTGAGAGTGTTTCGTCCATCCGTCGTCGTCGTCATCGTTGCCGAATGAGCGAGAAAGCACCCGAACAGGGCACGACCAAGCAGACAGCGTAACGTAACTCACTAATACGCCCTCGCTCCGGGTTACTCGACTACGCAAGCAACATTCAAATGAGGACGAACAATGTTGCTCTGATGCTTTGAGCATTGACCCTAATATTACTCCTCGTGGTAGAGTAATCTTCAGGGAGATTACCGAAAATTAGAATTTAATGTCTGAAATAACATTCTTAACAACGTATGCAACCAAAATGCCATCGCAAGTGTGTTTACGTCATTGTATAACAATCGTAATCATGCTTTGACAATAGTTTCAAGAAACACTCAACATCAGCCGTATATGGAGCGGAACTTACCACCACCACCACTATGACAGCAAAATGCGGAGAACAGTGCAGATGCATTCAGAGAGGCTGCGGCGCCGTGTTGCCGGTATGCATTATGCAGTGCTATTTTGGCTTAAATGCTATACCTGTGTGGCATACGAAGACACGTTATTCTTCCGTTGCGAATCCAGCAAGAGATCAGCAAGGTGTGTAAACTTAATGTATTAGCAAAACGTGTTTTTATTTAGCTTTAACATAAGTGTCAGAAGATGTAGAATAGTTTGAAAATACATTCCTCTAAATACTGGACTGTTAGCAAATTTGATGCTTGCAGATCAAACGAATGGTCTAATGTGACATGAATGATACGATAATAGTATTCCAGGAGTATTGTTTTATATTTTTATAAATTTAAATTTAAATATAACGCTCAGAAATATTTTAGGATGCACAGATAATATAAAAACAGACCAAACCAGCAAAAGTAACATTTTCACGAAATCCGGTCAGTTTATTTGCTTTACGTATGCCATGTACATAAGGGTAGTGGAGCCGTTCACTCGCCTGAAACGCGGAGCAGCAAATGTGGAACTGATAGGGAACGTTTCGAAAGTAGTGCACGCTAAAACTGCTCAGCACTAAAATGTGTAAGGCCTACTCATAAATGCATAATTTCCAGACCACACAAAAATGAGTGACAGTTACACATTCTCAAAAAACAGCTCGTACACTCGTCTAGATGCGAAATGATGATTTTTTTTTGTTTTCCAAGGTCACTAGTAAACCTAGCTAGATTGGCGTACAAAAATTTTTGCGAATTTAACGATTTTGCGGACACTGGAGCAGATTTTGTAAATGTGCAAGGGTTACACATTTTTGGTGTAGTCTGGAAATTATGCACTTTAGTGCTGAGCGGCGTTAGCGTGTGGAAACAAACACGGCTTGTACATATTCTGTTAGGAAACAGTGTTACAATAGACAGGGATAACAACGAGATGATGAATGAGAGTGAGTCGTGAAATGCGGAGGCGCGTCATTAACGGAAGTCGTGCCAACTATAGACTCCAGACGAAAATGCGGTCAAGAAAAAATCACCTCTTGCTTCAAATGTACCAAACGTAACATGTGGTAACATTCTTGGGCCAAATGTAAAAGGTTCATAAGAATTATGAACTTGAGATCTGGACCATACTCGAGAAGAATCTGCATGCGCTTCAACGGCTTCGGTGGCGATGGGCGGAATTCCATAGTATTTAATGAAGTTCAGGCTGAGCAAATGCAGACTCGAAACCTTCGGCATAATTAACGTGCACAACATCTCGGCAACATTGATGACGAGATAAAAATATTCTCTTCAAAGCTTGTACGCAAGTAGGACAATATCCCCAGCACGTGGACGTGGGTGAATGTGCCCTTGTGACAATTCAAAGCTGTTGGGTGGGTTTCTGGGTAAACCTTGGAGCAAGACATTTCGCTTGGAGTCTGGAAAAAATATACTGAAGCAAGATGTGGTGTTGTGATTTATTTTAAAATTTGCGTTGAGAAGTGTGTCAAAACCTGCTTATGGAGCTCCTTATGGGAGTCCTCCAGGACTTTCTTGCGGAATTTCCCTATGAATCCCTTCAATAATATATTCACGGTTTCCCCCAGGGCATTCCTCCTGGGATTGTTCAGGAAGATTTTGATGAGATTCCTTGAGAAGTTTGATTAGGATTCCTTAAAAAGTTCTCTCTGGGATTCTTCTGGAAGTTTCTCCTAAAATTCTTAACCCTCGAGCAGTCGCGTCTTCGACTACCCTAAGCGACACCACGCTTACGCTGTGTACCCCAAGTGTGTGTTTTTCATAGTGCGTGTACTCAGTACACGACGCGATCGCTCCCGGTTTAAAGAGCATTCATCTTGGATTCCTCCAGTAGTTATTTCGGGATACCTTCAAGAACACCTTCCAAAACTTCCAGGATTCCTCCAGGTTATTATATTTTAAATTATTTCTAAAAAAATATTCCCAGAAATTCTTTTGGGTTTCTTCCAAGAGTTTTATCTGGGATTTCTCAAGGAGATATTTCTGAGATGCTTTCAGAAGTTTTTCTGAGATTTCTAAAATGTGATACCAAAATTTCTGAATCTCTCTAGAAACATCTTCAGGGATTCTGCTAGAGATTCCTTTCGAAATTTCTCAAATAATTCCATATGAGATTCTTCCGTTAGTTCCAGGTTTCCTCAAAGGATTCCAGGATTTACCCAGGAATTCGTTCCGGGATTCCTCCAGGATTTTTCCTGGGGATTCCTCTAGGAATGCCTTTTTGTAAAAGAACACTTGGAGGAGTTCTGGAAACAACTTCTGGAGAAATCCCTCAGAAGATGGAAGAAGAACTCCTTAAGAAATCCCCAACTCTAGAGGAATGTCAGAAGGAGCTTATTTAGGAATCCCAGATAGAACTCATGATCAATTTTAGAAGAAAAAAAAACTTTGAGGAATCCTAGAAGGAACTCCTTGAGGAATCCCAGAGAGCACTTCACAGTCCACATGGACACCCTAAGAAAACTTCTAGTCTAGAGGAATCTCAGAAGCAACACTTGGAGAAATCTCGGAAATAAGTTCTGCAAGTACCTTAGAAATCCTGGAGGATTTCCGGAGTGCCTGGCAGTATCCTGGAAGAAATTCGTAGAAAAAACCGCAGGAGGAGTTTCTTAAAGAGTTCCTGGGGGAATTTCAAGAACTATTTGGGTAATCCTTGAAGAAATCCATTTAGGAATCTAAGAAGGTTTCTTCAACTCGTGGAAGAATAACAGAAAGAATTTATGAACAAGTGGTAGGAAGAATATCGAAAGAAGTTTCCTGAAGAGACCTAGAATGGAGATCCTGGAGCATCCTTGGAATGAAACGTTTGAGAAAACACCAGGAAGGAATTCCCGGAAGGAGTTCCTGGAGAACTCCTAGATGGAACCTGTTTTCGAATCTCAGAAGATGCTTCTGAAAGAATCCCAGAGGAAACCTTTGAACAAATTTCTTAATAAACTTCTTGAAGAGTCTTAGAAGGAGCTCCCTGAGTAATCCTAGAAGGTACTCCTGAAGCAATCCTCGGAATTCCTCGGAAAATTGGGAACTCCTACTACGATTCTTTCTTAGATATGTTCATGATTTCTCCATAAGATCTCTCTGGGACTCTTCCAGGAGTGACAGAAACTCTCTTAGATTCCTAAAGGGATTCCTTCTGAGATTCCCGCAATAGTTCTTTTTGAAATTCCTCCAGGAGCTCCGTACAGGATCCCTTCTACGATTTCTATAATATTCCTTCCTGGGACGAATATCGTTCCATGATTCCGGAAATTTTCCAGGAATATTTTCCGAGGTTCCTGCAGAGTTTGTTTTTTTCCAAACTCCTCCAGGAGCTCCTTCTAAAATGTCTCTAGCTAGATGTATCTACAGGGATTTCATTATGAGATCCTTCTTGGATTCCTCAAGGAGTTTCTCCTAGGATTCCTCAAGAAGTTTTTTTCGAGATTCTTTCATTTGTGTATTTCACCTTCTGAGATTCCTCCAGGAGCTCTTTCTCGGATTCCTCCAGGAATTCCTTTCAGGACTCTCAATGATTTTTTTTTTCTGAAATGTATCAGAGATTTCATTTGGGGTTTCGAAACGAGTTCCTCCTGACATTCCTTCTAGAAGCTCCTTTTGTTCTTCTTCCTTCATCCAAAATTGCTTGAGCTGCTTCTGGGATTTCTCCAGAAGTGTTATCAAAGACTCCCCCAAGAGTTCCTTTACGGGAAGGCATTCCTGGAGCGATCCCAGAAAGAATTTCTGGAGGAATCTCAAAGGAATACCTGGAGGAGTTGGGCCCATATAGCCGAGGCGGTAAACGCACGGGCATTCAGCATGACCATGCTGAGGGTGACGGGTTCGATTCCCGGTCGGTCCAGGATCTTTTCGTAAAGGAAATTTCCTTGACTTCCTTGGGCATAGAGTATCTTCGTGCCTGCCACACGATATACACATGCAAAATGGTCATTGGCAGAGGAAGCTCTCAGTTAATAACTGTGGAAGTGCTGATAGAACACTAAGCTGAGAAGCAGGCTTTGTCCCAGTGAGGACGTTACGCCAAGAAGAAGAAGAACCTGGAGGAATACCGAAACGAATTTTATGAGAAATTTTGGAACGTGTTTTTGGAGGACTATTGGAATAAATGCCTGATGTGATCGCGAGAGGCATTCCTAAAGGAATCTCGGATCGAATTTCTGGAGGAATCTTGGAATGAATTCCATGGCGAATCTTAGAACTCCAGGAGAATCTCACAAGGATTTTTTGTGGAAATTTTTCGTAGGTATCCTGGATGGAACATCTTTAGAAAGCTCAGAAGAAAACCCTGGAAGAATTCCATAAATTTCTCCTTGATAAATCTCTAATACAACCCCAGGAAGAGCAACCCATGAAGAATTTCTGGAGGAGTCTCAGTTCTTGGAAAAATATAGACTAACATTTGGAAATGGCGTAACAGCCATTGCAAATTTCTGCTTTTCCAGTTTCTCCTGAACGTATCCCATCATTCATTTAATTTCTAACCAGTAACACATAAAGTAGACTCCCCTCTATATGATAACGGGATAAGTTTTTATAAATACATTAAAATACGCCTAGGATTACGCCCCTCCTAGGCGTATTTCAATGTATTTGCTGAGGCTGGTCTATCTAGGAAGAAATTCCTGAAGGAATCACTGATCTCTTGGAGAAATTCCAGAATAAATTCTTGAAGAAATCCGGGAAGGAGGAAACCCAGAGGACTCCAGAAATTAAAAATTAAACCCCTTTAAAAATCTCTCGAAAAACTTTTGGAAGGATCCCAGAGGAAGCTATCAAAGGAATCCTCTCGAGGAATCTCAGAAAAAGCTCCTCAAGGAACCATGGAGAAAATTGCTGGAGAAACCAAGAAAGGAACTCCTGAAGGAATCCTGGGAAGAATGCCTGGGAGAATCCAGAACGAATTCATAGAAGAATCCCAGAATCAAGTCCGGAAAAATTCCCAAAAAGAGTTCCTTGCGAAACTCCACAAGCAGGTCATAAATAAGCATACTTCTCATCGCACGATTACCCACATTTTGAATTCAATCACAATACTACAGGGGATAGACAAAATTACCGGGACAGGCAAAATTTGCATTTTTCAAAAAATGGTCAACTTCTTATAACTTTTCAAACAGTGCATCAGATATTCTCAAATTTTAAATGTAAGATGGTCAACTAGTTGTCTATCAATGGTCCAAATTTGGGAAGAATCGGGCTATTCTACACGAAGTTAGAGTCTAGTTAGTCATAACTATCCGATAGCCAACTTTGAACTTTTATGTCTCCGGATTCCATAAACCGTATGCAATGAATTTTCTAACATTTATGACTTATATAAAGATCTATGAAAAACGTTTTACTTATCTCACAAAAGTTATAGCGATTTAATTATTTATACGAATTTTTACTAAATCGGTCCATTTTTAACATGCATTCCAAAACTTTTTTCAGTTTATTGCCGGATATTTCGTTACTTGCTTTCAAAACATATGTAGAGTAGAGTGGGAAAAGTGTTTCTTTTGAGGTTTTTGAGCTCAATTCAAATTCTTTCTTTCGTGTGTCAAGTTATTCAAAACCTTTTAGAATGTGAGTTTTTCACTTGAAAAATATGAAAATTGATTAATATTTCGAAAAGTTATCACTAAATGTTGTTTTTTACCAAAAAAAAAGGTAACTTGCGATGGTACTTCCAACGCGCGGATTGGAATTGTAATGAATTCGAACTCGGTCTTTTATTTTGGGGCGTAACTAGGTATACTTTGAAGATGCTTTGGTATGTATAACTTATTTGGAAATCATATTTTACACAAGATGGGGCAAAAGTTCGGACTGTGCGGCAAGAGTTCGAGTCATGTGGCAACTTCAGGTAAAAACCTAAAATTCTTCAAAATTTACATTTTATCTCTAAAAATGAAGAAACTAGTGAGATAATTCGGTCGAAGTTATACAAATTTGTCGTTTTGTTTGGATTTGGCGAAAAACTACTAATTTTTGGTGTGGTTAATTTAACCCTAATTTGGGTAAAGTCCAGATCGAGCTTTAAAGTGTGTTACGTAACAAGTGTATTCTACATCAAACATCAAATGTTAATTGGTTTCAGGTATTCCTGTTACTAAAGTGTCAACATATTGTGTTACGGTTTTTTTTTTGTTTGTATTTATGTGTATTTTAACTTATGCTA
Source organism: Aedes albopictus (assembly GCF_035046485.1). NCBI lineage: Eukaryota > Metazoa > Arthropoda > Insecta > Diptera > Culicidae > Aedes > Aedes albopictus. The sequence goes on from NC_085137.1 coordinate 213,732,153, forward strand.
ATTCTACACTTTTGTGTTACGGTTTGCTAAACTCCTCAAACACTAGATTCGAACTTTTACCCCAGCGGTGGGGCAAGAGTTCGAATTAGACGCATACTTACAAAACATGTTATAACTTAAATTTGAAAAGACATTTGGCGTAACTTTGTTCAGCAAAGTTTTAGCTCATGGATGGTGGAATAACCAAATGGTATTCATTTATTTTTATCTGCTGTGGTTTTTTGAACAATATTGAATTTTCAACTAGGGCCGAACTTTTGCCCCACCTTACTCTATATTCAAATCAATTTCGTGGCAAAAGGGCACACTTGCGTTGCACAAACAAACTTTAATAGATGATTCGTAAAGATATTTTTGAAAAAAAAAATCCCCAGAAGAAATCGTTTTCCATGTCAGAGTATCTGTACGTATCTGTTATACTCAAAAAGCTGCAAAAAAGTATAGAAATTTGAGGAAATTTAGCCATCACATTACATTTTTATAAAACTAGTACACGCTATCAGCTACATAAATCCCAATAAAGTATCAGCATAATGATTTTCATGTGGCTTTAGCGCAATTTGATGGAAACAAGTAAAGTTGCAATATAAATAGAAGCAGAGATAAAAATAGAAATCGTAATTAAACTTACTTTGAACGTGGCACAGCCCGACCGAAAACTGCCCTAGCTCGGGCATCTGTCGCAGGATCTCCTCGGTCACCAGATGGACGCCCCGGTGCTGCGGTCGCAGATTGATTTTCCGCTGGAACCAAGCCGAGCCAATCTGTATGCCACGGTGATTGGACGAAGCCATGTTGTGACTCTTCTCATACGAGTCCGGCGGATGTGGATGGTGCTGATGACTGGTGGCCGAACCTCCGCCGCCTCCGCCTCCGCTTTCACGCTCCCGTTCAATGGCGCCTGCCGTGCCCCCCGCCGTGCGACCCCCGACCGACACCGACAGCAGTAGCGAGGAGGAAGAATCGTCAGTGACCGAAGAAGGAGGACTTCTCCGCCGATTGGACGATTGGTGGTAATCCGTTTTGCTGCTTCGCCGGCTGCTGGCACTGGCACTACCGCCTCCGCCTCCTCCGCCGACCCCTCCTCCGACGCTACTACTATTGGTCGTTGGTACCTGACTGCGGGAACGACGACGACGTCCTCCCCCTTCTCCCCCTGCTGATGCTGCTGAGGCAGATGCTGCAGATGGTCCTGCTGCTGCCGATCCTGCCCCTCCTCCTGCTGCTGTCGTCGGTGGTACCTTGCTACTGCTGTTGGTCGACGTCGTGACGAACTGTTTCTGCACCGATTCACTCAAATTTTTTGCACTCACTCAATGGTCGCGGGGCTCTGCTTGTTTATTCTTCTTATAACCACCAGGTGTTTGCACCTTTTTTTATTTATTTCTATCAATCTTTGCTATAACTTCAAGAAGGCAAATTTACACACTTGATTCAAGTGATTCACACTCGTCAGGTAAATACACTTTTCTCCTCAATTACGGAGTGATTCCTCTGCAAATTTGCGTTGATTGTTGTTTTACGACTGGCACTGGCACTACTCTTTCGGAACGCCCCAGATAGAAACTGGAAGGAAACACACGGACAATCTCGGTTTTCGATTCGATTCCTTGGAATGCACTACTACTCTTCTTCTCAGTCGTCGACCGTATTGCTTGTTTCGTATTATGACAAAATTTTTTCGCTGATCCGCAGCTTACACAAAAACGAACATAATCCGAACTATATCAATAGGACGAGAAAAAAATATCTATACACAGCACCAAATGAACTCTGAAGGAATTCAAAAACACCAAGGTCCTTCGAACTATCTCTGACTTCACAATGATCGATCGATTGTGTGCGGTCGTCGTAATGAGGCTTCTGATTAATCGAGGAAAAACCTAAATTTATTTTTTTCCTCCCAACACTCACTCGAAAACTAACCTTCCACCAGGTTTTTCCTTCTTTCTTGCCCGTTTCAAGTAAGTGTGCCTTTGCTTTCTTCACCGAAAATCCGAAGCGGATTTCACTCCCAGCTCACTGCATGCTGCTGGCTGGCTGTCAGGACGAGAATTAAAAACTCACACTCGAAACCACTACTCTCTGTTTCTCTCGTGCTCAGAGCAGCTCAGTCAGAGTTATACACCACTAGGTTTGGTATGCAGGCGAATCCTTCCGCAGGACGACTAACGCAATCTGACGTGACGTGAGGAAAACACCGACGACGTCGTCCTCTCTCGCTCGCACACTCTGTCTCCTGCTAATGTAAGGGGTACTATAGCTAGCAGCTCGCACTTTTCCCGCAGTTCAGTTCTTCCGCCCCGTGGAGATTATCTTTGGTTCCTCCTCACTTCCGCTTCTTCAGCGGATTTACTCTTTAATCTTCAAAAAATTGGATGCCTGTTTCAATAGTATCTTCGTGGGTATTACTCGATGGAGCTGTGAATAGTTTCGGTAGGAAATGTCCGTTTTTTTAGGAATATTGTATTGACACAATTTGAGACCGTTCATATACCACGTTGTTTGCTAGGGATCTGTTTGGTGCATTAAAAGTAGGAATGCATTGGGAGGAGCATGTGCAATAAGGTGGCCCACAATTATATGAAAAACAAAAATTGTGAAATATGCCAAGTCTTACCTCCTAAATCAGTTGTGTTGAACTCCCAGTAGCTACGTTCAAAATTTTAGCAAAATCGGTTGAGCCTAAGGGGGCGCTCAAAACGCTTGAAGTTTTTATGGGAAAACTTGGCCAAATGTATGCAGAAATTTTAAGTTTTCGAATTTTGCCGCTAGGTGGCGCTGTAAGCGTTCAATAAATAAACCCTTTGGTATTATTGTAGGTGACTATATGCCAAGCAACTTTGTCGAAGACCGCAAAGTGATCCGACGTCTGTGAAAAAAGTTATACTCTAGGTAAAGTGAGGATAAACTTTATTGTTGTTTTTCCAATACATACACTGATATATGTTGCCCTTTACTGGCATTTACCAGGTAAGCTGGTATGTCATAAACATACAGAAAAACTTGTAGTTAGAAGACACAGAATGTTTCCAATACATGTAAAGGAATAATATCAATAATGAAATCTCAATACTTTGCCTCACTTTTCCTAGGGTATAACTTTTTTCACAGCCGTCGGATCACTTCGTGGTCTTCGACAAAGTTGTTTGGCATATAGTCACCTACAATAATACCAAAGGGTTTATTTATTGAACGCCACCTAGCGGCAAAATTCGAAAACTTAAAATTTCTGCATACATTTGGCCAAGTTTTCCCATACAAACTTCAAGCGTTTTGAGCGCCTCCTTAGGCTCAACCAATTTAGCTCACATTTTGAACGTAGCTTCTGGGAGTCCACAACAACTGATTTAGGAGGTAAGACTTGGCATTTCTCAAAATTTTTGTTTTTCATATAAGTGTGGGCCACCCTAATGTGCAATGAGAAACAGAACATCAAGTGATGATTAAAAAAAAAAACACACTTGAACTCGTTATGACCTAAGGCACTTTCAACTTAAAAAAAACGCTATCTGTAGTCATATTCTTATAAAATAAACATAATTAAAAAAAACCCTAATGTGGGTCCCCATAATTTGGTAATTCATTTAGGATATATTTAAGCTGTATAGCTTATAGACCAACAAAAAGAACAGAAAATTACCGCTTGAGAAGAACAGAAAAATAAAATTTGTCAAAGCTATTACAGTTCAGTACTCAGGTGTCAAGTTTACTCATATTAAGATTTCTTCTACTCTATTTTTTTCCTACTAAATTTTCTGCAATTCCTCAGCCCGTTACCTTGTGCTAGATCTCCATCATAAATTCATGGGGGATTCCGGTACAAGCCCTTCGAGGAATGTCTGAAAGGGTATCCTGAGAATAACTGCAGAGCTTTAGAGGAAATTCTGCGGGAACTCCTGGATGCATCTCCAAACCAATCCCTGTAGGAATTGATCGAGTAACCTTGTACAACAATAATGACAATGTTGCAATTTGAATTTTGTGCGACAGTCCACCTAGTGCAACATAGATTTGTGCCAACTTCGAGTTTCGAGATTCGTATTGCAGTTCTCGATGAGAAACTCCGATTTGGTGAATATTGTATTACTGTTGAACAGTGTTGGTAAACTCACACTCAAAGCACACTCATGAACCGCTCCTGCGTGAGCAAACTCGCGCGCGATTCTGAATCGTTTTCTCACGCGCGAGAATTTCAAGAAAAATCTCGCTCTCACGAGTCAAGCACCGAAATCTCGTTCGCTTGTAAAACGAATCCAAATCGACTTGAACGGCATTCAATGTTGTTGTACGCTAGATTTGCTGTTGTTCTATCATATAATCCTAAAAACTTAGATTTAAACATTAAGAACACCAAGAAATAAAGCAATGAGTGAAATTATGAGTCAACTCATGCATGATTTTTTTCAGCGGTGATTTTGGTGAGTCAAGAATCGCGCGCACCCTAAAATGAAACAACACAGGCTTGTGTACAATGTACACAGGCTTGTGTACAATGTACACAGATTTGTGTATTACTAGATCAGCCTCCACCCCTGTGTCAAATGTACACAGTCACTTTTCTGGCTCTAGCGCTGGTATGGGAGCAAAGTTCATAACTAATTTTCTCTGAACGATGACATGCATTATCAGGAATCGATCAATGCAAAAATAATTGTTAATTTTGTTTTCATGCCCGCGCTGGAGCCGGAAAAGTATCTGTGTACATTTGACACAGCGGTGAGGCTGATCTAGTAGTACACAAATCTGTGTAACTTCTGTAACCGTGCGTGAAACAACTCAACCATGAGATTTGAGAATTTGAGTTTTTACCAACACTGCTGTTGAAGAGCCACTTCCAGACAGCCATGATTTTGGATTCATAACAATTGATTATTGGCGAATTGAAAGATTACGCCGTTATCCGTACTAGTTGGGTCATACAATAATTGCTGCACCTTTTTTGACCTTTGTGTTGTGTCTTTTTTGTCCGATACTTGTCTTCACTAATCTTGCGTGGAAATCTCTAGAAGAAAAGAGGAAATTGCAAGACGAGTTCCTGAAAAAAAAATCTGAATGAGTTTCTGGAAAAATATCTAGGCCAATATCTGGTGGAATCTTTGCAAATGTTCCTGGAGATATTATGATTTTGCTTGAAATCCGAAGTGACCGGCGATGCGAAAATTGATTGTTAACCTACTTAGAAATGTCGCAACTCAATTTGGATTAGTGCATATTGTAGCTCTTAATTAGCTTAATGATGCGCAACAGAAAAAATAGATTCAAATTTACTTCGCAGCTGCAACTTCGCATGTGCTTCTAGCGACGACTTCGATTTGGTGGTGCGACGATAATATATCTTAAATAATTTCTGATGCATTTCTTAGAGGAATCCCCGGAGTGGTCCATGAAAATACTGCTGAAATTCCTGGACGAATTACCAGAGGAATTCAAAATTCCGGACGAATGCCAGAAAAAAAAACTTGTGGAAGAACTCTTGGATGATTTCTTGTCTGGAGGATCCTGGAGTATTTATGAATCAAAATTAATAGAGGAATTTCTCATGACTTGTACAAGGGAATCCATTGTTCTCTACGCGCACGAGATCTGGACTATGCACGAAGAGGACATGCACTCGAAGTGTTCTAAAGTCAGGTGCTTAGGACCATCTTTGATATCTTGCAGGGGAACGGTGTGTAACGGTGAAGGATGATCCCCGAGCTCGCTGAACTCTACGGCGAACCTAGCACACGGGAAGTGACGAAAGCTGGAAGGAAACGATGGGCAGGGCATGTCGTGAGAATGCCGGACAACACCACTGCAAAACAAGTGTTTGAAAGAGATCCGAACGGTACACAAATACCTGGAGCAAAGTGGGCGGATCATGTGAAAAGAGATCTGGCGAGCGTTGGACGTGACCGAGACTGGAGATTGACAGCCACGAACCGTGGATTCACAAAAGTGCAGATAACTTTTGATAGAAAAAAGATACATCTCTAAATTTTTGATATATTATGTGAAAATGTCCCCGCTTTCAATTGACGCAAAAATTTTGAAAATCGGTGGTTGCCAACATGGTGAAAAAAAAGTTTTGGTATAAAAATCTAAGATGGCGGCCAAAATCAATATGGCTGAACCAACTTTTTATAACTGTAAATGGTAGCTCTATCTTACCTCTTTTCAACAACATTTTGTTATGAGGTGGTTTTTGGAGAAACTTTTTAATTATAACGGTTAAAATGAGCCAACAATTGATCAAAATCGAGAGGTCCGCAAAAATGGTTGTGGCTCTAACTTACGGGGGGTTCATCAAATTGATTAACAAAATGCATTTTTCTTACTTTTTTGGGGGGGACTTTCAGAAAATCGCCACCTTAAACATTTTTAAAGACATGGTGTAAATAGTAGGACGGTCTCAGCGAGAGTTACTCATATGCTTGATTGAATCAGTATTATGTGACCCTTCAATACATGCATCTATTATAAAAATATTAAACACAGATGTGAAATAAAATTATATTTTATAAATTTGTATTTTGTATGAAAACTTATTGGACACGATGTAAATCTCAATGTTATTGGCTTAAATTAGGAAGTTTTACGAAAACCACTTCCAGTATCGATATAAATGAATCGCGATACGATTAACATTGTTGAATTGCAATAGTATTCCCATTATTCATAGTAAAGCATTGTCCATTTAGTTAGAATAAATTCGCATGGTATATGTTATAGTAACGCTCTCAATCATTACAACCTTTACTTTTTGACAGTATTCGGCGCTTAAACTATAGCTCTCAAAAGTCCTCTTTAGTTCTGACTGACAAGAGAAGGACTACAATTTCGCACAATCATGTTGAAATTATAACGAGGTCAGCTACAAAAATCATCGATATTGGTTAAGGTAAACTGAAATCTCAACCGCTGAGCATTAGGCAAAAATTATCTCCGAAAAAAATCAGTTGAAGATTTGTCAAACAAACGATAACATTTCACAGAAGCTTCGTTTGTTTTTCGATAAAAATATTTACCGAACGCTCAGCGATTAAAATTTTAATAAACCACTACCGAAATCGTTTTTTTTTTTTTTGTGTTTATAGATTCCAATCCATTAGGGCCCATATAGCCGAGGCGGTAAACGCACGGGTATTCAGCATGACCATGCTGAGGGTGACGGGTTCGATTCCCGGTCGGTCCAGGATCTTTTCGTAAAGGAAATTTCCTTGACTTCCTTGGGCATAGAGTATCTTCGTGCCTGCCACACGATATACACATGCAAAATGGTCATTGGCAGAGGAAGCTCTCAGTTAAAAACTGTGGAAGTGCTCATTGAACACTAAGCTGAGAAGCAGGCTTTGTCCCAGTGAGGACGTTACGCCAAGAAGAGGAGAGGAGGAGATTCCAATCCAGAGAATACTTTGAAAAAATGCAGCATAAATTCCCAAATACCTGCAGAAATTTATAAAAGGATTTTATAGACAATTTCAGGGCTGTTACAAAAGTTTCGACTTGGAAACCGCAAAATCCGCACCCAGCTATTTGAAATCCGCGCCGAGGTCATCAAATCCGCGCCAGTACAAAAACATATGGTTTTGATGACTGAAGCTTATAAACATGAAGAGCATTTCTAATGAAAAAATAATGTTTAACTATTATTAATCTATGACTTTAGATGACAACTTATATATCAAACAAGAATTGAAAAATGTTGCAAACAGGCTAGCTATATTTTTATTGGAATAAAAAGTTTTGAATCGATAGTTCTTTGATTGTTCATCAATCAGTGTATCTGCTATTTTACGAAAATAGGTTTTCCTGTTCTCAAGGATTCCGGAAAAGGAGCATTCTTGGCGGATCTTTTGAAACAGTTTATAGCCAACGTTATGGTAGAAATCCTAAAATAAAATCTGTAGTAAATACTACAAGATCGTTCGAGAGAATTGAAAGAAAATTTTGAGATACTTCCTGAGAATGTCATGGATTACTTTCTACAAAACTTATTTTATAAAGATACACATAGAGTAATACTAGTGGAATTCATTGAATAAATCACCAATAAACTTTACTTCTAAAAGACATATTTATAAAAAGGAAGCACTTAAAAAAAAACTGTCTAGAAGTTCAGCGAAGATTTTTGCAAGTTAGGATTCCGAAAGCTTCAACGATTTCTTTAAGTATTCTGGAAAAAAAAATCTCAAAAAAATCTACCAAGAAACCCTTTAATAACTGTTCCCGCAACTCCCCAAAATGAGTGCTCCGACTGGAAATCAAAAAGAAATTTTACAACAGAAGTTCACGTATTTTTAGGCTAATTCTATCAGAAATTTAGCAAAAAAATCGATTCAACGTAAATTTCACAAACTGATTCAGGAATTTCGTGAACTCCGTTAAACTCATCCATAATGAATGAAAAAAGTCCTGCATGTTGAAAAAAATCGCTAGAATTTTTCAAAACTATTTTCCGTGGAATTTTCTAAGAATGCAATCATTAAAATCTTCAGGACGTCCTACCTGTATTTTTTTTTTTTTCAAGAATATCTGAATTTTCACGACATACTGTGTCAGAAAACCAATCAGATTGATTTCTCACGACACATACCGTCTACAAAACCTATGATTTTCTTTACGAGATTCTATTAAATGTGACTACAACAATCAACCAAATGTTTCTTCAAAATTTCCGGTAGGCGTCTTTTTACAAATTCCATAAAAAGAACAGCTTTCTGTATCACCAAGAAAGCCCAGTCCCATAGCTCTAATTTGAAAATGTTCATTACTTTTTACTGATTGTGTTGAGCCTGATGTCTAAATATTTAATATAAGTGCATTTGAAAACTATTTCCGCAAAATCCGCGCCGAAATTAGCAAAAACGCGCGAAATCCGCGCGAAACGCAAAAACCGCTAAAAACGCAAAATCCGAGCCACGTGTAACAGCCCTGCAATTTTTACTAAATATCCATCATATGTACGTCCCTTCAAAGAATCCTGCAATGTCTAAAATTTCAAGGATCCTTAAAACGGTTTCTTCAGAAATTTCACCGAGAATCCTAGTTCACTGAGAAGTTGTCCAAAGATTCTTTTGAAAAGTCTCCAAAAATACATTCTGAAAATTTTCAAAGGTCCTTGACAAATTATCGACAATTTTTTTTTCAAAAAATGTCTTCGTCATTTAGAGGCCTTTCGGGGATTCCTCTGAAATATTCTGCTTTGGAAGTTCTCCGACGACGACGACATTTCCAGAAATTAAACTAAAAATTCTTTAAATTTCCTATAGAAATTTCTACGAAGATTCCCTCAGATTTTTTTCAATGATTCCTTCAGAAGTTTCTCCGAGGACATGATTTTTAAACTTCTTCAAGAATTTGTCAGGGGATTTCTCTAAAATTTCCTTCAGAAATTCCTTCGAAGGTGCTATCAAGGATTCTCCATTAATTTACCAGGAAAATCTTCCAAACATTCCTCAACAAACTTATTTGAGGATTCCTCTAAAAATGTGTGCGAGGATGCCTTCAAAACATTGTGAAAATTTCTTCAGAATTCATTCAACAAATCCACCATAAATTTCTCCAGAAATACTCAAGGAACTCCTACGAGAAGTTGTTAAGGAAAACGAGAATTTTTCGAAAAGTACCCTTCCAGAAGTTTATTGCAGGTTTCCACTGAAAATTACAATTTCTAACATTTTTCCTTCAGACATTTATACTAATTTTCTTCTAATGAACCCTCCAGATATTTCTTAGAAGAATTCTCCAGAAGTTCCTCTAAGAATTTATTCAGATATTGTCCGAAAAATTCCCCTTAAATATCATCTTCTCCGATGACACCTCCAGAAATTCCTCGAAGGATTTTTCAGAATATTATTCTAAGATTTGTTTATAGTTTATCAGCCCCTTCTCTAGGAAATCTTCCAGCAATTTTCTCCAAAAATTCCTCCAGATATTTCCCCATTTTTTTTCTTCTGGAAAATCCTTTCAAGACTCCTAAGCAAAGTTCTAGAAATTCCCTCAGATATATAACTGACTATTATTTATGGTATATTTCTTCAGCAAATCTTCAGAGATGTTTTCCGCGAGTACTTCCAAAGATGACACTGCGAACTCCACCGCGAATTGTTCCAGAAATTCTTCCAAGGATATTGTCTGGAATGTTCTGGTGAAATTCTTCTAGAAATAATAATACATTTACTGTTTTCCTTCTCCACCAGAATAACCAAATCAAGGAAATTCATTCCCTTGAAAATGCATTTAAAAAGTTCTCTTCATTTCTTAGTAACTCGATGAATCCTTCAACAACTTAACCAGACACCATTTTATCCAAGAAATGTCCCACAGTAGTTCGCATAGTTCCCAAAATACAATGCAGCAATAATTCTTTCTACCATTCATTCTAGTAATTGAATAGAACTTTATCAAAATGTTTTAGATATCGTAATTTCATCAGAAATTCGCTTAAATATCATTTTTTCAGGAGCTTTGTCAAACATCGGACTCAAAGATGCGCACACTGAAGCATATTCTTCAATTAAAAAGGCTCCAAAGTTGACAAATATTTTCCCGATTTTGTTGTATAACACGAAGAAGCATGCTATTCTGATCTCAATAGATTTTATGAGCTTTACCTGATATCTATACATGAAAAATGAGTAAATACCAATGCTTGAGTGAGCGATTCATGTAAAAATTGAGATAGGCCCTTAGGAGCCTATTAAAATGTCGTGAGTGCCACCAGATTTCCCTGAGTTTTTTTACAGATAAAAATACAGGTGTGTTCCGTTTTTGTCAACACGCGATTTTCAGGAATATTTTCTTTGATCAAATATTTTACAACATTTAAAACTAAACTTATATCTTTACAAGAAAATACATTCCCAAACTACAATTATGTATCGAACTTAATTGTTCTTTGACATCGCTTATAGGGCGCAGTATCATAACGTCCGAGGCCATAACGTCCCAGGACTTCATGGCGCATTTTTTCCGTGGCATAACGTTCGAACATGCAGATACGCCACGAAGTCCAATGACACTTCCAAACTTTTGGACGTTATTAACGACCGGGACAGTAGGAACCACAATATGAGTAGTAACCCAGTAGGAACTCCCCTATGAGTATCTTTTGAGATTCCCCCTGACATTCCTTTAGAAGTTTCTTCTGGGATACCTTTGGGAAATCTCAAGGATGTGTTCCATATAACCTATTAAATCTCCCCAGAACTACTGTTATGTTTCTCCAAGGGGTTCCTTCTGGGACTCATTCAAGTATATTTCCGGGATAGATTATTTCGTACCATTCCGCTTGGTTATCTCTTATAATTCGAACAGAAGTTTTTAAAGAAAGAGTTTCTTACTTCTGGGATTTATCCATAAGTCTCAGAAGTATCCAGACTAAAAAGTTCGTTCAGAAGTTCATACAGGGATAGACCCAGATGTTTTTTCTTATATTTTATCTGAAATTTAAATAAGAAATTCATTCTGGGTTTTACCAAAAATATATTTATGAAATTCCTCTAAGAGTTGCTGTTAATATTCCAAGGTGTTCCTTTTGAATCTCGTGCACGAGTTCCAGGAAGGGTATCTTTAGAATTTCCCATAGGAACTCTTCCAAGATTATTTTCTGAAATTCTTCCATAAAATCTAATTAATATTCATCCCGAGTTCCTTCTGGGGTTCTTCCTGAAATTCAGTCTGGGATTCCCCAGTTTTTCAAGAATTTCATCAACTGTTTCTTCTAGAACTCTTCAAAGAGTTTCTTTTAGGAATTTTTTCTGGGACTAGTCCAATATTTTTTTCAGGAGGAGCTTCTAGAATTCTTGCAGAAGTTTTTTTTTTGTATTCGTGCAGGAGGTCCTTCTAGAATTTCGATCTTGAATGCTTCCAATAACTATTGGTTGATTCTCTCTCGTCTCCCCCAGGATTTTTACTGCGTTTCCTCTATGAGTTTTTAAGGTATCCTCCAGGATGTTCTTTCTGGAAATCTCTAGGGTTTTCTTCTGAGAATCTTCAAAGTGTTTCCTGTTGAAATTTTGCAGAACTCGATTCTTAGAATACTTCGAGGGTTCCTTCTGGGAATACTATAAGAGCTCGTTCTAAGAATCTTCCAGGATTTTTTTTCCTAAAAACCCTCCAGAAATACCTTCTTGATATCCTTTACTGATTTCTTCTGAAATTCTTTCTGAAGTTCCTTCTGAGAGTGCTCCTGACGTTGCTTATAAAAATCTTCCAGGTGTTATTTCAGCAAATACTGCAGAAATTCCTTCTGGAAACCCTCCAGGTGTTACCTCTATAGGGATCTTACAGAAGTTTCTTCTGAAAATCTGGTAGAAGTTTTTTTTTTTTTAAGAAATCCTCCAGAAATTCCTTGTGGGACGCATAAATTGTGAACATATAAAAAATGGAGTTTCTCGGTTTTTGATTCCTAGGATTTTTTCTGGGATTTTCCCAGAAGTAATCCTTCTGAGATTTCTTCAAGAGTTCTTTCATGGATAGACCCAGAACTCCTCTCTTAAACTCCGTTTGGTGTTTCTATCAATGCTTTCAACAGAAATCGGTAGTCATTGAGAAACTCATGCTGGGTTTTTCCCAAAAAAAAATTGAATTTCCTTTGAGAGTTGCTTTTAAGATTCCAAGATGTTCCTTATGGAACTCCTCCAGGAGTTCCTGGGAGGGTTTATTTAGAAATTCATACAGGAATTTTACCTAGATTATTTTCTGTAATTTCTGCAAAAACTTTATTTAATATTCTTCACGAGTTCGTTGGATTCTTCAAAGTGTTCCTTCAGGATTTCTTTTAGGAAATTCTTCTGGGACTTAAGAGACGAACCAGCCAAGGGCAGAAAGTCTTTATAATACTCGTCCAAGATTTTTTTCAGGAGTTCCTTCTAGGATTCTTGCAGATGTTTTTTTTTGTAATTCGTGCAGGAGGTCTTTTAAGAACTTCGATCATCAATGCTTCCAACAGCTTTTGATGGATTGCCTCTTTTTTCCCAAGAATTTTATTGCGTTTTCCTCAAAAGTTTCTTTGAGGGATCCTCCAGGAGCTCTTGGGTACTGGGAATCCTCCAAGATTTTTTTTCCTTGGAATGCATACTTCTTGGGTTCCTTTTGGGAATCCTCCAGAAATTCTCTTTAAAAATCTTCCTGGAGTACCCTCTGCAAATACTTCAGTAGTTTTTTTTCTGAAAATCCCCCAGATGTTTCTTCCTGATGTCCCTTACTTACATCAATCTTCCAGAAATTATTCCGGATTTCCTGAGAATCCTCCAGGGGTTTCCTTAAGAAGTTTCTTCTGGAAATCCTGTAGAAGTTTTTTTTTTTAGAATTTCTCCAGGAGTTCCTTGCGTGAGTCATACATTGTAAAAAAATATTGTCTTGTTTTTCGGGAAATTGTAATAAGTGCATTTACATTTAGTTAAATGTTTAACCCTCGCTGAGCGTGCACTACGTTCGTAGTATCTAGATTGGATTTCTGGGTCCCGAAATAAGCTACTGTAAGAATCCCCAAAGATGCTTCTAAAGAATTTCCTGGGGAAATCACTAGAAGAAATCCATAAAAAGGAACCTGGACGAATCCACACAAGCCATCCATGTTGGAATCTCAGACGGAAACAGACGAAAAGTCTTTGAGGTATCCCTAGCAGGAATCCAAGTTGGTATTTCTGGAATAATCGACAGATCGAATTTCCAGAAAGATGGTCAAGGAGGAATCATAGGAATCTTTGGAGGAATTCCAAAGAGTAATTCATGGAAGTATCCCCAGATGGAATTGCGGAATCTACTGATAGAGTATCTACAATAATCTCCAAAAGTATTTCCTGGAAGGATCTCCAGAAAGGCTTCTTGAAGGAATCTCTGGAAGAAATACAAGGGGGAATCTTCAATTGGAGTTTCTGAAGAAAATCCTATCGAGAAACTCAAAAGGAATCCCAAAGGGCCTTTATGAAATAATCAAACGATGTGGTTCCTGAAATTCTGCATATAAAATCCCTGTTGGAATCTTCAGCAGGAAGATCTTGAATCTTATCCTGGAACATATCTCACTGTGTACAATAAATCAACTCAATTGGTATACTGAATTACCTAGTGGAAAGTACCCAAAATAGGACCCTTTTTGAAGTGGTCCAGCTTGATTGAAAATAGTGACCAAATCATCAAAAAGTGGCTTGCCGCTCACGGTGCAACTAAACATGATTATCAAAGGTTTTTCCATATCTAACGATTCATTCTACCTTAAGTCTGTTAGTTAATTTCTACACGGCATATTAAGATGAATTGTCGAAACAGCAAAACAATAAAAATGATTTCATCACACACGCTTTTCGATCGGGTTAGCAAATCAACACATTTAGGATATTGGGAGTTCCAAAATTCAAACTACGTGGTTTATGAACGGTCCCCTTCCGGAATGTCCTTACTCACGTTTCACTCGCACACTCAAAGAGAAGAAGGTTTTGCTCCCCCACTTGCCTGCTGTGCCGTGCTGCTTAACCTGTGCTATCCTTGCGGAGCCTTGCACTCCCTTCTATTGTCTACCACGAATGATTCCTTCCTTTTCCTAGGATACAAAAACGATTACGCGACTGTCAGCTGCATTTGCAGCTTCACACTGTGCTGACCAGGATCGGGAAAGGGATTTTTTCTTCTGTGCTTAGGAAAAATTCCTTCACATCATCAGTTCACAGGGGCATCGAAGTAGGCACTTCTCGACACGAAAGCACTGCTCCTTTCTAGCGCGCACATACACACGGCCTGCTATGTTGGGGCTCTTTCTCTGACCGAGGTCTCGCGGGGCGGCGCTGGCTGCTCCCTTTTTCACACACAACACACCACGGCACGGAACGGCACGGCACAGAGATTCAGGTGCGGAACAACACGGCGAGAACAAGAACAAGAACAACAAGAGAGCGAAAGGGGCCGCGCGTTTGAAAATCGGGTATCAGGAGTCCAACATTTTTCCTTTGCTGCTTCTTCTTCTGCTCCTGGCTACTTGGGTTCTAATAGAGGAGCTGTGGTGAGGTCCTTGGGCGCCTACTCCACCTACTCACACGTCTACCGTGCGACGATCTGGACACACGACAGCAGCGGTGGCCGACGAACGACGTGTGGGAAAATCTATATTCCTAACACTGAAGGGTTCTTCTGGATCTCACTCACTATCCTTGCCTGCCGACACACTCTGCTTATCGATCGCGCACCAAAAGCAGCAGGCTCTGCGGTTTTCCAGACTTCTTTTCTTCCGTTGTTCTTCACCCGAAAAAAGGGCTTACTGCGACGGCATCACTTTTTTATCCTTATTTTCCATCAGTTGGTTGAGCTTCGACTAGCGCAAAAATAATGCTGATGGGCCACACAAATTTCCGACTGATGTGACGACCACGGCGCGACAACGAGCACGAGTAGCCACAGCACAGCAGAGCACATCACAGCAGAGTTCGGTCGTGTTTTATGTAATTTTTCTCTCACACTCCTCCGGAGTCGAGCGCTGGCTGATGGCCACTGCTGCTCTGGAGCACTAGGGTGGCCCAAGAGCTTGTATGGAAAAAGAGAAAAATGTGTCAGCTTTGCAGGTTGGTCCTGATCAAAATAAATGAATTTCGTATTTCATCGTTCAGAATTACGACCAGTTACCATTTTGTACAACCATAGAACCATAGATTGATGTAGTTGAGTTATTACATTGCACTTAGTAGGGTGACTTGGAGTATTATCGGTAGGTTTGTTCTCTCCGGAAAATTTCCTGAAACTTTGTCGTTTAGTACAGCTTGGTTGAAAATGATTTGAAGCCAACATTGAGTTCAACAGGTTTAAAAAACTTACATGACGAAGAGAACAAAACGACCGAAAATACGTAAGCTCCCCTATTTTTCATTTTCTGAAAATTTGACCTTTTGCATAACTGGTTTTTGATGATAACTTACGAAATATAGTTAGGGATCTAATCCATGATTCCTCCAGAAACGTTAAATGAACTCTAACAAGACTCACAGAAAGTACAATAGGAACTTCTTCCCTTCGAAAATATAGAGCTATTTATAAACTTCCGTAGATTATTGTAGTGATTCTACTGAAAATTGCTGTAGAAAGTTTTGGTACTCTACAAATTATATAGATGCATAGATAGTGTTTCTTCGTCAGGGTTATAGTTTATGAAACAAATTTCCCTGATATTTCCAGATTTTAGGAAATAAATAATTACATAAATAATTATATGGAACTTTAAAATCGCTCTAAAATAAAATTTAGTGTTCAAATTTTAGGTTGGTTGGTTAGAGCATTCAGCACTTATACTTGTAGAAATAGGGCCCATATAGCCGAGGCGGTAAACGCACGGGTATTCAGCATGACCATGCTGAGGGTGGCGGGTTCGATTCCCGGTCGGTCCAGGATCTTTTCGTAAAGGAAACTTCCTTGACTTCCTTGGGCATAGAGTATCTTCGTGCCTGCCACACGATATACGCATGCAAAATAGTCATTGGCAGAGGAAGCTCTCAGTTAATAACTGTGGAAGTGCTCATAGAACACTAAGCTGAGAAGCAGGCTTTGTCCCAGTGAGGACGTAACGCCAAGAAGAGGAGAGAGAGAGAGGAGAGGAGGACTTGTAGAAATAATACACATTTTTGAACTTTGTCCGTGATTTTGTCAATTCAAGCATAACTTTTCAATCCGACGTAACTCGAAAATGTAAACAAATCCGGGTTTACTGCTGCATGCATGATTCATAAAGCAAATTGAAGAATCCACATCACTGTTTGATGATTTATTGCTTAATTTGTTTAACTAAGCATATTTTTCGAAACGACGTATCTAACTATTTTGATGTTTACAAATTTACTGATAGATACACCGTTTTGATATATGAGAAAACCAAACGGCGTATCTAGCCAAAATCAAAAGCGTCATACAAAAGCGACGTATCTGGCATGACGTATCTCGAACCAACCCAGTGTATGTGTATTTTTGTCAAAATTCATTGTGGAAATGATATGGAATGAGTAGGTTTTGTTTCTTACCTAGTGCGTGCTATATCCCTGGTGATGTTAAGCACGAAAAAACTTATGAAAAGTCTTTTTATAAAAAACTATTTTAGTGAAATGGTCGTCAACATTGATCATGAATTTACTCAGATCAGTGAAAAAGTTAGATACGTCGATTTGAAAAATTATGCTTGAATTGTATGTTTTTTGGGTATTTTTTATTCAAGAATGCCTCCTGAGATTTCATCAAAACTTTTGAATGGTACTGTATAAATATACTATATTTCTCATGGAATTATTCTATGAACTTAGAAATACTTTCATGTGAGATTTCAATAGGTAAAATAAATTTTGAAATTACTAATCGCCTGAAGGTACGCATGTTCTATATAGCACATTAAATTACTTATGTGCTGAAAGTCTCTTTAACCCTAAAAGGGATACCTTCATGGCCTCAGTTTCGTCACCTCGCTGAGTGTGTTCCATCAAAGAAGAACTCTGAAAGGAGCCTGGGGTCCAATGGACCCCAGGTATCCCTTTTAAAGTTAATAAAGACAAATTCAATTCATTTAAATTACTTTTTTTCGAAAAATAAAAGTTATGAAACTGATTCATGTTTAAAACAGCTACTTCATAATCAAAGTTTCACAAAAACTCCAACAAGGAAAGTTTATAGGTACTATAATTGATTGTTCAGTACAAACGGTTGAACATAGTTGAATGTAAGAAACAATGAAAACCCTCTATTAAAATAAAGCATCAATAACTTTTTTTTCTGAACAATCTACACTCATCTCTAGATTGTCATGAACTGGGTGAGGTAAGAAGTTTATGACCGTAACGACGTGAAGGAATTCCTTCTACAGACTTCTGCTTTAGTCTCGAATGATCAATTGCATCCCGCTGATGAATTTGACCCCGGTTTACGGTACTTATGAAATTCAAAATTCAAAGAAGTTCGCTGCGAATACACCCGATTCGGGTTTTTGCAATAACTCAGTCAATTTTGAATCGATGTCATGACATTTTGTACACATATGTAGGCATGATTAGTACCCGTGCAAAAAATAATCGGGTGTAGTTTCAGACGATATTATTGACACGGTTTCTAAAGTAGTCAAAGGATAAGCAATTAGGGCGGAATTAAAAGGTACAAAACTGATTACACTCATTAAAAGTTAAAAAGTTTTTTTTTATTTTAGTCCAGCAATTTCTCCAGGATTTTCTTCTGAGAAATAGTACCGTCAAACGGGGTTACTTGCAACAGCGGTGTAACTTGCAACACGATGACATACACTAAATGTGAAGCATTTTCCAATAATAAAGAAAACTAGTATGCCCTACTATTTCGGTTATAGAGATTATGTGTATCAAAGATCGTTTTAGTATAAAAATTAGATTTGTTTCTTTGTTTATGGTTTAGCTACACTGTTAAAACGGATTGCTCATTTTATGCCATTAAAACAAGTATGAAAATCATGCTTGACCTCTCCCTTATGGCAAGTGCGATAAGTCTGATGACCTTGCTTGCAGTTAGGGTACCTAATAGTAAGCTTAGCTAAACGATAAAAGTTTGATAAACTTATCGACTAAGTAATGCAAAAATCATTATTATATTTGACAACCACTGTGGGGTAACTTGCAACAGTTGAATTTGACGAAACCTTCTATTATTATCTTCATTTCACGATATCTCTCTCTCTCTTCTTGGCATAACGTCCTCATTGGGACAAAGCCTGCTTCTCAGCTTAGTGTTCTATGAGCACTTCCACAGTTATTAACTGAGAGCTTCCTCTGCCAATGACCATTTTGCATGCGTATATCGTGTGGCAGGCACGAATATACTCTATGCCCAAGGAAGTCAAGGAAATTTCCTTTACGAAAAGATCCTGGACCGACCGGGAATCGAACCCGTCACCCTCAGCATGGTCATGCTGAATACCCGTGCGTTTACCGCCTCGGCTATATGGGCCCCGACTCATTTCACGATATATTTGACAGAAATAACCGAAATGGATCATTTCGGCATTAACATGTCTAAAGGGTCTAACTCGTTTTGTAAACAAACATTGTTTCTGTTGCTGTAGGGTCTATCTCGATCCAATCACGCATCTGGGGGCGGTTATCAGAAAGAGCGAAGATAGATCTTCCTGATAACCGCTCCCAAATGCGTGTGTGGATCGAGATAGACCCTACAGCGACAGAAACAATGTTTGTTTACAAAACGAGTTAGACCCTTTAGACATGTTGATGCAGATTTTTTGATTACGTAACGCGGTTATTTTCAAATGACAATTCATTTTTTAACATTTTATTGCACGTGACCTTCAAACATTTTTAGGAAATACCACATTTTGAAGTTTCATTCATGTTTCATCATGTTTAAAGTTCAATTTTTGTTTATGAACGCTGTAAAGCAATCACCAACATCAATTCTGAATGGACGGAGTAAATTATTTCAGTTTAATACCCAAATTAGCGAATTTGACATTTACAAAGTAGAATAGGTGTGTTTCAATCATGTTAATTTAGCTGAAATTGCCAAACACCACTTCAAACTGAAAACTACTCACTCTACCTTTTCAAGAAATGACAATAATCATTGTTGACATTTTGTAATGAGTGCTAAGTCACGAGAATCATATATATATTTTGTGTTTGAGGGACGTGAGACCTGTTGCTAAACGATATACTCTCGCTTGCAATAACTATCAATCCTTTCATGAAAAATTATATGTCAATTGGTTAGTGTACATCTTTTCATGGTATGTTTCATGCATAACATCAAAAATTTACAATACGACTATATACTAGAATGTTAGTGCTGTTTAATGGTAGCTAAGTTGGCTTCATGTCCTATGTTGCAAGTTACCCCACAGATGGGGAAACTTGCAACAAGCATGTATTTCGCACCTCCTGATTAGGTGGCAACGTATTTTGGTAAACCAAGTGCTGCATAGTATTCTACTCGGGGTAATTAGCGTACACGATGCTTCACAGGATGTTTCAAATGTTTAGATTTTCAATTATATTGCTTCAAAGTCGAAAAGTGTTGCAAGTTACCCCATTTGACGGTACATTAAATTTTACCTTCCAACACTCTAAATAATGTTCACGTCCGATTTACGTGAAATATCACGTAGCTCATCCTTATTCTGAAAACCTCAAAAGTTACGTGACATTGGTAACCTTCACTCGATAATTATGTCGTATGCAAAACCCTGTTTGGTCAAATCCACCGTATCTTCACGTAAATCGTTTTAATGCGTTTGTGTTAGTGTACTTTCGACTTGGAAGTCTCCGCGAAACGAAAGTTACGTGAATTTCCGGTGTGAAAAAAAAAATCAATATGGCGCCGAGAAGTAAGTTGGTGCAAAAACTCCTGGCTAATAAAAATTTGCTGGAAGTATTGAAAGGTAATTTGGTTGCTCAAGACTATAAGCAGTAATGAATAGTGACTTTTTCATTTTTCAATAGTTTCAGAAGCTAGAATAGATGTTTTGTACCCTGATGGTGACGAAGGACCAGTTCAGCGAGTGTTAAGAAGCTGGACTACGAAGATTTTGAGTCACAATCCTTGGGTTTGTTTAAAATCATCCAATCTTGGAGCATCAGTAATAAAATATACTGTTGTAATACAGTTAAAAATGTTGATTTATTAATTCAACTTAAAAGACTGATGAAGATTGTTTTTAATTGTTGCATATTTGTACCAGCTTGTAGCGTATTTGACGAGACAAGTTTTTAAATCCCTATACAATGCAATGATATTATTACGGTAGGGTAAAATCTATGCTTTTTTCATTGCATTTTGTGAAGATTTTAAAACTTTTGTCTCTTTAAATACGTTGCAAGCTGGTGCGGCTGCTCTATTTTGATTCAAAAATTATGTATAAATAACGTGAAATTCATGTAGAACTAACTATAGTTTCACGTAAAATTTACCTAAGATTCCAGTAGCTCTCACCCACATTTCACGTAAACGATGCGTAAAATTCATGTCGAATTTACCTGAATCATCACGTCGATTGCCAAATCTCAAATATGCTCAGCTACCTGAAATTCCGGCAAAGGCTACGTGAAAAATATGGTGGACGAAAACTACCCATCTTTTCACGTAAATCGGACGTGAAAATTCTTCAGAGTGAATATCCTTTAATGAATTTTACCAAAAAAACTTCCAGGTTGATTTTTTTTTTGAAAATATCATTAGAAAATCATATAATTTTTCTTTCATGAGTTCTGACAATTAGTTACCTATTATCAATTTTGTATGTGCCTTCTCTTCCAAATAGCCAACAGAGTATCGTATTGTTGATGAATTACAAATTATGAATTGCAAGTCATTCTTCGATACAACATAACTTTTTTTTGATTCTAACTTTTTTCTATTTGAATAATGAGTGTGATTTATAAAATAGTCTATATAATATTACAGCCCTCCTGGAACCAAGCCTGCTTCCCAGTTAAGCGTTATACGACTAAATAATATCGCAGTTTTATGAGAGTTTTCGATATAAACGTTGTATAAGAAAGGTTATTTAGCTCTTCAAAGCACAACCATTACACCCTCTACTTATTCGTGACACAACATCCCTACTGGAACACAGCTTTTAAACTTCAACCGACTGTAGGCAGCAGTAGAAGTGAATTCATTATAATGTGATACTGGGAGTGAGAACGTCACTAACAGGGAAGTCCGCTTAGTGTTAGAGAAAGCCCCGTAGAAAATCGCTAGAGAAGTTCAAGAGTGTCCATTTCCCGGCCAATTTTCGTGTCCCGGGATTCGGGACAAAATACTTAGCTAATCCCGGGAAATCCCGGGATCCCGGGATTTTTTTTAAATTTCAATAAAACCCAGAAAATTGATTTGTTTAACTTTTGTGCAGTTGAAATATTCATTTTTCAAGTTATGGTTATTTCTGTATCCATCACAAAAAGTATTATAAAATGTCTATACAATGTACTGCACTACTACTTGATGTACAAATGTCAATAACGAAATACATATAAAAGTATCAACGTTATGTTCGCCAAGAACAGTCTGTTTTCAACTATTTAGTAGTTAATTTATTGCAAGTAATTTTCTACCGATATCTAATAGTTTAAGAGAAATAATTATCATAATCTGTATTATATCGCTACGGAAGATGTTTGTATTGTTGATATGTAACGTAAAAATCGCACTTCAATATAACTTTAGAGTACCTTTTGAACTCATAGTTTCCGAATATTTCAATACAAAAGGTTGGACTCTTTTTGCAATTGCGGTTTTCCATAATTTTAAAACTTTTGTACTTGTTATTGAGATTCATTAATTCTCTTCTGAAAAATTCAAATTATTTACATAATATAGTAAAAGTTTGGTCTCAGATACCTCAGATACTCAGATAACAATGTAATATGGTATGTGGGCTATGTCCAGTTTGTTCTTGCTGCTACTGAATAAACCAATAAATAGAAAAAGATGAATGAAATGCATATCATGATACCAAGTTTCTCATGAATGATTGATTTTTTTTTTCAAGTATGACCTAGTGTCCAAAGCCCGATGGTGGTGTGTGAGAAAACCGCTCATATTTCGAAAGTGAAAATGGCCAGATAAAGTTTTTGCCTTGATATTTGGCAGTTTTATCTACAAATTGTTTTCATCCCGGGATTCCCGGGATTGTCGGGATTTCTGAAATGATATCCCGGGATTCGGGAAATCCCGAAATCACTCGAATCCCGGGAATTCTTGTCCCGGGATGTCCCGGGAAGGACACTCTAAAGTTCATTGATAAATCACCGAAGGAATTTCTTGACAAATCGCTGGACGAAACCGTGAAGTAATTCCTGAATTAATTCTTGATGAAACTCCTGGAGGAATGTTTGGATAAATTCCGTGAGATATCCCCAGAGGAATTTCTACCACAATACACAAAGTTATTCCTTGAAAAAAATCCTAAAAAAATTCATGCAATTTCTGTAGAAATCCGAAGTAAAGTCCCAGCAGGAATTTCTGAAAAAAATATAGCACGAATAACTGGAGGAATCTTGGTTAGAATTTCTAGAAGGGTCACATCGAGAATCTATGGAAAAAACTCAGGAGAACTCATGAGGGAATTATCAGCAAATCCTTTAGAAAAATACTGAAGGCATCTCAAGGAGAATTCCTGAATAAATTCAAGCAGGGATTCCTAAAAAAATGCAGTAAGGTTTCAATCTCTGGAGAAACTGCTTACATAATCACAGGAAGTATTACATGAGGAACTCAATAAGGAACTTCTGGGTAAACTTCCGGATTAATTCTAGAGAAATCCCAAGAGGAATTCCTGGAGGCATCATCGGATGGTACATTTTGCATTTTTCACTGAAGTAAATGAAATGTTGCACATCCCTGTGCCACCTACTGGGGTGATTTCTCACTTAATCACACTAATAGACAACGTTTGACAAATTTCAGATGTAAAAAGAAGGAGAATCTTGCTTTGTACGATTTTAAAATTAAATCGTATTGGATTCGGAGTTTTAATGCAAGACGGCTGCATTTTTATGTCCGTGCTAGGGATCGGTTTGCCTGTCTAGCAGTGATTTATCATCAGAAACGACCTGAAAATATGCAATTACTCCGGTTGTTTTTAAAATCCGCTTATTAAAAATCAGATAAACTGGGCTATTTATTTCAAAATATGCATTTAAAACAAAATTTGGAAAAAAATGTTTACTTCGATATAACGTAACGAAAATAAAAATGTAGTTACGTTATATCGAGGTATGACCATGTATACATTTTTTGTTTCTGATTTCCCCTAAAACTGGCTTTTAGCTTCCGGTCTCCATAGGTTGTTCAAAAATCAAGAATCGTTAACAAACGAAAAACATTCTTTGTTCGCAACATCAATGATACAAATCGCAAAGCTGACACTTTTCTTAATACATTTTTGCCGACTTTCTCCATACAAACTGAATACTCTTGGCCGCAGGAAATGCACCCGGTTGAAGAGCTCCAAATGTCACAGAATCACTAAAAATCCCAAGACTGTATGAGATTTCAAACTCCAGATTTAGTCAATTTTGGGCCACCCTCAGGAAACACACTTCCTTCCAAAATCGCCCCAGAACCACCACTACCTAGAAGAGCACCATCAGGACACACGCGAGGCAGACGGCGAGAAACTCTGCTACGGATTTACGCTCCCGAAAGTCATGGGCCACACTGACGGAATCGAATGAGCACTCGCGGCGACGGACTCCCCGAGTTGGACAAGTTGGATTGGGATGGAACGCGAAACGAGGCCACTTTGTGCGATGGAACGCAGCAGTTCTCTCAGCTGTTTCTCTTCCGCTGCGAGCGAAGGGGCGGAGAAACAGCAACACTCACTCCGAACCGAATTCGATAAGCCTCGCGCGAGAAGGGAGCGTTTTGTTGCTGTTTTTCACTTGAGTTTTTCGTCACTGTATTAAACTTCAGAAAACTGTGTCACGACAATCCACTTTTAATACGAAACTAACAGTTATTAGCACGATGGAAACTGCACGTTCGATAGTGTTTCACAAGCCAAAATTACTTTTATTTTCAAGTGGCAAAAGATCCGTCCGGCGGTTTCAGTTTACCGATGCATCCGTCGTCACGCGTTGATTTGAGTTGACTCGAGAGACCGAAATGAAACCAAAATGAACTTTCCGGATGAATTCTGATAGAGAGACAGCCGAAATGTCAACACGACGCAGGACAATCATTTATTTTTCATTGGGGTTGGAGTTACCGGTGCAGTGACAAAGTACCATAAAGACAAATGCTATAATAGTTAATTTTTGGTTAGAATCATGCTCTAAGTTCGAAAACGCGAAGGAAAAAAATGTAATATACCGCATTTAGTTCACCACTGGACTGCGAACTGCGACTTCATAAGTGCGAAAACGTAAATAAAAGTGCGCGATTGCATCAAATCAGGTTGATGTCTTCGGCGCACTATTTCTTCAATCTATGGTGAACAAGTGCTCTGAACACACCAAGTTGATTTGATGCTATCGCGCACTTTTATTAGCGTTTTCGCACTCGTAAAAACTAGTGCGATAGTCCAGTGGTGAACTAAATGCGCTATAGAACGGATTTTTTTTTCAACTTTCCATATAATACAAGGTTGATGATTTGAAATCGATTTTTGTTATATTTTGCAAATATACACTATGTTTCATAACTATAGATCCAAACAATATTTTTGGATACACGAATATGTAGAATGAATTCGAATCATATTGTTCTCCTGTTTCATTCATTATTTTTTTAGAGTAGACATGAAAAAAATAATAATTTGATATTATTACAAATGTGTTCTCTGAATCTGATAAATAATCAATTCCTCGGGTTGTGCCATTATCTTGTATAAGCATGTGTGATATTTTCAATAAATCTAAGATAATTCGAAAAAGGGTGTTTTAATAAGTATATATTTTTTACAAAATGAAAAAAAAACAAAAACCAACTCAAATCACACTACGTACTGTTGTTTGATATTGTAACATTGTTATTTAAGCGATTTCCTTAATGCTAGATATTGGAAATGATTGTAATAAGTGTGCTCTAGTTAGAAATCAATGTACTTCACGCGTAGCGTTCGTAACACTGTTAAAAATTTTAACTCACTTCTAATGTGTACCCCACACTGTGGAGTACACATTTAGAGTGTAAGCAAGCGATTGAATTACCGAACACCCTGCCTCTTTAACGGAAAAATATTTAATCTTCGATCGGGTGGTCCGCTATAGCTATATTAGATGTGAATAAAGCGAGACGGATCAGTCTCAGTTAGAACACCAAACAGCGTACATATTTATTCAAAATTATCAACGAGAAAGTTCCCCGAGCTCTCAAACAGTTCCTTTGAGAAAACATATAACACACCAGAAGATCCGCAAGTGGTAAGGTAGGCAAAACAATCTGTCTTGGAAATTTGTTTCTGTTGCTGATTAGGATGAATCACACTGCGTTGTGTGGGGCTGCCCGCTCGCTTCACGATAGATAGCCGTAGTTTTTTTTTTCGAGTTTGGGAACGTTCAAAAATTACGTCCAACATTTGGGGGAGGGGGGGGGTCTAGAAAAGTGTCACAGTACGTATATTGGGTATAGGCACAGACAAACAGACGTAACACTTCGAACATTTTTCGAATCAAATCATAGTTACGGAAACATGTTCGCCCAATGCTAAAAGGACTGAGTTTGGCCGACCATCAACTAGGTGGCGGTAGTGGGCAACGTCAAACTCGAGCAAAAACGATGCGAGCGCCACGGGTGGTCAGTTGGCCAACTATCAAATTTTCAAATAGACCGTTAAATCGATGTACGATGCAAAATATCAGAGTGTTACGTCTGTTTGTCTGTGGTATAGGGAAATTGCGTGGCAGAGGGGGGAGGGGGACTCTAGAAATCCAGAAAAACGATGGACGTAATTTTTGGATCTTCCCTACATGCTTGCTTCCTTGAGGTCTCCAGTTAGCCTAGTGGTTAAGGCTATGGATCGCCAATCCGGAGACGGCGGGTTCGATTCCCGTTCCGGTCGGGAAAATTTTCTCGACTCCCTGGGCATAGTATGTAGGGTATTGGTTCCCTTATTAAGCATGTGGCTCCCATTTTCATCTGCTATTCTGCTATTCTGCTATTATCAACGCACCCCCTGGCTTTCGCCCATCTGCGTTGTCTTTTCACTAGGCAATACGTCTACCAATTGATGTTTATGGGCTTGCCGGACCAAGTCATGTAGCTAAGCCAAACACCCCACCTACAACTGTTGGGTAGGCACCATTGTCCCGCCCACTGGTCTTTTACAGCTAGTTGTAGGTGCATGTGTGCGTGTAAGTATTGGTGTATGTGTGTTAGTGTTGGTGTATTGTAGGCGCCAACTCGTTCTAATCCACTCTGATTGCTAACACCCTATTGAACTATTACCCTTAAATCTGGCAATCTATGAAATAGAATGAGTTAAGTGCCTGTACATTAGTATGGTACACGCTTGTATGGAAAAAATAAATCCTCGCTCCAGTCGACTTTTTAGATTTCATTTAGGTCCCATATGAACTGTGCAAAATTTCAGCGCAATCGGTGA
Organism: Aedes albopictus; assembly: GCF_035046485.1. NCBI lineage: Eukaryota > Metazoa > Arthropoda > Insecta > Diptera > Culicidae > Aedes > Aedes albopictus. The sequence continues at coordinate 213,759,187 of NC_085137.1, forward strand.
AACTATAATTTAGCGCAAGCGGTTCAAAGTTTTCATAGGATTTACTATGGGAAAAGTTACACTTTCAGATAAAAAATCCCAGAGGTCGTCCCTTGTCTCCTTGATTCAAATCGATCAATGTTTCTTGTAGAAAAATAAATTATGAAACTTTCCTTCGCAGACAGCAAAACAATTGGATGCTTGTGAAAAAAGTTATTGATTTATTAACGATTAGTGATCCAACGAACGGCTTTTTATTTTGTTTTATCAGCAGCACTGCTGCTGCCGTTGTTGCATGGGGTGGCGGGAGGCATCACCACCCCCAGAAACAGCAGCAGCCAAGGCAGCAGCTACAGTGCTGCTAATAAAACAAAACAAAAAGCCGTTCGTTGGATCACTAATCGTTAATAAATCAATAACTTTCTTTTCAATAACTAATCGGTAATAAATTAATAACTTTTTTCACAAGCATCCAATTGTTTTGCGGTCTTCGAAGGAAAGTTTCATGAATTATTTTTCTACAAGAAACGTTGATCGATTTGAATTAAGGAGACAAGGGGCGACCTCTGGGATTTTTTATCTGAAAGTGTAACTTTCCCCATAGTAAATCCTATGAAAACTTTGAACCGCTTGCGCTAAATTATAGTTTCACCGATTGCGCTGAAATTTTGCACAGTTCATATGGGACCTAAATGGGATCTAAAAAGTCGACTGGAGCGAGGATTTGATGTTTGTCCCATACTACTGTACATAACAGTCAGTTAATCAAACAAGGAATATTAGTATTTAAGCGAAGATACAATGAAGCAACGCCCCGAACCTCGAGAGCACAAACCCCAAGAACCAAATGACAGGCTGCGCGAACAGTCGATCGACTGGCCACCACCAGTAAATAACCAATCGAGCAAACCCTCCAGCACAAACCGCCACCAGCTCTCCCGACCTGCGCCCAACAAATTTGAGGCACAGCCCAGCCATAGCTTCACCTTAAAACCAAAATCTAGATTGCAGAGCACAATACTTCCCAAATAACCACGCAGCTCGGATCGCAAATCACGCACAACACGTCACAAATAAGACAAACACTACCCCGCCCGCACAAACGAAACCGATCTAGGGTAGAGAAGGGTCTCTTTTCACTCCAACCCGGACTCAACTGCACCCACAGGGTATTGTGCCTTGCAAGATAAATCCGCGAAACGCGTTTGTCTTCTTCTTTTTCATCAAGTTGCCAAAATTTGACCGCACCACTATGAACGACCTGATGGTCAGAAATTCTGCATGCGGCGCTCATATCAAATCCACATGAGGCTGCGGCGATATGGCCGCGAGGAGATGTACGCGATACAGACGCAATGTGGAAATGGAAAAGATGAAGCCGTATCCTCCTGCAGCATCACTAAAAACATCTTGATTATTAAATACAAAGCCGACGAGGTGATGCGTATGCGTATAGTGATACAATGTCGCGATAAATATTATAACGATTTCTGGCCACTTGAGATGCCTTTGTGCTAACTTTTGTTTTGATGTGAACGGCCTGAAGGCTGCTGCGATGCTGCTGGGTGGGTGACAGTATTTGTTCGATTTTGACATTGCGTCTGTATCGCGGGAATCTCCTAGCGGCCATATCGCCGCCGCCCAATGTGGATTTATTATAAGCGCCGCAATAGCGCACCCCACACACACTGCACTCATGCATCCATCACGACCCGAGCCGCACGGTCACCTGGGTTGCTTCTATCTGCATGACCTCACCCAATCTGTAACGCAGAGTTTAAATCCCTCTCTTGCATTACAAAGCAGTCCCTCTTCCCAAAGTTTGTGCGTGGTATAAATGAGATTATAAAGCTGAAGAAATCGTCACCAACACAACCGCCAACAATGAGCACTCAATGGTGTCGGCAGAATCAATGACGACCCCCTCAGTCCCAAACCCAATTATCCTACACTACCCAAGTAACCACAATGCTGAAGCCGTACGCACTGCACGTACAAAGTACATACGGACCTACCCGCACCGCCCAAACAAACCACCTAGGCCGAACACAAGCGAAAAGCGTCGCCACCACTGTTGAACCACGACTATACCAGAAGGTATAATCGCAATTAAGCAATCGTAGATCCATTCCCCGCTCCTACTCAGCCCTAACGATCCATAGCAATGCTTGTCAATATATGCACCCCACACACGCAACCCCCACGACCCAACAGTATGGTCACTTGAGTATCCCTGGGATTTTGATTACATGATGGTCAGGGATCACAGCCATCAAAACGTTCCACACTTTACCAGGGCTTGCGACCTGTAACCATGATGATTTCCGCTATGGGAAACCATGATGGCTAGCGGTGTTAAGCATGTGGCTCCCATTTTCATCCTACTGAAAACAATGGAATGAAGCGTTGTTTGTTTTGTTTCTTATTTTTGTATTTTTTGTTAGAAGTGAGCACGCATGAAACCAAAAAGACCGGAATCAATCGGTGCCGTGATCGCTTGTTTTCGAATAGGATGAACATGGGAGCGTGAGATTAACGATGGCACTCGCACCCTATCATTGTATTGTGCATCCCAGCTTAATCACTCAGATGCTGATGATCTCGACCAGCCGTCGTTTATCGCGAAAAGATTGCGCCCCGTTTGATTTGTATACGGCGGCTGATTATCCATTACAGCTCCCACCCGGCGGCTGCAAAAACAGTTTTAGCCAAGGTGCACACCGTGTGTAAATCATACGTGCGCGGTCTGGCGCGATCTGATGCTGCGCGTTTCGAACGCAACTTGTTGAGAATCTAAGATAAGCGCGACAATACTTGCCTCACAATATAAAAATTCATGCAATGGCAGACAAAGGAAGCCCTTCAATAATAACTGTGAAAATGCTTAAAGAACACTAAGTTGAAACGAGGCAGGCCAAATCCCAGTGGGGACGTAGAGCCAGAAAGAAGAAGAAGATGCATGCTTCCTCCCTGCTCCACACCCCTCTTCAGCAGGACATTTTTATAGCATAGATGAGTAATAACAATATTTTGTCCACCCGTGGCCCAATTCGTTACACACTGTGCGCCGGCTTCGGATGAACGGCCCGAAATGAACCCTTTCACCGACTTTGACGTCTACGTCCTTGAAGGCGACTTCCGGTTGCGATCGGTACGAGTACGGACGTGTTTGAGAGAGAGTGCGGAAAAATACAAATTTTTGCTGATTAAATTTCTAAAACTAGTCCAAACGTTGAGATTTCGAAGCTAAGTGTTAACGACGCGTAGTGCGTCATCAGCATCATTGAAATCTCGCTCGAAATTTCAAAGTGATAAAACTCAGTTACCAAAGCGCAAATTTGGATGAAAATGAATCATCCCATATGCTCACTCGTGGTGAGTGTGATGATACTTTTTCAGCTGCGTGACTGCAGAATTGCCCGTTTTTTATCACTTCAAAAACGCGAGGCAAACAATCATTGAAAATTAAAAAGTCAATGATTCCTATGAAAATTCTGTGATGCACCAAGTCACCTTAAATAGTATTCATAAGAGTGGTGTTAAACAAAAAGAAGGCTTATTTGGGGAAAATATGAGTGCAGTTGGCGGTGCCCCCACGGGGGCGCCGATGATAGTACAAAATGGCGGAATAGACGATGTGCTCAACAGCGAACAACAGAATGCAGAGCAAAATCAAAATGGCGGAAGAGTGTTTGAGAAGTTCTTCTACAAACAATGTGACAGCGGACCGTACAAAGTGGTAGTGCAGAAGACGATCGACGAAAATCAAGTGGGAAATGAAGTGCGACTGAACGGAATCAACAAAATCACAGTGGGAATTCTGTTGAAGAAGAATGGATTTGCAAAATCAGTGATGGACATCAAGAAGATCGGAAGAGCAAAGGTGCTCGTGTTTTTCAGTGAATGGAAAGAGGCAAACAGGCTGGTGACGTGCCAGAACCTTTCGCTGAAGCGGTTCAAAGCATTCATTCCGAAGAGCGTTGTGACTGTGAAAGGAGTAATCGCGGGAATTCCAGAGGAGTTGGAGGCAGAGGAAATACTAACGGACATCGAGACAAACAAGGAAGTGATGGAAGTATTCAGGATGCAACGAACGGTGGCACCCGGCAAACGAGTGCCGATCAAAAAGCTAGGCGTAGTATTCCGAAGCAACAAGTTGCCAGAATATGTCAGAGTCTACTCGGTCATAACGAAGGTGGAGCCGTATGTGACGAAGGCGGTCATGTGCAATGCATGTCTACGCTACGGTCACATCGCCCTAAACTGCAAGAGCCGGAAACGATGCGGAAACTGTGGCGAAACACACGAGGAACAGGTCAACGATCAAGAGTGCCCGAATCAAACGCGATGTGTACACTGCAAGGACAGTCATAAGTCGTCCGACGTCAAGTGCCCAGAACGCAAGAAGCAAAACGACATCAAGAAGCTAATGGCCAGCAAGAATCTGACGTACCAGGAAGCTCGTGATGAATTTCGAGTGGTCGTAAGTAACGGATTCACCATCCTCGAAAAGGCAGATGAGTTTCCTTCGATCTACGAAAGCTTCACGAACGTATTGAAGAAGTCTACTAATCAGGAGGTAAGTGCTTCGAAATACCAATCGGCACCAAGGGCAAACAACCGCAACGTAACAGTGGAACAGAAAGGAAAGAATCTAGGAACAGTAAAGAAGCAGATACGCCCAAAGGACAAGAAACCAGAAAACAAGTACAAGGAGAGAGAAATCGACGAGGATGGATTTGAAACAGTGAGGTATTCGAACAAGAAGAGGAAGACAGATGCAGAATACAGGGAGGAACAAGAAGTAACCAAGCCGGAAACACAGGTAATGACTGTTGAAAAACATTTGGAGCTGAGGAAAAGATGGGAAGACAAAATGAAGGAAATCGCACGACAAAAGGACGAGTTACAATCAACGGTTGGAAGGACATTCAACCAGCTGTCGCAGGCCATTGCGACGAAGGACGAAAACGGGTACTACGTAGTCATGGAGGTAGTCAAGCAGCTAGCGATGTCTCTGGGGTATGAGGTAGAGGATGGAATACCCAAGGATATTTCCGAAAATGGCGACGTTCAAGATATTACAGAGTAATATACAAAGCCTCAACAGAAACAAAAACGAACTGGCGCATGAGTTACATTCAAGAACACTCGACGTAGCACTGCTATCCGAAATATGGACAAACGATAATACCATAGCGTTATCGAATATAACAGGTTATCACAAAGTGCTTAAGTCACGACAGGAACGAATCGGCGGAGGAGTTGGAATATTCCTCCGCGATGTGTACAACTATGTACCACTGGATCTAACTTCTAGCGAGATGCTGGAGGTTATAGGAATCACTATACCTAGTAAAAACTTGAGTCTAGTGTCGATATACGTAAACCCGAGGATAACAATGTCAGAGCTAAGCGCAGGACTAGAGAAACTTTTTGCTGAAACAGAAGCCTACAAAAATCTGCTGATTGGAGGAGACTTCAATGCCCACAACGAAGCCTGGGGCTGTGAAACCACCAATAGCAAAGGTAAGCTCATCATGGACATAATAAATTCCAAACAACTGCTGATCCTAAACAGCGGAGCGAAAACGTACCGGCCTACGTCCCTCAACTGTACTCCCAGTGCGATTGACCTGACACTATGCACACCGGACTTGTTCATCGAACTTGCTTGGACTGTGAAAGATTATTCATTTGGAGGTTCAGCACATCTGATAATAGATATCGAACTAAAGAATACCCAATCCAAGAAACAACGGCCCATACAGAATCGAAGGAAGATAAATGAGGAAGTAGCGCTCATAAATGCGGACTCGATTACGGATCTGGAATGCATAGTGGCTGATACGATCAAAAGGAATAGCGGAGTAAGCGAATTCGTCCCTAAGTACTACTGGAACGACGAGCTCTCTTTGTTATATAGAAGGAAGCAGGAATGTTGGAGAGAGTTCAACCGCCTCTCTAACGAAGAAAATTTGGTAAAATTACAAAGAGCGAAGGCGGTTTTTCTACGGAAGAAGAAGGAGCTGAGGAAAGAGAACTTGGCAGCCATAACTAAGGATATCGACCCTAGGAACACAAAGGCAAACTGGAGGTTGGTGAAACGACTGCGTTACAGCCATGAAAACAAGGACAAAAACAATCTAGTACTCACAGAGAAGGCAAAAGCGTTGGAGTTTCTGGAAGGACATTTTGGGCCAACGCAGCTAGCGATCGTGCCGCCCAAAAGACCAAGTGCCTCATCGGAAAACAAGCTACTTGATCTGGAACAATGGAATCGCATAATCAATAAAAAGAAGGGCCACTCAGCACCAGGAACAGATAGAGTGACGTACGAAATCCTGAGAAATTTGAACACAGGGACGAAACAGAAAATCATCGAAGAGATCAACTCATACTACGCCGCTGGCAGTTTGCCGGACAGACTAAAAGAGATCAGAATAGTTCCAATCAGGAAACCTGGTCGAGATGCAACAGAAGTGTCATCATATAGGCCGATAGCATGTCTATCGACAATTGTCAAGTCAGCTAACTCAGCAGTCTTACAGCGAATCCAGCAACACGTGAAGAAGGAACAGCTCATACCGGAATTGTCTTTTGGCTTTAGGCCGGGATGTTCAACTGAGGATTGCCTGGAATTTGTGACCAATCATCTGATGGCAGCAAAGAGAAGCAACATGATCAGCGTTGCTGTATTCTTCGATTTTTCCAACGCGTTCAACGCAGTAGACGTGGACATCCTTATCGAATCATTGACCGAGATGAACTTCGAAGAGGAAATCAGAGTATGGATAGAGAACTTTTTGAAAAACCGGAAGCTGATAATGCGAACAGAACAGGGAGTGGTGTCAACGACCATTTCAAGAGGATTACCCCAGGGGGATGTGCTATCGCCAACTCTCTTCAACCTATATACGGCAGAGCTCCATAAAACAGACCATGAAGACGAAAACGTGGTGACGGTGCAATATGCGGATGATTTCGTGAAGATAGTAAGCGGAAAAAGTTTGGCCGAGGTCAAGGAAAAGGCGCAGCTAGCGATAGACAGCTTCGTATCCTGCAGCGAACGACTGAACTTGGCAATCAATGGAAGCAAGACCAAAGCAATAGTATTTCAGCCAAAAGAAACGAAGATAGACCTCAAGATCAAGGATGACAACATAGAATGCGTCAGATACTACAAACATCTGGGCGTCTACGTAGACAATAATCTGAACTTCGGTACACATGTGAGAGAGCTGAAGCACAAAATCAAGGATCGACAGAACATGCTGAAAATCATCGGTAGCATCAAGAAGGGAGCGACACCAAAAGTAATGGTGTTGTTCCATAAAGCCCTATACGGAGGATTCCTACGATATGGAAGCTCCATCTACGGTAGTACATCAAAAACCTATCGAAACGCGTTGGATGTAACACATCGACAATGCCAGCGAATAGCCACGGGATGCTCGAAGACAACACCTATAAACACATTGGCCGCCTTAGCAAACGAGGAACCATTAGAACTACAACGATACTATTGGACAAAGAAGAGGATATCAGGTCACTTCAGGAAGCAAAATGTGGTGTATCGCCAATTGCTACAACTGAGGAACGACGATCCAAACGAAAACAAAAGATATACGTACATCGAAAGGATCTACAAGGAAAACTTGGAGGAAGTCACTAGAGTCTACGAGGATGTTTCGGCGGAGACGGCCTATGAGGTCATTATTCGACATCAAATAGACGGAATGCCTATCAACAAGACGAATATGGCACCCTCTACTATGAGGCAAATCGTATTGGAATACATAAGCCAAAATTACACCCAATGGAGACTGGTGTACACGGATGCATCGAGAACAGCAGACGCCTGCGGAATCGGCGTCTACGAACAGGAAAACGGAATCAATATCAGCATCGGATTACAGAACCACTCCAGTATCATGACGGCGGAGCTATTGGCCATTCGGGTTGGCCTAGAAGAAATAGCAAAGTTGGACAGACAAAATACGGTAATACTCACCGACTCACAATCAGCATGCCTGCTGTTGGAAAAACATCAAGATTCCAGGTTATGGGACAGTCTCACCGGATACATTTGCAGAGAGCTGCAATCGACGGGAACAGTACTCCAATGGATCCCCGGACACGTCGGTCTAGCCGGCAATGAAGCCGCGGATGCGCTCGCCAAGGGTGGTTTGACCAGTAATGCCATAATGGTCAACAAACTTCTCTGGAATGACATCGTATTACGTTACAAGAAGCAACTTGCAGAAGCAACTAACGAGTGGTACAAAAACATTGCCCTTTGTGAAAACAAAGGCAAAAAGTTCTACGAACTTTTCAGCAGCTTCCCACTAAAACCGTGGTTCTGGAACGCAGAATTCAATGGTGAAGAAGTGAGAACGCTAAACAGGATACTGGCCGGACACGATTTCTCCAACTTCTGGCTAGCAAAAATGCGGCTGGCGGAGTCTGATGAATGCGATCTATGTGATGAAATGGACACAACGGAACACATGCTGCTAAACTGCATAAAGTACACCCACATCAGGAACCACTTCGATTGGGAACAACATAGACGCATACAAGACCTAGTACGAGAGGAAAATGAGGAAAATGGACTGAAAAATGAAGAGATGAAAAACATACTAAAATTCATCCGAATGTCAAGGCTAAAAGTGTAACGACGGTTACGACTAACCGTCACAGTCAGTGGCGTTTATGAGGCACAGCTCCTCGGGCCAAACGGAAAACGAAACTCCAACAACAACAACAATACGTCCTTGAAGAAAAACTAATCTTTTCTTCTAGTGTCGAATTCGCGACGGCGGCGGTGGCGGCGACGACGACGACGACGAGAGTGCAAAGCAAACAGCAAGCAGTAGTGTGTGAGCGGATGCAGTTCTAGTGTAGTGTGTTCCGTTCCGTGATCGTCGCGGGTTCCGTGTGCATCGCCGCAGATGATAATGCATCATCAGCTGACCCTACAAGTCCAGAACCGATATTTCCGCGTACAGTTTGATTAGCAGTCGCATTCCCGCGCTTTGTGCCACCTGAGTATTGTGTTAGTAGAACAGCATCTTTTCTGGTGAGGAATATATCTAGGACAGCCAGGATGACTAAAGATTCGCAAATAAGCAGCTGGTGAGTGTGCGATGGTACCTAGGTACCTACCTATCTTGAATGTGCGGCTAAGTGCGTGAGAAGTATGACGACGATTTCGCGACTAATCATGTAATCTTTCCCTGTGTGTTTGTTTCGTTTCGCGCAAAAATAGCGATCGCTGCCCAAGGCTAGTGGCATTCGGAAATGTGCTGCTGGACATCAGTGTCGAGCTGCACGACAACAAGATCCTCAAGGATTTCGACCTGAAGGAGGATGACCAGCGGGAAATTCCAGCGGATAAGTTGGCCCGGTTGGGGGCCGTTGCCGTGGAGACGTAAGTGCTGATGGGTCAATACATTTTATACGTGCTTGCCTGCCTGCTACCTAAAACATATCCTTCGTGGGGGTCGCGCTCTAACACCACCAGCGCAGCCGATGCTGAAGTAGGTAGTTCGGTTGCACTGCAGCAGCACATGAGCTGGTTATTGCGAATCAGATAAAAAACCAGTTTGAGTCTGAACGCCAACAAGCTAAGTATAGCATTAACTATGTTCAATGACTCAATGAGCTGTGTAAAAGTGCTGCTGAGCGGTTCAGGCGTGTAGGTAGTTAGAATATTTTGAACAGAAGGGAAGGGTGGCATCTGGCCAAACTGTAAGCGAATTCGTTTCTTTAGCGGGGTTGGAATAATTCCATTTTCTTAATCTGCACGCCAAACTGGACCGAAATCCAGACAGAATCATCAGTAGATTGACCATGAACATTAACTAGATGCGAAATTCAAATCGGAGATCACTCCGATCAGTATTTTTACGCACTAGCCGATCCATTTGATCGCTATTTTGCAGAAGTGGCCGATGACGGCGTTACTTTAGTTAGAGATCCCTTTCCTCTTTCCTCCTTCCTTGGGTACAGCATATATCAATTTTCCAAAGGGGTCGCCATCTCAAAAAAGTTGGGAACCACTTGAGATATGGTGCTTCGACGTGAACAGAAGCTGAAGCTTTGTCCAGCTGTTGGGGAAAACCATCCATTATGGTTTCTTCAAAACCATACTCGAACTTGAAAGATAAGTATTTGACTCGGGTTGAATCTGGGTACGATGGAAAATCCCGTAACAAAACATAATTTATACAAGAGATAGGCATTTACTGCCCCCATTCGCACAACAATTCCATGTGAATAGGAAACCCAGCAAAGGTGGGACTGTTTTGCGAATAGCGGTAGTTTAGCCTACTTGTTTTTAAAAATTAGCGTTAGCGTAGGGCCCATATAGCCGAGGCGGTAAACGCACGGGTATTCAGCATGACCATGCTGAGGGTGACGGGTTCGATTTCCGGTCGGTCCAGGATCTTTTCGTAAAGGAAATTCCCTTGACTTCCTTGGGCATAGAGTATCTTCGTGCCTGCCACACGATATACGCATGCAAAATGGTCATTAGCAGAGGAAGCTCTCAGTTAATAACTGTGGAAGTGCTCATAGAAGACTAAGCTGAGAAGCAGGCTTTGTCCCAATGAGGACGTTACGCCAAGAAGAAGAAGAAGCGTAGTCACGGTCGGTATAGGTACCTCGTAGATTTATGAACCTTCTGATAATCTTGCTCAGACTGCTTTTAAGAACAAGGCTAGGGATTTAACATTGGTCCAAACTTAAACAAGAATACCAAAAGCATCAAAGCATGAATGGCACTAGGGGGATTCACTTAACAGCGTAAACTGATTAAACTGATTAAACGTCGCGATCACCAAGGCAATCTTTGATTATTTCATTTGCGAAATCATGAAACATTTCAAATAAGCAGAAAATCATGGCTTACGCAGCAATTTAATCTGTTTAGTGAATACCCTTACTATCTCCGGCCACATCCATCTTAAACGCAATTTGGAATAGCGGAAGAAATATGGATGTAGCATTTACACAAGGTGTCCTATTTTTGGACCTTTTCGCTTGTCCAGAAATTTAAGAGCGCTAACACAGCGCAACATTTTTTTTGTCTCAATAGCAAACTTATGTGTCTCTGGCAGATTTTGGGCCGCTGAATCCGAATCCCGGCTCAAATTGGCTCCAGCACGTCACAATTTTGAGCTTTACCTCAATTTATAGGGCGAAATATGCGTTTTTGGACTGTTTTAATTGCAAGCCATTAGGCATGGAATTTTTTTTTATGAAGTATTCGAAGGGTAAATTGGTCAGTTAAGGCAAAACTGGAAGCATTTCATTTTTTTCAGTTTTTGATTTTTTATAAAATAACGAAGCAATATTTTCAAAAACGGTTTTCGTACACATGTAGAGTATGGATCAGTGTATCTTCTGATTTTTTTTCGTGTTGAAAAAGTTTTCCATTTTTTCAAAAACCATTTTTTTGTTGAATTTCGTTCAAAAAATGTTTTTTCAAAAACGAAAAACATTTTCCAATACGAAAAAAAAATCAGAAGATACCTTGAACCATTCTCTACATGTGTACGAAAACCGATTTTGAAAACATTGCTTCATTGATTAATGAAAAATCAAAAACCAAGAAGTGAGGAAATGCTTCCAGTTTCGCCTTAACATATAAATTAACTGCTCCTATTCGCATAACAGTCCCATGTGTTTGCTGGGATTCCTATTCACATGGGACTGTTGTGCGAATGGCGGCAGTTAACGACTCATGCAAAATATTTCGTTTTACCAAATCAGTAACAAATTTTGAAAACGACGTATAATCAATGGTGTAGCATTGATTATACGTCGTTTTCAAAATTTGTTACCGAAATCAAATTTCATACATTTAAGCATTTTATGTTGGCAAGTAAACTTGCATACAACTTTTGGAGGGTGACTTGTATGGGAAATATCGTACCTACCATACCACCGAGAAAAAATTTCTCAGAAAATTTTCCACCATAGAGAAAAAACGCCTAAAAATGCTGATAAAAGTACCGTCTGTATCATAGATTACTTTCAACAAATTTTTCTAAGCGCAAAAACTAATGTTCTTCCTTTCGTTCTTTGACACCAAAATGGAATCTCTTACCGTTTTGGAGATATCGCCTGAAAACCAACGGAGAGTCGCTATATTTTCATAGGAAGCCATCTACAACAGCGGCCGTTCACTTGTAGCAACACATTTGCGTTGCAACGAGCAAATGACATTCTCCCATTGCAACGTAACTTTGACACCAACGTGCATTGGAGTACACTGCCAGCATGACTGACAGCTCAGCCACAGACAAACAGACGTATCACTTAGAACAAATTGCGATAAAAATCATCGTCACGAAAACATAATCGCCCAATGCTAACCAGGCTGTGTTACGCAAATCACTCAGTAGGTGGCAGTAGTGAGCAAACGTCAAACAGGAGCAAAAACAATGCGAGTGCCGTGACCGAGCGATTTGCGAACTACAAAATATTTGAACTAATCGTTAAAAAGGGTAACGATGAGAAGTGAGTAGAGTGAGACGTCTGTTTGTCTGTGGCTCAACTATGACACTTTATTGCTTTTTAAATGCAACAATTTATCAAATTTTAAAAAATAAATGGATTTGTAACTAAAAAGCGTTGCAAATAACAAGTTCACAAAGAGCAAACGCATATTTGAACATATATTTTCCATATCAATTAAAGTAATCATATGCAAACGGTTAGTGGATATCAGGTAACTATAAGGTCTCTTTACACACAAAACTTTGTTTTCTTTTTATAGTGTTTTTGTTGCTTACAAATTCATTGGTATGTCGATTCTTCTATACACAATAATGACAATGAGATCATTTTCCACTCAATATTTAGTTGCATGATCTGTGCAAAATGTGTTTGTATGATGTGCTTTGAGAAAAACATTTACTTAAAACTTAACAGAACTTTGAAATATATATATACCATAGATTAGACTGATTAGAGGAACAAACATGTACAATGTACTAATTAGTACGGGCAACAAATTAAAGCAAAGAGTTTTCCATGCCTACAACTTCTTAACGCACTGATAAAACATTGTTGCTTTAAACCAAGCTTATCATGTTCTAAGAAGCGACACAATTCCAACAGTGACGATAATAATGTTTAGCAATGATCACATAAACATTGATTCCGAGTAGGTATAGAGCTACTCAGTGTACAAAAGTTGCGATAGCGCGATACGCTCGAGGATCGATCATTATCGTCAAAGTAAGTTTTGACATTTATTAATGAAAAAAATCTATTCAATCAAATCAATTTATAACTTATTTTTCTTATTATTGGTTTGTTTTCAAAGTACTTCATCAGTTTTGAGAACTATCATGACAAACAATTTGATTCGCGTAGACCTTGTTATCTTTATTTAGGTATTAACAATTTGCTGAAAAAACTTGAATCTATTCAACGTTTCGTCAATCATCATGAACTACATGACGGTATTTTGCAAATGTCAAACTAGAACATAAACGATCCAAACTATTCGAGTAGCCCAGTATTCGCTTTTCCTACTACCCATAATATATTCGAATCAACCAATGAATCGATGCACGGTTCAAATTATCAAAATATTGTCTAAAATTGTTTAATGCTCTAAGATGCCGAGTAAATGTTTAATTTTGAGAAATCCTCTAACGTCCTCATTTATATTCACATCCTGTGCATTTACCAAGCTCCATTGATCAGCATTGGATCCTTAACTATATCTTTTGAAAATTTCTAGAATGCTTTCTTTATTTCTGAACGAATCAAAAGAATTATAATAAAAAATACAACACAAATAAACATTTTTGTTACTTACGCAGTTTAAATTATTACACCATTTAACCTGTAACAAAAGGACCGTCATATCGCACACATTTTTCCATCAGTTAATAAATTTCCAGCTTGCTCTCAGTATGAAGCTTGCGTTCAACATTTCGTATAAGAAACACAGCGCAACAAAAAATAACTTTTTGTCTGTCTCAAGAGCAAACTTATGTGTCTCCGAAGGATTTTGGGCCGCTGAATCCGAATCCGGGCTGCTCTAACTAAGATTTGCTCCAACACGTCACAATTTTGAGCTATACCTCAATTTATTGGGCAAAATTTGCGATTTTGGGCTTTTTTGACTGCAAGCCATATAGCAAGGACATATTTTTTTTAAACAATCAAAAGGTTAATTGGTCAATTAACATCTAAATTAACGACTCATGCAAAATATTTCGTTCTACCAAATCGAATTTGATAGTTTTAAGCGATTTATGTTAGGTACGATATTTCCCATACAAGTCATCCTCCAAAAGTTGCATGCAAGTTTTCATACTAACATAAAATGCTTAAATCTATAAAATTAGATTAGGTAAAATGAAATATTTTGCATGAGTCGTTAATTTAGATGTTAATTGACCAATTAACCTTTTGATTGCTTAAAAAAATATTTCCAAGCTTAATGGCTTGCAGTCAAAAAAGCCCAAAATCGCATATTTTGCCCTATAAATTGAGGTATAGCTCAAAATTGTGACGTGTTGGAGCAAATCTGAGCCCGGATTCGGATTCAGCTGCCCAAAAACCTTCGGAGACACATAAGTTTGTTCTTGAGACAAAAAAATGTTGCGCTGTGAAATTATTCGATGTAAAATTCAGTTAAATGAGATAGAAATTCGCTGTGTAGTAACCATTCTTTAATAATAGTTAATAGTTAGTCTTTCGTTTCCTAAATTGAAATGGAAAACATATAGGGTTTGAGTGCAATAAGTAATCTCACGATCACCGGTGGCATTCGCTCGTTGTAAACCCGTAATTTTAAACACATTTTATATACAAACACGATCATTACAAAACATGACTGTTCAATGCATTTAAGAGACACTCAAGTGCCATAGATGTGCTGTCAGTGTACTCCGATGCACGTTAGTGGCAAACTTACGTTTCAATGAGAGAATGTCATTTGCTTGTTGCAATGCAAATGTGTTGCGACAAGTGAACGGCCGCTGTTGTAGATGGCTTCCTATGAAAATATAGCGACTGGCCGTTGGTTTTTAGCTATATCTCCAAAACGGTAAGAGATTTCATTTTGGTGTCAAAGAACAAAAGGAAGAACATTAGTTTTTGCGCTTAGAAAAAAATGTTGAAAATAATCTATGATACAGACGGTACTTTTATCAGCAGTTTTTTTTTTCTTGGTGTACTTTTATTGGATTGCTGAGGTAATTTCGCGTTGATTTCACTAAAAAAAAGTTTGTTCTACGATGCATAGTTTTTGAGATATGATTTTCTAAAATTTGGGGTGTTTTAGAAAATTTTGCAAAATCGTGAAATTTCATCTAGCGTTTTCCGGGAAAATAGTCCTCTATGATTTTTTAGAATGCCACATATGATCATATACCCGCGACCTCTATCTGGTGAAATTTTCATTGAAATCGGAGACCCTTCGGCCCAAACTGTTCGGTAATAAAAAAAATCCTCTTATGTATCTATTCTCGTCAATCTGAGTCCTGGATCAATGTGATATTTTGATGTGTTAAATAAACAATTCCTCAAGGGATCGTCATCTCAAAAATACTAGTAGCCACTCAAGGTCAAATAAGTCTATGGTATGGTGCTTCGTCGTGAACAGAAGCTACAGCTGCTGGGGAAACCCCTCGGGAAACCCATCAATTGCTTCTTTAAAATCATACTCAAGTTGGAATGATAGCTATTTGACCCGCGATGAATCTGCCTACGGCGGAAGATCCCGCTGTAAAAATGAATTACAGATAAGCAGTTAGCATAGGTTAAATGCTGAATTTAAATTAGAATAACTTACAGTGACGCAATCCGAAAGCTCTGGATTGCCTGCAAAACATTGACAGGATGCAAAAGCGCGAGACTCGCTTCTGTGAAAGACTGTGTCATTTATTGTAGCCTCACCTCTACTTGGTCTACACCGGTGGTTCCCAAAGTGGGCGAAATCGCCTCTCAGGGGGCGAAAATTTGAAAAACCAAAAATGGGGGGCGAGAATACTAAAAAGGGGGGCGATTTCTCAAATGATTGAGAAGCATCAAAAGTATTGAAATGTGTTGTATTGAATGTCAACTGAATCATTACAACTCCCTGACATTTCAAGATTTTTTGTTTCTAGGATTATTGAAAAATGTCTGTTTCGAGATAGACTAAATATTACAGATTTTTTTATGTTTACGTGCATTTAATGGCAAAATTCCAAGAAAAAAAAAATACTGCTATACTGATTGTCGAGAGAATTCCCAGTGATTCTGGAAATCCCCTTAATAAGAAACTTCTATGGCAAAAATTCATGATTGATTTTTGTCCAAATTATAACAGGAACAGGTTTTTTTTTACTTGATAACGAAAGTTTTGTTATCAACTAACATGCGGTTTGTTTTTCATGGAAATTTCAATCATAAACATGAAGTTTAAAATGAATCTAAGAACACTTTTCGGATGAAACTCGTCACACATTGTTTGAAAATATTTCAGAGAGGCTTCCTGGAGGAATTCCAAACGTTGCTTATTACTATGAGCTATTTTGAAATTTTTCCACAAATTCAGCGTTGAATTCCCTCGAAACCGAGTAATGACTGATGCATGTCTTCTTATTTGACAATAAAAAAAATTCCAATTCATAGGAACTTGTCAATTTGCATTACTGGCTTTTTTTAAATTTCCAATTACCAAGCAAAGCTGACTACATTTGGAAATACACCACTTTATTCCATAGTTGTATTTTTTGCATAAAAGATATTTTTGTAATTGTTTTTAAATTGCTTATTTGAGTACTTGTGGTGGCCAAACATCTCGGGTGTTGAAGAACACTAGTAAAACATCTGGTTGAGGATAACGAGTGGTCGTAAATGTTCACAGTCCGATCTGTTTTGCTCAATTTTGTTCAAGAATATGACATGACAAACATTATTTCAAAACGTATTGGTTTTACATGCAATGATGCAGTTTTTTTAATGCAAAAAATCAGTGTATTTGCAAAAAAAAACAACTTAACGAAAATGAGAACGATTCTAATTTAGATACATACACCAAATACCAGGTTTGCCACAGTAGTGCTAAATAGTGAGCTTTTAAAGGCTTCCACTAAGTAAATTTTCAGGAAAAAAAATTTACTTAGGGCAGGGAGGCGAAAATGTACTTCTCAAGCTTTAAGGGGGCTATACTTCCTAAAAGTTTGGAAAACACTGGTCTACACAATCGTGTGCTTTTTTCTAGAGAGTTCAGTATAATCTTATTCTTATGGTATTTCACCGTAGAGGTCTTAGCTTACGATAACGTATATAGCTCTTGTGAATAATGCTTGTATAATCAACGATTAAGGCAAAAATCATTACTTCAGAGAACCATAAGTAAACAACATCTTCTTCTTATTTATGGCTCTACGTCCCCACTAGGACTCGGCCTGCATCGCTTCAACTTAGTGTTCTTAAAGCACTTCCACAGTTATTCATTGAAGAGCTTTCTTTGCCTGCCATTGCATGAATTTGTACATTGTGTGGCAAGTACAATGATACACTATGGAGTCGAGAAAATTTTCCCGACCGGAACGGGAATCGAACCCGCCGTCTCCGGATTGGCAATCTGTAGCCTTAACCACTAGACTAACTGGAGACCCCTAACTGAACAACAATTATAGTTATTTGAACGCTAAAAATATCTGTTAGCTACAAAAACCAATATCGCATCGAACCGGATGAAGTGTGTTCTTCGAAAAGATTCTTGAGTGTCTGGGATGATCTAGTTTAAGTCACTAATTGGGCCCAATAAACTGAAAACGAACTGTAAACTGTTCCTTTCGAAAACTCCGCGGGCGCTTTAGTCCTCTGCACGTAGATTCCATGTCTTCTGTCCATAGAGGACTAGAATCAGCGTTTTGTAGATTGTAGTTAACTTCTTGTGCCGGCGAACTTTGTTCGATCGTAGAGTTCTGCGAATCCAAAGTAAGCTCGATTTGCTGCCGCAATGCGTCTCTGATTTTTTCTGCTGGTGTGTCGGTGGTCAACAGTGAGCCCATGTACACGAATTCTTCAATCGCCTCGATTTCATCACCGTCGATAGAAATTCGGGGTGGCGGGCGCGGTAATTTCTCCCTAGTGCCCTTTGCGATCATGTACTTTGTCTTCGACACATCTGATTCGCCTGGCTACAGTTGGATGTACGTTTCCGTCATCGTCTCAGACTTGTGAGCTATAATATCAATATCATCAGCGAAACCAAGCAGCTGGACGGACTTCGTGAAAATCGTTCCACTCGTGTTTATCCCCGCTCTCCTTATTACACCCTCTAAAGCAATGTTAAACAGCAAGCACCAAAGAGCATCACCTTGCTGTAACCCTCTGCGAAATTCAAAGGGACTCGAGAGTGTCCCTGATACTCGAACTACGCACATCACTCGATCCATCGCCGCCTTGATCGTATCAGTTTATCCGCGAATCCGTATTCGTGCATGATCTGTCATAGCTGGTCTCGATCGATTGTATCATACGCCGATTTAAAATCGATGAACAAGTCGCCCCATTAATGCTAGAACTAGGTAACTCGTTTTGGAAAGTACGGGCTAAAATGGCTGGTAAAACTTATCCTGCTACAAAACAAACACTTTGTTGGTCTTAAATGAAGCATCATTATGTGTGTTTGTAGTTTCAATCGACAAACTTTTGTTTATTGTGGTGAACGTTCAGATGTAAACAAATTGCTCGCGATTTCGCAAAATCTGTTACCTAGTTCTAGCATTAAGGGGACGAAGTGATGTGTGGGCACGTTGTATTCGCGGCATTTCTGCAACACATGGCGGATGACGAACATCTGGTCTGTTGTAGTGCGTTTACCAATGAATCCAGCCTGATATTGCCCCACGAACTCTCTTGCAATCGGTGATAGACGGCGGCTTAAAATTTGAAACAGTATCTTGTAGGCAGCGCTCAGTAGTGTGATCGCGCGTTAGTTCCCGCAATCCAACTTGTCGCCCTTTTTGTAGATGGGACACACGATACCTTCCATTCATTCCTCCGGTAAAACTTTCTCCACCCAGTAATGACCCAGTGTAGTGCTTCTCCACCATTTTAGTAGATCGCTTGGTGGTTGATCTGCTCCAGCGGCTTTGTTGTTTTTCAACCGGCTGGCTAACCTCCTTCTCAATCAGCGGTTCAGCTTCTCGTAGAACTTTCGTGTGTCCTTAGCGCGGTACAGCCCTTCCATCGCTTCGCGATCTCGCTGGCGCTTCTTCATCCGGAAAACTGAGTTCTGCCTGTTCCGCGAGATAGATAGCAATGGAAAATTTCCATCCGAGGCGTCATTAAATGTGTCCTCACTGGGACAAAGCCTGCTTCTTAGCTTAGTGTTCTATGAGCACTTCCACAGTTATTAACTGAGAGCTTCCTCTGCCAATGACCATTTTGCATGTGTATATCGTGTGGCAGGCACGACGATACTCTATGCCGAAGGAAGTCAAGGAAATTTCCTTTACGAAAAGATCCTGGACCGACCGGGAATCGAACCCGTGCGTTTACCGCCTCGGCTATATGGGCTTCGGTGCCCTTATTCCTTGTAAATGGAGGAATAAGTGCACCGAAGAAGTCGAGACGATCCGAGGCAAATGTGTACTTTTATCACACTTTTTAGGCGTACCAAAAAAAAAAGTGTGATAGTCCAATTTGAGATGTAGTCTGCAATAATAAATACAGATTATGTGCACCTTCCTAGCTACACGCCTGACTGCTGCAGTCAAAACCCCTCACATGGAGCACAAAAACAAAAAAAACGCAATGAAGAGAGTGCCGTGCCCTCCACTCCACTGTGTCGCTATTTAAAACTTCGATCTCTTCAATATTACCTATATATGTAGGTACCTATCTTCCCATTTGTTATTTTAGATGCGGCAAACCGAAATACAATCCTGGCGGTTCTGCGCTGAACACGTGCCGAATTTTGCGCGCACTTGGCGAGAAGAATGTGATGTTCTGCGGTGCCATCGGGGCGGACGAGAATGGAGAGATCCTTACGCAGATACTGAAGGATAGCTCGCTGGCCACGTGGTAAGTTCTTTTTGTGGGTGTTCTATCTTTCTTTAGCCCGTTTCATTACTAATTATCTGCTAAGGTGTTTTTATATGATCGTTATCTATAGCCTAATTTACACACATGCATTATTCGTTTTTAGCATTCAAACCCTGCCGGAGTATTCCACGGGTACTTGTATCTGTCTTATCAGCGGTGATAAGCGCAGCCTCAATGCAAACATCGGGGCGTCGTTGCACTTTAAGAAGGAATTCGTCACGTCACGTTGGTGTCAAAGCAAGATCGGAAGCTGCAATTCGGCGGCTCATGTTGATAGCGACGAGGAAATTCGCATATTCTACGTTGAGGGTTACTTCGTGCCGGAAAAGTTTGCCATATGCAAACACATCTACGAAAAGTACTGCAAGGGAACGCCGAACCTGTTCGTCACCAACCTCAATGCCAGCTACATTCTGCAGAACTTTACCAAAGAAATGCAACACCTGGTCGAACAGGCTGACTTGGTGTTCGGCAATCTGACGGAGTTCATTTCGCTGGCCGAAATCTACGAGTGTGCCACCGTGGACGATTTGGCCCGGTGTTTGATTAGGAAGTACTTGAAAATCAATCGGGAGAAGATCCTGGTCGCCACGGATGGGTCCCGAAGCGTTCGATTCTATCACGGCAATGGTAGTGCATTCTACGCGGAGTCCTATCAGGTTCCGATTATTCCTAAGAAGGCAGTAATCGATACAACTGGTAAGTATTCTACAATATACAATACAATATATCTCCATAAAGTTGTTTGATAGACCTCCAACAGCGAGTCGATCAAATTTTCAGTGCACATCGTCATTTGCTTCTTCAGAATTGTGCTCTTGATATTTCGAGGAGTGGCTTCGTTATATCTAATGAACTAGTGTACTACTACCTAAACTCCTAATACCCTATTCCGCAGGTGCCGGTGATTCCTTCGTGGCCGGATTCCTCTACAAGTACATGAACGGCGAATGTCCAACACTGCTGGATTGCATTCGGTATGGCAGCAAGGTCGCTGCCAAGGTCATTCGTCAGGTGGGCTGCAATCTGCCGTCGTCTGTGCCCACCTCTCCGGTTAGCGGATTGGTTCCACCGGTAGTAGCTGACGATGCTGAACCGACACTTGCCTAGAACTATCGCGAGCTACTTATCCTTATGTGTTTTTTTTCTCTTCTGTGTACGTAAATCCGTTAAGCGACTTATCAGCCCGGTACAGGTGTACTTGTAATAGCGCATGTTATTTATGTAGTCCCTTAGAACAAACGAATGGTGTTCTGTTTCCTTAATGACAAAAATTTGGTCTGAACGAGGGTAGTGTGATCTCATTTTATTTCTGTTTTAGCTTTAGTGCTTAAGGAAGAGTAACGATTGTGCGCTGACTGTGCAATTAAAAAAGTATACACTTCTAGGTGATAGTTTTGAATCTCTATAAATGTTTTGATAATGTTTCGTTATATGAGTTTTAAGGCCACAAATTATGCAATCGCTGAAAAACAAGCCACATTTGTTTCATAAGATCATTATAATATATATTCAAAACTGTTAATCACGTGGTAATTTCCTAATATCCGAAACACCATGTGCCTGGGTTACTTTCCTCACATTTTCCAGTTACCTAGCTTCTTCGCAAACAATAGTCTCGGTAAAACCATATCTATTGGCCAATATGCTTAACCGTTATGTGTCCGACAAACTTTTTGCTTTTTTCTACACCGTGCTTTTTAAATGGGCGCTGGGTACCCGGGTACCCTGTCAGCCACATAAGGGTTAACCCAGGAGCGGTCGCATCGTGTACCAAGTACACGCACCATGGAAAATACAAGTTTGTGTTACACAGCGTAAGCGTGGTGTCGCTGAGAGTGATCGAAGACGCGACTGGTCGAGGGTTAACATTTTACTCTTAACCAACCGACTACATAGTTGAATAGGGTAACGTTGGGTACTTTTCTGCCGGTGGAACCATAATTGTCCCATGTGCATTTTTAGCAATATTGAGATTTTGCAGCCCATGACCATGTATCGTAGGGTACTATCATATGGGGAAATAAAAATAGGTAGTTTGTTCCGAAAATTGTTGAAAAAATGCATGGCCGATTTGTAACATTCTTAAAAGTGGACGCATAAGCGTCACGTTTCATACGAAATCCTATGGAACTATAAAATCGCTCTAAAATAAAAAATAGAGCTCAAATTAAAAATTGGTTGATGTTAGAACACGATTCAGCACTTATACTTCATAGTTGAGACAATTTACTTTTTTCGAACTTTGGACGCGATTTTCTCGATTGTCTGTTTTTGCACATGGGACATTTATGCGTCCACCGGCAGTTTTTAGGTAGTGACCAACCGAAAAAAAGTGACTAAGTCACTAAAAAGTGACTTGCTACCAGCCCTGCTACTCCGAATTGAGCAGTGGAGCTTTAGCGGACTAAGTCGCCTTCATCGTGAGGTCCCATATTATGCCAGTGATTCCACTGTAGTTTGCTAAGATGGCTGGGAAGGGATTGTTACTCAATATTCACAGCATGGAAAACAATCAGATGAGTAGACGCACCAAAATTCGAATTTTGAACTCAAACGTGGAATAGGGTCTGGTGCCATTTGGGTAGAGGCACCTACACCTGCTGTTATAACACAGTAAACTTTGAACCAATTGACTTGATTTTTGGGATACAATTAGATACGCACGGTATCTTGCCATGTACAAAAAAAAAATAATCATGTGAATTTGTTTGAAATTGACTGAGTTATAGCAGCAGGTGCTCAAAATAGTTTTGCTGTATGCCAGTGAAACCAGGCATGTATCAGTGGAGAACACTCAACGGCTACTGTAACAGGTCTTCATCAATAGATGCTTACGGTAGACAATTCGCCTTCCTTGTAACGCTATAGGGTAAATGTACCAATAGTGGTGCTATTAGTAGCTCCTTGTAGTAAAATAATTGAATAAAATTGATAATACCTCAAAATAAAAAGTCTTAAAACGTTAATCGGTAGTTTATCACTTAAATTTGCTAGGAAAAATGTAAAAACCATTGTTTATTTCAGTTTTAGCTAATAAATTACTTGCACCAACTATAGGTACACGGTTCCTATTATGGAGGTAAAATTTAACATTGGTTCCTATAGTGGCGCATTCCATTGAATTCTTATGGGACCCACCACTATAGGAACACTACCACCACTAAAGGTGCAAAGGAGCAAAAAAATTAAGGAAAATAATTGTTTTAAATTGGTTTTTCGCCAAATCCTGCACACAAAACTGAATTAATGTTATTAATTAGGTATGATGCATCCATAAAAAATGCCATTTGTAAATTTTTTGGTCGAAATAGTGCTAAATTGCCACTACCACTACTATTGGTACTACCTGCACTAAGGGAGCTTTTACCCTATATATGCAATTGGATTATGTGAAACAACGACCTCACCAAGGCATTCGAATTTACATATTCAACAACCAAGGCAATAAAAAATCAAGAGAAGATGATGATTAACCTGGGCTTGTTAGGGGAATATCTGTAAATAAAAGAAAATCGGGTTAAGTACGGTTCCTTTGAATTCCACTAAGAATTTGCATCCTTTGACAGATACGTATTTCGACCTCAACTGTAAGGTCGTCTTCAGTGTCTTGTACTTGACTCGACTCGACAAGAGAAGATAGAAAGGAACTGGCTATCAGTCACTTTAGGACTATTAGTTTCAACTAGGATTAGTTCCAAAAAGTCGATATCGTCGAAGGTATATCCTGACAGAACGGTTTATTGAAAGACGTACAATTTGTGCTCACGGACAACCGTTTATTCCAATAAATAACACGAGTTTTAAAATATTTGCATTGAAGAGGATATTAATGCTACCAATTAACCTATCTTTCAGTCACCAACCAACAACGGGCCACGCCTCACTGCTAAAACGTGACCAAAGCTATGCGTCGAACTTCGTCATCGCCCCCCTCGTCGTCGCTGTAAATTTCATCGTCGTCACTGTCTTCGTCGTAATCGGTTTCATCATCCTCGCCGTCGTCGACATCGTCATCTTCGTCCTCGTCACTATCGTCGGTCGTCTCCCACGATTCTTCCAGACTGTAATCAATTGCCGCGACGCCACCGGCCCTTGCACCTCCACCACCACCACCTCGTCCTCCTCCGCCACCACCGCCGCCCTGTCCGTCGTCCATCCTCTGCATCGCGATCCGTTCGGTGTGGATGTTGATTTCCACCTCCCAGCGGAAGTTCATTATCATGAAACCGGCCGTTATCAGCACCGGGAGCGTAATGCGGCTCTTCCACGCCAGATCAGTGAGAAAGAGGAAAGTTCTACCGAAAGCCGAATTCATTGTGATGGGGGCTGGGGGTATTGTACTTGATGGGAGATCACAGGGGTTTCGGATAGTTTTGAGCAGTCTGAAACGAAACAAGTAGATGGAAAGAAAACTCGAAGTTATCTGCTGTTTTCTTTTGCATTTATTAAGTAATATCAATGAGAAATGTCTTTAAGCCAGTACTATTATACGCCATTTTTCAGTTTTTTACGTCTATTAAAAATGTGTAATTTACCGGACATGCTTAATTTTGAAAGATGTTATAATTTCTGAAAAAAAGTGATAATTCTTTTAAATTTTAGGGAAAAATATTCTTTTGAGTGCTTTCAAATATTACCGAACAAATAAAATAACAAAATGATGTACGTAACACCAAAAGAAATAAAAGACAAGTGACACTTTATATTTGTAGAATGGCAATCTAAAAAACGACGTACAATAGAAACATCAAAATTATTTGCTTCTAGCTAATTATGCGCATCTTATTCGTAACATCAATATTGAGTATAAGGATAGCTTTATAAACCACAACATGTAAAATATGAAATAACAATATGCAAGTGGAATGATTTGATCGTTCAATCGTAGTAATCAACATGGTCTCCCGATTTGAATTGGCCGGCTTCTAAAACGCTCAGAAACTTTTCCGTGGTTTGTTGAGTGGTGAGCATGGTGCTATCATCGCGAAGACCCTTAAAGTAGTTGCGAATGCCTTCGTCGTTGGACCGATCTTGGATGTCAACGGTCATATCCGTGTCAACCGGACCGGGAGAGTAGTTCAGGACGACCAGGTCAGGTTCCTCGGCAGCCAACACTCGGAAATACATCTCGCGAGCAGCCTTTCCAGCACAGTAGAATCCCATGCTGTTGAACGGAAGCAAACACGCCTTCGACGTAATATTCACCACCAACTTTTTGGCACAGTCCTTAAACTTGAGCAGAAAGCAGCTGTTCAGGACACCGACCGTGAACAAGTTCGTAGCAAAGTACTCTTCCCATTCCTGGCGATCATTCATGTCGATTGCCTTACGCTCCACGTTGCCAATCGTACCGACATTGTGAACGACCGCTGCCAGGCCAAAGTTTCCGGTCGGTGTCTTCGCCAAGGATTTATCGATGATTTCTTCCAGTAGTTGTTTGGGTGCGTTGGTCAGATCCACCGAACTTGTGACCACAGTGATCCGGGAATTGACTTCCAGGATTGCCGCCTTGGTCGATTCCAGCCCGGAAGCAGACCGTGCCAGTAGAACTACAATGGATCCGGGTTTGACCTTTCGCGCTGTTTCGATTGCAATGCGTTGGCCAATTCCTCGCGAGGCGCCGGTGATCAGCAGGTACGAAATCTGATTCAGATCGGTTTTAGTGGACGATGAAGACGCCATTCTGTTGCGAACAAAAGCGGGATTGTGATTGTTAATGCCACGTTAGAAACACAGAGTTAACTGAACCGTCGACAGTGCCTCGTCGATTGCTATTAGTAACGTGATTTTATGTGAGAAATGGTAATTAGCTTCAAGTGGTTAATGAGAGTTGCATTGCTGAATATGAGTCAGAAATCAGCAATATACGTACATTGCGGTACGAACACGAAGCTAAGCATTTATACTAGTGGAATAAACTGGATAAATTATGGAAAACATGGTAGAGCTTACTGGTCGTTTGGCACCATTTGTACCAATTTGTAGCTACTCTTGTTAGCTAAGGCTACATCAGTCTGAATCGCTATGTAGACATTACAACGTTTTTTTTTAGACCGGAATCTTTGCTCTTACGTGTGGAGTACAATCAGAACTTCATCATAATTAGTCACGAGATGATCAATGAGGGCGTTGGTTCCCTTATTAGGCATGTGGCTCTCATTTTCATCCTACGAAAAACAAAGGATTGAAATGTTGTATGTTTTGTTTCAAACTGTTGTATTTTTTGTTAAAAGTGAGCACGCATGAAACAAAAAGAACGGAATCAATCGGTGCCGTAATCGCTTGTTTTCGAATAGGATGAATATGGGAACGTGAGATTACCGATGGCACAAACACTCTAGCATGTGACAGATGAAGAGTCTTTATCTAATCATCACGTCTGCTAAAATTATTACAACGCATTGTCGATCA
Source organism: Aedes albopictus (assembly GCF_035046485.1). Taxonomy (NCBI): domain Eukaryota; kingdom Metazoa; phylum Arthropoda; class Insecta; order Diptera; family Culicidae; genus Aedes; species Aedes albopictus. Next base: position 213,785,662 of record NC_085137.1, read on the forward strand.
TCACATCCGTGCTGTTCATAAGGCTAACATGCCTCTTCATGTGAACTAGCCAATCTAGAAAGCCCACTGTAACTCGTTTTCACTAAGTTGTTTACGATATTGAAACAGTATTCACTCAAAAACAATGGTTTTTTTTCTCAGATATCGATGCTGCTTTCGACGGTATATTTCGATGCCATATTGGAAGCCACACGAAGTCAGGGTATATCTCCAATGATTTCTATCTGGATTTATCAAATGTTCAAAAACTGACATCTCTTCTCGACATTGTGTCAAGCAGCGTTTAGGAAATTTAGTGTTTGTGGATGCCCCTAAGGGGGAGTCTTATCCCCACTTTTGTAGCAGATACGCTGTTGACGCTCCTGGTGTCGCCAATATAACCTTTCGATAAATCCGAGCAAAACATCCATTGGTCTCTTCACGAAAAGACCAAATCGTAATGGCGTACGACCTTTGCGTCCCTTTGATTCTAAAATCGATGTAACTGAATAGGTAAAGTACGTTGGATTTATTCCTGATTCCAAGCTTACCTGAATACTTTATATTGAGTCTAAAACATGGTCTAAAATCAAGAAACCTTGTATGGCCTTCGGGTAATGCCTGTAAACATTTGGTAAAACATAGGGTCTAAAATCCAAATATATCGAATTGATTTATACAACTGTTGTTCGACCAATATTGGCATATGGATGTCTTGTGTGGAGGCAAAAGGGTGAAATGAGAACAATCTAATCAAAATTAGGCCATCTCCATGTGCTTGATGTTCTGAACACCGCAGCGCTTAAAGTCATTATGACCCAGACAAGCACGCTGAGCGTACGCTACGTCAGCGGGGTGAGGCTGTCCTAATGCACGAAGAAGGTTAAACAAAATACAGCTTTTTGCAGTGGCTTCACTTCCCTATGCTGGTCAAAGCATAGCAGTTTCCAGACAGTTATCACAAGGCGAATATTAAGCAGGCTTATACATTCGCATGTGATAGCTGTAACATTCCGTAAAATAAGATGAAAAAGATATGCCTTCTTGACGAGTAATGGCGACCGAGTCAGTTCGTTGTCATAACATAAACTAATTCACATATTGAATAGATGCTCTGTCAACAAGAGAACTCGATCAGTGGGTTTGGTCATTATGCAATCCTAGATTATACAGAGTATGGTTTGGTTAGCCATAACAATAAATAGCTATAAATCCGATTACAGAACTGCGTATCATTTGATATGCAACAGTCTTGCGCAACAGCGTTTCCGAGTAGGGTAAAAGATATAATTTGGACATGTATGTAATTAGGACAGGCACGGTGATGTATGTCTTGTTCCGAAGAACTAATAAAAGTAGATACTTCTCAATATCGATTACTGGATCAATCAGACTTTTTTCTGATGACTTGCGTTGAAAATACGCTTAACAATTAAGAATTTATTTCAAAATTATGTAAACTGTGTCGCTTAAACCCCTCAAATGCACAGGTATGCAAGAGGACTTACATTTTATTTATACAATATGCACCTCAAAATCGATGAATTTATATGTAATTGTAAGAAATTTGAAAGCCTTATTGCAATGAGAAATGTGCAATAAAAAAGTATTGGGCAGCCAATCTCTTAACATTCATCTGAAACGCCTAAAATAGGTGGTGTCCAAAATATATTACAAGCTTTCTACTGTTAATATATTTTGGTCATTTGATAAACTACATGGAAATGCTGTGCGATTGTATACTTGGAGGCGTATTCTGTCGGTCTGGCGATTTTTCTTTGTTTTTAACAAATATATGCTTGTTTAACGAAGAAATTTGATTATTTGCAAGAAAACATTTGTTAGTTAATACTACTTCTATTATTTAACCCTTTATAAGGCCGAAAAAACTAGAAGAGTTGTCAACGCGTACTATTATGGAAATGATTATATACATGATTACTAGGGTGCCAATGAAAATCGAATTTTCGAATTTCAAAAACGGGTAGTGCTCAAAAGTTTCGTCTCCTCAAAAAAAGTCCCCATGCAAAATTTCAGCTCAATCGGACTTCGCTAAGGGGTGGCCCAAAGCGGTCAAAGTTTGGCTGTTTTGAAACACGAAAAATATCCCAAGGTAGGGATACATGAAAATTTCGAAATCGAAAATTTTTTTTTGATGCCAAATGCCTTAAAAGTGCATGAAACGTCGAGATCTGGTGTTATCTCAAAAAAATTTTTTTGGAAAAAAATTGACTTTTTGGACTTAGAAAATTTTTGAGTTGGGGGAGTGAAATGAATTTGAAATGGAGGATTTGAATTTAGTTGCTGAAATATTCATAGCAATAGTACTGGAAAAAATTTATATCATCGTTGGCAACTGCTAGCATATTATATATCATATATCGTTAGGGTGGTTCAATTATTTTGCATTAGGGTGGTCCTTTTTGTAGAAAAAAATAAAAAATAAGATAACAGTATTAAAAATCTCTTATATAACTGTAAGTCATTTTCAATATTGAATATATATAATATTTCATTAGGGTGGCTCATTTTTTTTAATTAGGGTGGTTCTTTGAGATGTAAATTAACAACAAAAAAATATTTCCAGAAAATTTACCTGTCATATTTTTGTATAGTTTAAAACTATGATCCTTTATTGGCATGTAACACTTTGTTAAGATATTCCTAGACCAACATGTGGAAAGGGCGTAACAACCATTGCGAATTTCTACTTCTCCTGTCCCTCCCGGGCGTATCACCCATTATTTATGAAATCTTTTATTTTCATTTTAAAATTTTGAATCTTTTTTGTTTTGGGTGCTTCACTTATTTTGCATAAAAGTGGTCCTTTTTGTAGAAAAAAAAATTAAAAAAAACGATAATAGTATTTGTATTTGTATTATTTTTTTCTGTTGGGGTTGTTTTTTTTTTGGAAATTAAGATCAAAAAATTCTTCCAGAAAATTCAACCAGTTAATATTTTTCGTATAGCTTCAAGCCATGATTTCCTACAAATCATTCGGTGACTTATCTATAATGAGATATTCTCTAATTATTATCTCTCCTCTCGTTCTATTTCATTAATCACGGCATCAATATAGTGATTAAAACCGATTTCTATCTACAGAGTTAAATATTGTGGTACGGACTACCAAAGAGATTTATTTACTAGAGAGGTTCATCTCATTGTAAGATTTTAAAAAGTTTTGTGAGACTAAATTTAAAAATTCAAGTAAATATTTATTCAGCTGTTTCTATGAGGAAGAAGAGTTTACTTTGAAGAGTAAAACTGTTTGTTGAACCCCTAAGATGGGGAAGTTTTTCATTAATGCGGTATTTGCAGATATAATTAGCTTTTGCAATGGCCAAGCATGTCCGTACTGAGCGGATGAAATGTGTGCTCTTTTGATTTACACCATCATTGTTCCTGATAGTGGTACTTTGTAGCTTGTTTTTCAAAAATACTTTTAAGGCAGAGCATTTCACTCGAATCTTTAAGCTGTCAGTGTCATGTTAACTCAAAATTTTCCAATCTTTCCGAAAAAAATACTTTTGAAACTGGAGAAATACGAAGTACATCCGAAAAGGGCCAAAACTTATTAAGTTATCAAAAAAAATCAATATTAAATCAGTAATATCTTCTGAACGGTGCATCTTAGAAAAATGTTACCGAAGTACTTTTAGCTTGCAAATTTGATGTTCTTTCATAAAATTAGGATGACAAACTTTTTTGACTTTTCTTAATAGCTTTTTTGAAAATCGTATTTTTTAACATTTTTTTTCATTGTAACCTATTTTTCTCCAGAACAACCTACTGTGCACTAGATAGCATTTTCAGTCAGCTATAACATAAGGATAATTAAAAAATTATTGACATGTAACTTTTAAGGGAAAATCTATATTTTAGTTCAAAACACAAAAACCAAACTTTTTTTTACCGTGCATATTTTTTCCATATAGCACCAACAATTGTCTAAAACTTCGCCGAAGACACCAAACCGATCGGACAAACCGTTTTCGAGATACAATTTTTTGAAGATATCATGTGCATTTTTCATAGGCCCCTCTCATAAGTAACGCTAGATTCAAAATGGCGAACCAAGTATGCAAAACGGTTTTTTTCTCCCCCAAAGACTTGTATGCAAGTTTTAATTGAAATAAAAAAATATGAAATGATATGGAACCGCTCAGCAATCAAAGTGTAAATTCGTCGAAACACATCTAAACTAACGATTTATGCCAAATATTTCGTTTTACCAAATCAAATTTCATAGTTTCAACAATTTTAAGTTGACTACTCAACTTGCACGCAAGTTTTGGAGGTTGGCTTGTATGGCAAATATTGTACCCAAAATAAAATGCTTAAAATTATCAAATTTATTTATGTAAAACGAAATATTTGGCATAGATCGTTAGTTTAGATGTTAATCGACCAATTTACACTTTAATTGCTTAAAAAAATAATTTTCATGCTAAATGGCTTTCAGTCAAAAAAACCCAAAATCACATATTTTGCCCTATAAATTGAGGTATAGCTCAAAATCCTGACGTGCTGGAGCAAATCTGAGCCCGATTCGGATCCAGCGACCCAGAAACTGTCAGAGACATATAAGTTCGCTTCTGAGACAACAAAATGTTTCGCTGTGTAATAATTCTTTTGTGTGCTGACTGCCTTGTACAAATGAGTGCAGTTCAAGTTTAGAAATGTTGTTTGATTCGATTATGGATTTACCAGACACATTTTTTGGATTATATGATATCAAAATATGGTTGAAAAGATATTGCGATTACTATCCAAAAACTGCAGATGTTTCAAGAACCCTTTATATACTGCTTTGGCAACTTCTTCGTCAACAGCCCTGTAGATTTTGAGCGATCCTATCAAACATGTTTGTGCCTATGAACTTCAGACATTACGTATGTCAAACATACCATTTCAGTTGGTTATCCGAAAAACATCAACATTCGAGTTGATTTTATCAAATTAAGGTCATAGTTTACTGAAATTGCAGCACACGAAGACAGAAACCAGTTTTTCAATATATTTTTACAATGAATACGATAAATTGTGCTAACTTTTGTTGAGCTGGCTTAGGCAACGCAAAAGTGTGTCGGTAAAGCAACATTTTTAGAGAATAAATAATTTTTCCCATCTATCTCGTATTATGGAAAGCAGTGATCATAGAGGTCTTTCTTTTGTCATCGTGTGTTTAATTCCAATGTTAAATTATTGTATGTTTTTGTTCGTCCCATCACGTTAGAGTTTAGGTTCACTCACCACTTCGGTATGCTATATGGTAATCTTGTAGCTAAAGTATATTTTGTTTAGATAGATAGAAAGCAACCTACTGTTGTTCTTTCCCCAGTAACGTAACTGTGTTTTCGGAAATGAAGCAGCCCAAGGCCAAGAATCTTTTTAGAAAAGAAAAACGAAAAACTTTTGTTGCACATCATCATCGCCTATCAAGCTGTCATAATTTGGATACGTTTAAAATCAGTTTATTATTCCATATTTTAAACCATAATAAAGATCTGGACCAACATTTGTGTTGCCTAACAACCATTGCAAACGCTTACTTTTCTCGTCCATCCTGGGCGTATCTCAATATTTTATGCAAACTTTTCCCATTAACAGATAGAGGAGAGTCAGCTCTATCTGTTACTGGTAAAAGAATCCAGGGACATAAAAAGCAGAAATTCGCAATGGTTGTTACGCCCTTTCCACATGTTGGTCTAGGAATATCTTAACAAAGTGTTACATGCCAATAAAGGATCATAGTTTTAAACTATACAAAAATATGACAGGTAAATTTTCTGGAAATATTTTTTTGTTCTTAATTTACATCTCAAAGAACCACCCTAATTAAAAAAAATGAGCCACCCTAATGAAATATTATATATATTCAATATTGAAAATGACTTACAGTTATATAAGAGATTTGTAATACTATTATCTTATTTTTTATTTTTTCTACAAAAAGGACCACCCTAATGCAAAATAAGTGAACCACCCTAACGATATATGATATATAATATGCTAGCAGTTGCCAACGATGATATAAGACATTTTCCAGTACTATTGCTATGAATATTTCAGCAACTAAATTCAAATCCTCCATTTCGAATTCATTTCACTCCCCCAACTCAAAAATTTTCTAAGTCCAAAAAGTCAATTTTTTTCCAAAAAAAAATTTTTGAGATAACACCAGATCTCGACGTTTCATGCACTTTTAAGGCATTTGGCATCAAAAAAAAATTTTCGATTTCGAAATTTTCATGTATCCCTACCTTGGGATATTTTTCGTGTTTCAAAACAGCCAAACTTTGACCACTTTGGGCCACCCCTTAGCGAAGTCCGATTGAGCTGAAATTTTGCATGGGGACTTTTTTTGAGGAGACGAAACTTTTGAGCACTACCCGTTTTTGAAATTCGATGGTCAAATTTTTCCCATACATTCCATTGGCACCCTAATGATTACATGTACAAAACAATTTTTGTTTGAAAGAAACTCTCAAAAATCTTGGTGGCAATATAGTTGCCACTGCCCGTTTAGGCCAAAAACGCTGGTGGCAATATAGTTGCCACTGCCCGTTAACCCCAAAAACGAGCTTTTGAGGTGGCAATATAGTTGCCACTGCCCGTTTAGGCCACCAGCGCTGGTGGCAATATTCTTGCCACTGCCCGTTTAGGGTACTTTTCTTCTTTTGACTTCGACAAAAAGCCGGAAAAGAGATTTCAGAGTGGATTGCGGCTTAACCCATAATATAAACTGTGTAGTTCAGCTCATGTCAACTCAGAATAGCTAACCATGTGCGACTGTGGAATCTAGCTCAGTTCTAGGCCTGCTGGCGGACGGAGATAGTCGAGTGACTCCGTAGCTTGAAGAAATAGAAGCGCCCGTTTAGCGAATTGGGAGTCATGAGTTCGAGTCTCACCAGAGTACGTGGATTTCTTTTCATAATTCAAATCTCAATTTGAATGTTGTGCACATGGACGTCAAAGCACTTTCAACAGTGTAATTTCCCACATGGCTTGGTCAGCCAAAGCAAAATCAAGAAATTGACATATATTCGGTGTCCAAAATGCAATTCTAACAGGCGATTGGAAATGGTGATTTTCTCAGCTTACCCCTAATCGCGTATTGGGATCATTATGACCCAGACAGGAATACTGAGCGTGCACTACGTCGGCGCGGTCAACATCAGCTAATGCACGAAGAAAGTTAAAATGCTTTCGTTGAGGTTTTTAGTACCAGGAACGCAAAGTAGAGTCATAGTATAAGCGTATTAGTAACTTTGCAAAATATTCAATTGATTTCTAAGGAATTTAAGGGTCAATTTTCGGCCCGTTGTCCTCAGTCTGTCCAAAATACATGAAATACTTGCTGGTCAAAAGAATTTTCATTGATCTTTAAATAAAGCAAGATGAGTATTGAAATAACACAACTTCGCCAACAATTTGAATTTTGCCAAAATAGACTTCTTGGACCACTGTGCATTGCGATTACTGTGCAAATTCCTAACAAATGCTGTCTCATTTCATAACTACAAGAATAACGACACCACAGATGAAACGAATGCCAAGCTCATCGAGTGACGGTACCCTACAATTATTATATCATCATTAGGTGCTGCCCATCGTACATCGCACATCACCTCCTCTCCCTATAACTTACCTCTGACCGTTGATTACTAGCGACTGGTTGAGCTTTCCGTTCCGCTTTCTTCCCCCTCTTTGCCCGAGTCCGGTTCCTGTTCCTGCGGGGCGTTCGGTTCCTGCTCGAGGTGGTCGTACTTGACCAGATGTACCAACTCTGCCACGGACAGGGCCTGTTCGGGCCTGATGAAGCGCAACAGTTCGTGATTGTTGACCGGTTCGTCCAAATCGAGTTCAGGATTTCCACGTGCCGGTGTACTGCTATTGTCGCTCAGCAGATGCTGCATACACGCTTCCCTGCGTTCGGCCAACTGCTGTAGAACGGTGGGATTCGATCGGATTCGTCTCAATCTGCGCTCTGAAATGGAGAGAAAGAAAAAAAAAACACACGATGATAAGATTTTTAAGGTTTTGTTTTAGTCACATTGTGCTGATCAGAGGTTCCCAAGCAGTAAAAAAGAGCGTTACATTCGCTTTAGAACATCATTTATTTTCGAAAAAAAACGAGACAAATGCGTGGCCCAGATACAAAGGGGTGTAAGTGACCATTTCGTCGATTTTGAGCTGAGCGTATCAGAAAATTCTCCAGATTTCAAGCTTTTGGAAACTTCTTCAAAAATGTTTTTAGGATGATTAGAAAAAATATAAAAAATCGAAGAAAATTAGGTCAAGTCTGAAGGTCTATACATTTTGCATGGGATGAAAAATTGGCGAAAAATTTCAAACCTCATTTACTCGAAAGCAACTCGAAAGCGAGTTTTTGTCACTTACACCGCTTTGCTTATAACCCTTTCAAATGAAACCGCAGTAGATAGAATGATCCGAATAAGCAAAATTATCGCATTTTAAAAATGCTGAACTAGCTCTACCTGCAACTTTTCGTAAAATGAACCAAAAATTTTACACTGTTAGTTGATTAACTAGTTGTGTCAAATGGTTCAAATTTGGGCATCATTGGTCTAAACATCTTACATGAAGTCAGAAGAAGTCAGGAATATTAACCAGATCCAACGCGACGGAATAGGATTTGAGATCGGAAACTCGGTACGTGGATTTCTCAATTTCACTTGCATACTCGCTGATGTAGGTACTCATATAATATATGATATATCATATTATGATCATCTATAGATGGCGGATTCTTGATGCTGCATGAGGTGTGTTAGATCACTCTAAAGAATTTTCACGTCCGATTTACGTGAAATATCACGTAGCTCATCCTTATTCTCAAAACCTCAGAAGTTACGTGCAGTTAGTAACCTTCACTCGATAACCACGTCGTATGCACCACCCTGTTTGGTGCAATCCACCTTATTTTCACGTAAATCGTTTCAATGCGTTTGTGTTAGTGTACTTTCGACTTGGAAGTTTCCGCGAAAGGAAAGTTACGTGACTTTCAGGTGTGAAAAAAAATGCAGTATGGCGTCGAGAAGTAAGTTGGTGCAAGAAATGCTTGCGGATTTAGAGCTTCCGAGCAAGTTGCTCCAAGTATTGAAAAGTAATTTTATTGTTTAGGTCAATTGATAGTGAATAATTATAAGCACATGTGACTTTTTATATTCTCAACAGTTTAAGAAGCTGGTCCATCTGACGGTAACGGAGAAGCAGTTCAGCGAAGGCTTGAAACAACTGGACGACTAAGATTTTGCGTCAAAATCCTTAGATTTGGAATTATCCAATCTTGGAGGACCCGAAAGGTATATATGCACACCATGATTGTCCCAGATGTTTTCTAATACATTTGTGTTTCCTTTTTCCTCAGAAAGCAGTGATCGCACTTCATCGACCAAGCCGATATCCCGAAGCTACTTTGTTGCACACAAAAACCAGCAGTCCGTCAAAGGAACAGTTACCGCTGAACTTACCAGTTTCCCTGATGAAGGCCTTTCCGTTACGAGGTGAAGGTGCAGTAGTGATTCAGCATCCAACAACGCTTGCATCGGCAGCATAGAATTTGAAGGCGTATCTTCTAGTTTAACCCCTTCGGGACGACTTTTTTCACCAACCTCGCCGCTGTAGAACGCGTCAGCGAGGTGCAAATGACCCAACCGTCCTAAAAGGGTTAAATTACAAACGCAAATGGCGCCAACGGTTCGAATCGCCCACCAGCGGGCACAAGTTAACTGCGTAACAGTAATCGAGCACCCTTCAGAGTCGACATCGGTAACAACGATGTGACGACACATGTTCCGGACAGCGTACGATATCGACTTGACCCGGTTGCGTCGGAAACGGGAACATCTCCAAAATCAGAAAACGGCGCAGCAGAAATCGATTATTTATTTATTACTTAATTATTTACTCTAAAATAAAATGCTGATAAAGATTTTTCTTTAATTGATACATATTTGTACCTGCTTGTAGCGCATTTGAGGAGGCAAGAATTTTCAAATCCTTATAAAATGCAATGGCATATTTACCGATAGGGTAAAATCTATGCTTTCTTCATTGCATTTTGTAAGGATTTAGAATCTCTTGCCTCCTCGAATACGCTGCAGGCTGTTGCGGCTGCTTTAGTTTTTATTCCAAAATCATGTATAAATTACGTGAAATTCATGTAGAACTAATCATGTTTTCACGTAAAAGTTACCTGAAATTCCAGTGGCACTCACCCACATTTCACGTAAACGATACGTAAAATGCATGTCAAATTTACCTGACTCATCACGTCGATTATCGAAACACAATTTTTCCAGCTACCTGAAATTCCGGTGAAGGCTACGTGAAAATTATGGTGGATGAAAACTACCTATCTTTTCACGTAAATCGGACGTGAAAATTCTTCAGAGTGTAGGATCCATAGTGCGAACGTTAAAAACTAAGCCACCAGGTCTGCACACGCGACCTCGAAACAGCTTACATCGTGTTGAAAACACTAGCGTCACCTAAGCAGCATGTTGCTACAGTCAGTGGTAAATACGCATATCTAGGTAAGTTTTATATTCACCACTGACAGCAGCGTGGGAACTTTGCGATAGCAGCGCCATCACGCTATTGCCACTTGTGTTGCCGTTTCAAATGACCGTTAAATTCCTTACACAGTTCTGAAACTGGACTTGCATGTCTGTTCCCTGTGGTAGAGTACGTGCAGCTCCAACACTGCCATATTCACGACGTCAGCGTCATGATAACAGGAGGAGGAATTAAGCCCACCAGCTGACGAACGCAAATTGCCTACGACTTATCAATTTCGCCGCCTCCAAGAATATGACCGATTGTAGCACCAACACGCGATCCTTATCGTTACACCAGGAGATCATCACAACAGACGGAATCCCAAATCGACCACGTTCTAATTGGTCGGGGTACTGCTAAACCGAACCAAAGACCATTTTTTGAAAAATTGAGCTTTCTTTACCATTGGATGAAGAAATTGATGATCCTCCTTCCATGTAAAAATGCAGTAATTTTGACAGCTCTTCGTTGAGTAAATTCAAAATTTCTGTTTGGTAGAACATACAAAAAATAAAATTGCATCTAACCAGAGTGAACTGTAAACCATTCCATAGAATCAGCGAAATGTTTTAGTGTTGGTTCAGATGATGAACATTCTAAATTCTGCTCATCGCCTTCAAATTTCTAACTTCCAACCGACTCATAGTAACAATCTGTGAGAGAATTAAACGCGTTATTAGGAATACGGATGTTGGAGGATACAATGGGGCACGTTCGGTGTAGTACTAGATTTGTAATAATGAGCTGAATTTTAACATGGTGAGAAGGTAAATTCTCCGTTTCTGTAATGAAAAGGTGCAAAAAGCGTGGGTATCGTAATTCCTTGCCTAATTTGATGCTGTTTGAGCAAAACTTTGGATAACTATGTTGTTTATGTTGCAAGGAATGGAGAAAACAACAACACTGTTACCCAAAATTTTGCTCAAACTGCATCAAATTAGGCAAGGAATCATAATACCCGCGCTTTTTGCACCATTTCATTGCAGAAACGGAGAATTGACCTTCTCACCATATTAAAATTCAGCTCATTACTACAAATCTAGTACTTCTTCGATCTGTCCTATTATGTTTCGATGGCGCTGATCGCCATTTTTTCAAATCTCATTCAGCCAGACCGAACCAAATCCACTGCGTTTTAGAATCTATTTATTCTCATCATTTATTTATTTATTTATTTCGTCAATCATTGTAGACTACAAGCTTAATGTATAAATCAATACAAAAATCAACTGGTTTTAAATACCTGCGTTATGTCGACACACCTTATACTTATACTTTAACACAGAAGCCGTCATTCAACAACAAGGCTAATAAATATAATGAAGCTTGAAAAAAATCCAACCACTTGGTTCACTTTGGCTGATCGAAAAATGAAATTTTCACGGAAACCATACTACTACCATACTAGACTGACCTTCAGCTAGGTAAAATGACCTAGAGGTAACGTGCTTGGTTATCACTTAAAGGATCCAAGTCCGAATCTCTTTAATATTTTCGAAAAAAATATCTTAGTTCACTTTGGCAGATCATTTTCATGGTTTTCTTCGACCAGTATAAATTTGAAGTACTCAAATTGCTCCACTTTCACATTTCAGGACCTCAGGATATGCAAGGACATCATTTTACATAATCACTCTTGCTCTGTGCCTGCACATGCACCGCCTATAAAAAAAAAACATAGGTGGGAAGGGCTGAGCTGGGAGGGCTTCCGCCGTTCATATTTCAAACTATTTTGAGACCTCCGTGCTACTATACCGCTTCCTCTCTGATTCATGTAGGATTGTGAGTGATATCGATTTCAACTCCATAGACGATGAAAAATCGAGTTTTTTTTTCGAATGGTTTTCTATGAGACAAAGAAACACATTCAGCCACACTGAACTATAAACCATATTCCAATGTTTTTGTTCAGCCAGAGTGAACTGAGTGCGAAGTACTGAAAAATTAAATGTAATTATATCAATGATTTCAAATAATTTACATGCATTCTTCGTCTCTGATGGTTTATAAAGGCTTGTGGTGGGGCTGGCTCACCGGCACTTCCGGTCCGCTTTAGTGCTTTATGCATCATTGTGGCCAGGTGTTGCTCTAGTTTTTCCAACTGTATTGTAAAGCATGAGCGGTGATCCTTGGCATTCTTGTGTAGGTAGGTGTGAGGTAGGTACTCGAAATGTTGATCGATCACCGATTATTGCTGGCAGATGCAGTGGAAAGTTTGTCTTAATACGTATCAATCGTCTCTGACAAACGAGAAAAACTGACCTCACTGATTACCTGTCTCTGAGCCAAATTTGGTATAGAGTCTTCAGTCTCCGATTAATCGCTTCATGTTTGATGGAGGTTTTTAATCCAATGGGTTACATAGCCGCTATCCGAATGAAGAGAGTAATGTTCCGCGTAACATATCACAAATCAAAAGAGATACGGTACATTACGTGGAGCGGATATACTGAATTGGGTACCAGACCAAGTCCCTGCTGGGTGGCGCTAAATAGGTGAGCCATAGACAATAGAATCGTCAATGTCGTAGGGCATAGTATGTGACTATTGTCGAAACAACACTATTTTTGGTCATTGTCCAACCAAAATCATAAGCGGCGTCCACTTACACTAAGGCCCCGAATAAAAATTTGCATTAGCCTGACATTTTATTTTGATGTGTACATCAACATCAAGTTGTAATGTACTTCTGTCGTTGAACATTAGAATACATTACGATTTAGATGTGTTTATGCAAGGTAACATAATGTATACATCAGGAAATCAAATGTTTTATGATGTCAAGAATATTATCCAGAACATCAAAACCTGACGTTTTCAGATGTTTTTTGATGTACAAAAACGTAAGATTCAAACGTTTTTCTGATGTATGTTGATGTATAAAACAATAGATTCAGACGTTCCCTGATGTATATTGATGTATGAAAACGTTACATTCCAACGTTTTTTCTGATGTTTTGCAATGTACAAAACGTCAAATCTAGACGTTTTTATATGTTTTTTTTTGACGCACAGAAACATGCGATTCGCATGTATTTTTGATGTTCTCAGATGTTTTGAATGTTTTCTGATGTTGAACGTTAGAATACATTGCGATTTAGATGTGTTTATGCAAGGTAACATAATGTATACATCAGGAAACCAATCGTTTTTTGATGTCAAGAATATTACCCTGAACATCAGAACCTGATGTTTTCATATGTTTTTAGATGTGAAAAAACATTAGATTTAAATGTTTTCTGATGTATGCTGATGTATGTAAACGTTAGATTCGAACGTTATTCTAATGTTTTTCGATGTAAAAAACGTAACATCTAGTCGTTTTCAAATGTTTGTTCATGTACAGAAACATTATATTCTGACGTTTTTCTAATGTCGTCACATGTTGCCTTTAATTTTGAGGTGTTGTCTTTACCGTTTGCTAAAGGGGCACATTAGGCCCAAAGAGGGTCACCACCATGTGGTCCGGTAACCCTCTTCAAAAAATGCATATCAGAATTTTTGATATGCGCAATACACGAGCCGACACCTCCCTTTAGATAATTGAAGAACCAAGTTCGTTATCGATTGATATCTTCGTGATTTAACGTTAGAATGTGGGGCCTGTAGCATAATGAAAATTTTACTAATAATATTACAGTCCGGATTCGCTGGTTGGGTCACGACTGCGCCCCGACTAGCGAATCGTGTTCGTTCGTTGGGGCAACTGACAACTGATCAAAATAATCTAGACACACGCAAGTGACGAGAAATACGTCACGGAACACTCACATACTTGCGCAAACGTTCTGTACACGGAGAAACTGAAAAACTCAAAATTAGGTACTTTTAAACTCAATTTTGAGTTCTTTTTCATCTCCCTTTTCATGCGCTCTTTCTGTTGTTGTCAGAGAGTGAAGAGAGAAACAGCCCAACTTTTGCAGTTCCGTGCGTCAAGCCAAAATTGAGTTTCTAGCACAGTACTCAAATTTGAGTGAATACAACCTAGTCAAAATTTCAGTTGAGTGGAAAAAACTTAAAATTAGGTATTTTTTTCACATGGAAGCAAGCGGGAACAACCCAACAAAAACATCGATTCCATCAACTCAAAATTGGCTTGACGCACGCAACCCCGAAGTTGGGTGGAAAGAACTCACTTTTGGGTAGTTTCGTTTCTCCGTGTATACAGGAGCTGTGATGCGACGGCGGTCAGACGTCAAACTCGTTTTGACATCTACTTTGACATTGACAGTGCTTTTTAGTTGGGTTTTGCCCCAACCAGTGAACATTTAACCATCGAGACAGCCCATCTAACGAGCTCTCAACGAACGAATCGTCACTGTAGTCTTGTAGCTTGTAACTTATAATTTTCTGTTGCATAAAAATATTACAAGTACAAGTTACAAGTCCAATACTACAAGTCGGTTGGACTAATATTATTAGTAGAATTTACAAGTGTATGTTGCATAAACAAACTACAAGTATAAAATATTAGCTATGACTTGTACTTTTGATTACAAGTCTCAAAGGTCTTGTAAAATAATTTACAAGTTAGATTTAAAGTATTGCAGAACTCATATTTACTTTTGAATATATCGATTTACCATTTTGATGAACTCAAAAGATATTATTTATCTAACATGTCAACCTTAATTCCAGTTTTCGACAATTAAATTTGGCAGTATGTATTCGAAACTCATTGAAGAGAAAATTGCGTTGATGTACACTTTGTATCCAAAATATAATTTCTGCTGAGTCTCTCAAGTTCCAAAGTTTCTACAATACCCATCTTTGATTGGAGGTTCTTGGTAAAGTTATGGTTATTATGGTCACTGCATAAGCACAGGTAAAGTTGCAGATGCGAAATGAATTTGAATCAATTGCTTGTATTGCGCATCATTAAGCTAATCAAGAGCTACAATATACATACACTAACTCGAATCGAGTTGCGACATATAAAAGTAGGTAAAAGCTCAATTTTTGCATCCCAGATCACTTGGGATTTAACACGAAGCATAATACATGTTGCTAAATCTTTATATATTGTTTTTCAACCATTACTATTAAATCTTTGGGACATTTTTCTAAAAATCTAGGTACTTGCAGTGCCATATTTTGTAAAAAAATATTTCGTCAGAGCGGCCGAAAATTATCCAAACAGCATATGCTTTTCTTCATCTATCGTATAAAGAATGCAAAACTTCGGAATAAATGAAGTTATTTCCGGATGTTACGCGGAAAATGCAGAATATAAACAAACATCAACTGCCATTTCAAATTAATAGTGAACTGTCGGATGAATTTTGACAGGTAAATGAACCAAAACAACTTGTATTTTCATGGTCACTAATATTACAAGTGCTAATAATATTAGTGGAAAATTGAGCCTTTATGCAACACAAATTATTAGCACTTGTAATATTAGTACTTGTAACTTGTAACTTGTAGCTAATATTATTAGCCCGATTATGCTACAGGGCTCTGATGTCACCCCGTTTATTTCGATGTTTTTACGTACTTCAATTTGCTTAAGCATGACGTTGGCGTATAATGTAAGATTAGAAGATAACGTTTTTGAATGCATTTTGATGTTTATGCACATAACGACATGACATGACATGACGTTTGCTGTTAATGTAACATTAGAAGTAAACGTTTTTGGGTGTTTCCTAATTTTTATGAATACGTCGTTCAACATCAGTACGAAATTAGGGTTAGAATTAAACATTAGAACCCAACGTTTTCAGATGTGTCTGCATTTGTAAACGTCTAGAGGTAACGTTTTTTACATCGTAAAACATTAGAATATCGTTTGCATCTAATGTTTACATACATCAACATACATCAGAAAACGTTTAAGTCTTATGTTTTTGCACATTAAAAAACTTCTGTAAACATTTAAATCTAATGTTTTTGCACATCAAGAAATGTCTGAAAACATCAGGTTGTGATGTTCTGGGTATTGTTCATGACATCAAAAACATTTGATTTTCTGATGTATGCTACCTTGCATAAACACATCTAAATCGCAATGTAATCCTGATGTAGGAGACATCAGGGAACGTCTAAATCTAATGTCCTTGATTTTTAAAGAGTAAAGCGTTCAACATCTGTACGACATTAGCTCATAATGTAACATTAGAATGTAACGTTTTTAGATGTATCTTGATGTTTATGAGAACATCGGTTTACATTACATGACGTTACTTTTAAATGTAACATTAGAGCCTAATGTCTTTGAATGTTTCTTGATGTTTATACTTGCATCATTATACATCAGCATGACGTTACAATTTGATGTAACATCAGAACTTAATGTTTTCGGATGTATCTTGATGCTCATGAGTACGTCTTTTTACATCAGCATGACGTTACATTTTGATGTAACATCAGATCCTAACGTTTTTTTATGTATCTTGATGCTCATATACACATCGTTTTACATCAGTATGACATTAGATGCTAATGTAACATTAGAGTCAGATGCATTGTCATGTTTTCATATGTCAAGCTGAAGTCAGAGTACATTAAGGTGAATATATAACGAAGCCACAACTCGAATTTTTGAGAGCACAAATCTGAAGAACCGAATATCGGTTTGAGCTGACAAGATGATCGATTGGTTACCCGCTGGTGGTGACCAATCGATCAACTTTTCAGCACAAACCGACATTCGGTTCTTCAGATTTGTGCTCTTGAAAATTCGAGTTGTGGCTTCGTTATATATTCACCTTAAAGCTACAACATAAAACGACAGTACTAAGTGTATTGATGTTGTTTGCTAATGCTTAGCTACATCTCAATTTGTATTCGGGGCGCCATCCACAAATTACGTAACGCTCTAGGGGGAGGGGGGAGTATGGCCGAGCGTTACGGTCCATACAAAAAATTTCGGGTTTTCATATAAGGGTCATTCCATATGAAGTGACCGAGAAAATGTGAAAACTTGCAACCGACCATCACGGATTTGAACCAAATTTGGTTGAAACATTTGTTTAGATGGAAAAAGAAAAAATCCAAATTTTGGTGCCGATCGGATCACCCCTCGGCCCGTGGCAGCACCCCTCGTTTTGGCCGATATGAAAATTATCCTCTCTTTCTTTCATTTTTATCATTGAAACGATTGCACCTACACATTTTCGACCTTCGGCTTTTTTAAAGGAAATCGTTCAGGGAATCCAGAAAAAATATTAATTTTTTGGTACAGTGTTGCCAGATATCATATTTTTTAATTTTAAAACTAAAAATCGATTTTTCTCAAAATACGTATATTTTGATTTTAAAAATTTTGATTCCATCGTGTTTATCAGACGTTTTTCTATCGAAAAAGCTTAACTCCCCAAAGTAATTTGCATCGTTCCTGAGATATAGCGTTTTTAAGAAAAAAATATTCATTTTTTCATATAAAGTATCATATAAAATCAGGTGCAGTTTATGAATTTCGGAAAAAAAATTGTTCGGTGCCATACAAAGACGTTTTGTGTTGATTTGAACAATATCAAGTATAAAAAGGATTAAAAAAATGTTACAGTGTTGCCAGTTCATCAATTATGAGTCTATCGTAATGGACAAGCATAACCTGTTGAACTAAAAAAAATGTATCTGAGATTGAGATCATCAATTCTAAACAAATTTCATATATTTTAACATTATCTGAACAGAAGTGCTGCCAAATATGTAATATTTATTGTAGAAATCTTAATTTTACTAGAACACTAGTATGAAATCTAATTAACAAGCCAAAAGTATTTTTTTATTTAGGTTTAGTACATTTGGCAACATTGACGTAAAATATATTCAGGAAAACATTTGATGAGTGTATTTATAAGCAACAGTGCTGAAAATGTAATTTCGATATAACTACATTAAATGACTCACAGCTAATTTCAGAAGCTGAACCTGAAAATATGGAATATGATAAAATATAAAGTATGATATCCTTTGGAATTAGATAATATTAGATACTACGCATCGTCGCGCAACTGGTAGCTCAGACTTCAGTATTTTTATTTTATATTCGAAGGTCCAACTCCTTATAAAAATCCCTGTAAAAATATCTTTTGATTGATTTTTACGGCAGTGTTGCCAAGTATGCTAGTAATTAGCGGAAACGCAAACAATAGGTGCGGGTATTGCGTTTACTCTTACTGGATTGCCGAATAATAGATCATGTCTTTTATTGTCCCAGGCAGAGAAGTGAAGAACAGTGTTGGGTATTGTGTTGTCTATTGATGTGATTGCATATGGTATGACTTTTTGTTTGTTCTTCGTGGCGAAATGGATTAGTGGCGTTTGCTCCCTAGAGCCTACTTTTCTTAGGCTTTTTTTGCATGGAAAAGAGATCGGTTGTACGCGAATGTTAATTCCGATAAATCAAATCGATTGTTCGATCAATTATAGATGACTCCCAGATCGACAATGTATAGTACCGTAAAATGGGGTAACTTTGATAGTTTTTCAGCGAATTTTCTCAATATTTTTACATGTAACAGTATTCCCCCGAGTTTTATATTTTTAAAACAAGTACTGGGGTATGAGTTATCAATTTCAATTACAAAATTCGATAATCTGAAATTTTTTGGATAACTTTTAGTTTTTCATTTAACCGAAAATCAGATTTTCATTTTGGGGTAACTTTGATAATGCCCTAAAAACACATCAAATCTCAAAAAATAACCACAGATTGAAATCTTAGGAGTACGAACATGATGAGAGAAGGCTTGTGGAATATATAAGATAGAATTTTTATATCCATACATTGATTTTTTACTAAATTCTACACATAAAAATGAGTTTGTGGAGTATTGAGTGCAAAACACAATAAATTTAGCTATCAAAAATCATTATCTTTGTAACAATAAACACTTAACGGTACATCAACATATGATTACATGCTATTCATGGTTAGTTTCCTTTTTTTTGGGTAGTTTTTTAATGTTTTATTAACAAATTTTGAACAACACATATTTATCTACATGAAATTACAAGGGCATTGCATACTATTAGGCGTTTATCAATGTATGGAGAATAATATCCCAAACTACAAAATTGCTTCCATTTCGTAAAAACACACTTCGTTAAGAGATTCAAGGTCAGATTTGGAATCTACTATGATGAATCTATCGAGAATAAGAGTCCATTCATTGAAAAAATAGTTTCAACCAAGTCGTATAGCAGATTGTTTGAAGGGGTTGATAAATGACAAAAATATCAACAATTTTTATTTTTTGTCCAAAAAGTTGTATATAAACTAGATATTAATGAAAATGCGTCTAAGATGAACTTTCATATCTACAGAATTGATTTAAGTTTACCTTTTTCTTAACTGGTTGAAGGAATCATAGTTGTAAGATAAATTACACAATGCCTGCCGCACTATCAAAGTTACCCGCATTATCAAAGATACCCCATTTTACGGTATCATATTAAGGATCGGTATATTCGCCTCACTCCATTCATATTCACTCCTTTTTGCTGAATCGAATCGAGAAAGATGCAGCAAACGGATTGTCATGATCAAGCACGTAACCCCATCACCAGTGGAAAGCCATGCGCAAGTTGCTTGACATGGATATTCGTTGCCGTTCGTCGCAGTTTTGATCGCAAGCGAATGAATGAATGGCGAATGGTGAAGAATGCTGGTGAGTGATCGAAGTGGCTGCTGTCGTCGCTGATAAGCAAACACACAAACTAAAGCGACAATCGTTCGCTGCGATTAATCATGGAGTAGCAATTATGAATTGTGTTGCCATCTATTCTAATACTCATGCAGTGTTGCCAAATGTGCTCGTTATGTATAAAAATAGAAATCATTTGTTTTTATTTGGTGTTATCTATTTCCGAAAGCTTTTGTGTAAATTAGATGTTTACAATAAAAATGGCATGTGTGGCAACACTTCCATCTACAACATCGTTGAAATGAATAAAATGACAATTGAAATGAATTTCACAATAGATACATTTTATATTTTAACAATTTATCCTCATCTTTTCCAATAAACCAATTTTTTTATTGCTAACTATCAAACTAACAATAACTGTCAATTATCGGGTCATTTTGTCAGATAGGACCATAAACAAGAAAACACAGATAAACAGACGTAACATTGGAAAAAATTGCAGTGCGCACATCATTTTTCTAAGCGTTAGACGTTTCACCTAGTGTGAACTAGGCGATGGATTTTCGCGAAAATTTTTCTAGGTGTTACGTCTGTTTGTCTGTGAAGAAAATGTCAACAGCAGGGTCGTTAGAGAAGATGTGTATTGTTTTTATCCTGTTCACACATTTTGCAACACACATGGTGCGCATTTTCAGAATAACCTGTACATTGTCAAACACTTGAAGGTTAGGTTTCAAGGTATAATAAAAAAGGTAAACTGGCAATACTGTTACAATTTTTTAATCCTTTTTATACTCGATATTGTTCAAATCAGCACAAAACGTGATTATATGGCATCGAACAATGTTTTTCTTACGAAATTTATAAACTGCACCTGATTTTATATGATACTTTATATGAAAAAAATGAATATTTTTTCTTAAAAACGCTATATCTCAGGAACGACGCAAATTACTTTGGGGAGTTAAGCTTTTTCGATAGAAAAACGTCTGATAAACACGATGGAATCAAAATTTTTAAAATCAAAATATACGTATTTTGAGAAAAATCGATTTTTAGTTTTAAAATTAAAAAATATGATATCTGGCAACACTGTACCAAAAAAATAATATTTTTTCTGGATTCCCTGAACGATTTCCTTTAAAAAAGCCGAAGGTCGAAAATGTGTAGGTGCAATCGTTTCAATGATAAAAATAAAAGAAAGAGAGGATAATTTTCATATCGGCCAAAACGAGGGGTGCTGCCACGGGCCGAGGGGTGATCCGATCGGCACCAAAATTTGGATTTTTTCTTTTTCCATCTAAACAAATGTTTCAGCCAAATTTGGTTCAAATCCGTGATGGTCGGTTGCAAGCGGTCGGTCACTTGGCGTGGAATGACCCATAAAAAAACGTTACGGAGGGGGGAGGGGGGTCGAAAAATGTCGATTTTAGCGTTACGTAATAAATGGATGCTGCCTAAGCGCATAACTATGTTAGGGTCAAGATTAGGATGAAATCATTGGTAAAATATAATAACGCTTTTTAGTTTGTGTAGTTAGTTGAACAAGTGTTAAATTTTTATTGGGACATTTACTGTGGGTTTATTCTGGATTACAATGCATTAGCTGCCCTTTAACTGAATTATTTTATAACAGTAAACAACATTATTCCTTCTTGATAAAAGATGTATGGACATAGAATTGCCAAACTATACATCTGATCAGATATTTTTCCGGTATTAAATTTGGGGTAGAGAGTTAAACACTTACGAAAAATAGTTTTTCAATGTCAGACAAACATCACATGAACACAGCTACCAATGTACCAAACCTTCTCTACTGTCTTCTCATTTTGCCGCTTCCTATCCTCAATTGAACTTATCTGACACTAGTTAGGACTGTCTGTAGGAGATCCAGGTTTCTAATTCTG
Organism: Aedes albopictus; assembly: GCF_035046485.1. Lineage (NCBI taxonomy): Eukaryota > Metazoa > Arthropoda > Insecta > Diptera > Culicidae > Aedes > Aedes albopictus. The sequence continues at coordinate 213,807,740 of NC_085137.1, forward strand.
TGTAGGATTTGTTAAAACGGGATGCCTGATATGTACTGCGGACAATTGGGCTGGAAGTACTGAGCAATCACAATTACTGTCGTACTTATCATATTAAATGCATGATTTTCTACTTACATCCCGAACGTCGCCAACCGGCAAAGAGGACATGACGAAAAAAACGCGAGATGGCCCTAACAAAAACTAGAAAGGCGATGAAAATGGTCACCGATGCAACGATATGGAAACAAAATAGATGAGAAATTATCGACCAAATGATAATCTATGAACATATCGCTAATGTTCTTTATCATTCTTTCTTTTTCTCGTTTCAGCAACAAAATCGAAACCTCTCTACTATCTCTTCATTTTCTGCCTCTTCCCATCCTATTCCCACATCTTCCTATATCCTCTACCCCATCTATTTAATGTATCTGACACTTGTTGGGACTGGTAACGCCAGCGCCTGCCTGTGGAAGATCCCGATGTGCTAATTCGGTGTAGGACATGTTAACGGGGGAGGCTTAGTAGGTCCACATCTGCCTACAAGCAGATGGGCTGACAGTTGTCGGCCTGGGTGTGGACTGAGCAATTACAATTACAATTACAATTATATCAATGATTTCAAATAATTTACATGCATTCTTCGTCTCTGATGGTTTATAAAGGCTTGTAAGTTACATGTGTATGGAAAAGTTTCAAATAATTTCAACTGTTGTTTATTTGTGAGTGGTTAAACTTTAAGCTTAATTATGTCGGAATAAATTTTTTGGCGCTTAGTTCGGTTTAGCAGAGCCCCGGCCAATTGATGGACGGAACTTCTCCGACATTATCGACGTCAGGACCAGTGTTGGTAAACTCACACTCAAAGCACACTCATCAACCGCTCCTGCGTGAGCAAACTCGCGCGCGATTCTGAATCGTTTTCTCACGCGCGAGAATTTCATGCAAAATCTCGCTCTCACGAGTCAAGCGCCGAAATCTCGTTCGCTTGTAAAACGAATCCAAATCAATTTGAACGGCATTCAATGTTTTTGAGGGCTAGATTTGCTTTTGTTCTATCATGCAATCCTAAAAACTTCGATTTAAATATTAAGAACGCAAAGAAATAAGGCAATGAGTGAAATCATGAGTCAACTCATGCATTATTTTTTCGGTGGTGATTTTGGCGAGTCAAGAATCGCGCGTGAAACAACTCAACCATGAGATTTGAGAATTTGAGTTTTTACCAACACTGGTCAGGACCTATCGTGGCGCCAACATCGAATCCGACCACTACCTTGTGATGGTTAAACTACGCCTTAAACTTTCCGTCATCAACAATGTACGATACCGACAGCCGCCTTGGTACGACTGAGGACGACTGACACAACCAAATGTTGCCTCATTATACGCGTAGAACCTCGGGGTAGCGTTGTCGGCCGAGGGTGAGCTCCATGAGGCTTCTCCATGAAGGCTTTTGAAGTTGTTTTGTGCCGTTTGCCAGCTTTTGGGATAAAAACAACACGAAACAGGCAAGATCTGCTCACCTTTATATGAATTTTCATTCATTAAATAGAAGCTGTAGAGGTCCCAGTTAGTTTTCTTTGGGTTTCTATAGCTTTCGATCAAATTTGATCCGGCTTTATAATCAAACCTGATACGCTTGTGATCTGACCAGTGTACGCAGAATATGGCACCACAAGCGAAAAATAGGCAACAAAGAAGGCACGGCAACAACGCTTTGTTTTTTCGTTAGCAGATAATGACAAAATCGCTCCCGAGTTTGTTCACAACAAAAACGGTAGGAATATTTGTCTCGTTCTATTCACATCGTGATTTTCGCATTGTTTAACAACTGAAACTCGACTCTGAGGATGGCAAGAGTTTTAATTCGTCCAAATGCTCATGAATTCGATGATGTGGGTGGAAAATTTCAGCAGAAAAGCTGAAATATCGGCACACGCACGGCAAGCGATGTTTGTTCTATTGCTCTCATCGCTTGACATGCGTTTGTTGCGGAGCGCCTTTGTTATCAACATGCACCGCTTAGGACAAAGCGTTTGTTTTTCGACGTGATCCGTTTTTCGTACCCTGGATCTGACAATGATTCCTCATCAGAAACATGCCAGTTTACGATCTTCTGATAGCAGATAGCTACAAAGCGTAAGATATAAAACTTCCTGTCGAATAGCATTAACAAAAATTGGAAAATCCCCTTTATTGCATATGTCTATGTTATTGAACGAAATGTAATTCAGGAGATCCTCATCCTCACCTCTTTTATTAATATCTGTACTGCTCCATATGGTATGATGGGCATTTGCATCGCACCCTATTACTAATTGGGCGTTTATTCTTCAGACATCATTGATGTTCGAACTTCTAGGGGTCGGTTTAGATCACTACCTCGTAGTTAGTAAGATTTGTGCTCGTGGAGCGGTCCTGGTGTGATGGTTAGAACACTTGACTATCACGCCGAGGACCTGGGATCGAATCCCACTCCCGACAAACTCGCAAAATGTGAGTTCTTCCTTCGGAAGGGAAGTAAAGCGTGGGTCCCGAGATGAACTAGCCGAGGGCTAAAAATCTCGTTAATACAGATAAAAAAAAAAAAAAAAAAAAAAAGATTTGTGCTCGGTTATTAACCGTGACGGCTACAGCCGCCATATGAGGTAGACAAGTCGAGGGCGGAAAATGTCGGGATAAGCCACCCTTGTTGTTTCTATCAACAAGTTTCCATCGTGGTCGTTGCTCATGGCGGGAGAATGCGCTGTTTTTCTCCTCACATCATTGACAATTTCGTAAAACTTTCGCATACATCATTTTGTTCTACATTCTCTTGTGCCTCCATATTAGCCGACTCGTCAGCAATAGTTTGAAAACCACTGCTTCAGTATTGCGGCTGCTGACCGATTGCGTTTCCTTCCTTATATGTTTCTTTTTAAGGGAACATTAGCTGAATAACTTGAATGGTGGCAAAGCAACATTAATATTAATAGATACCTAATTAATCATTGAAAACAAAATAAATAATTATACGAACATTAATGCACTCCACCCCCCCTTCACAACAAAAAAACACCAGTTACCTAACGCCGCCAAATAGCTATCGGAATCCGGAAGCCGTCCGTCCCTCGGTTGCTGGTTGTCACCACCGTTGCTGTGCACCACCGTGGGTTCAAAATTGTCCTCAAACTGCAGGGAAGCCGCGTTCGGATTGCCGTTGTTGGAATCGCTACTGCCAGTAGTGCTACTCCATGGATCGGCCAAATTCATGACGCACTGCAACCACCTCCCCTCAAATGGCTGCTGCTTCTACACTCAAGGTTGCTGCTGGGCGAAGGCGAAACGCAATCTCCAGCTGAACACAGGAAAATTTATTTCTATATGATCGCCCCAAAATAGTGGCTGATTTCAACTCACCTTTATCTTCGAAATTCACTTTTTAAAAAGATGTGAGACACTGCAAAATGCGACAAAATTCGCATCAAAACTAGTTTTACTGCAACTTTTTCCAAAAATCGGATTGTTTTGATGATTTGACAGTCGTTGAGTCGAAAATTGAATGGGTCGACAAAAAGTTTGATCGGTTGACCTAACAGATGCGTGTCACAATGAAGGGGGACGACACTATCGAAAATTTCTTTTAAATACTGTGGGTCTGTTCCAATTGGCGAATTGGGTTGTTTAGTGAATAAAATATTGCTATTTTCTATAGCCTAATCGAAAGAGCTCATTTTTCTGAGTATAACGTGATTTAATTGGATTCCAACACTTTTGTTTCGATGGTTAAATCAACAAAACAGTTTTAATTTTCGTGGATAGAATGACAGTTCAATCGTTAAAGTGACAGTTCGACCCGAACAAAAAATTTTCCCCATACAAACTTTAAATGGATTTTAAAAATAGTTCCCGGACTCCAAAAATTATGAAATTTTGGATTTCGACTAATTTTTGGGCGGAGGATCCGATTATGAAATAATCCGGATACCCCTAAAGAACCCAATTGGCTTCTTTAGCGGTGTTGAGATAATTCCATATTCTGAATCTGCATGCGAAACTGAGCCGAAATCCAAATTTTCATGAATTTTGGTGCCCGGGAACCTATTTAAAAATCAATTTGAAGTTTGTATGGGAGCGATTTGTCGAATCACCCCTCGTCGCATATTGTACTGGGTGGAGCTGTCAAACAGTTACCCAGCTGTCAAAAGGTGATTTCAAAAAATCTCTTTGAAATTGATTTTATGTACCAAAATAAAGTTCTAAAAATATGAAAAAAATTATAGTGGCTCAGAAAAAGATGCTCTTTCGTATAAAATCAAAAAATCGATACATTTTTCTTAATTTAAATACCCAATTAAAATTAATTTTGACCTAAATTTGACAGTTCGACACTTAAACTTGACAGTTCTCCTAAGGAAATAATTATCGAACTGTCAAGTTTAAGTGAAAATTAATTTTAATTCTCCAATTGGAACAGACCCTGTATGTAATAATTATTAAATTTTCATTTAATCAGGGTCCCGGCTATAAACCGAATAATTTTTTTTCGAAAAAGAGTTTTCTTAACTATTGGCTGAAGAAAATGATGATCTTGCTGCCATATAAAAATCCAGTAATTCTGATAGCTCTTGGAGTAAATTCAAAATTTATGTTTGGCAGAACAAACAAAAAAATGCATCTAACAATAAGCCATACGAGACGTTTTGGATCAGCTGATCGCTCATTTCATGAATGAAAGTTTGACAGGAGGTTGCGCCCAAGCCCGTGAGTGTTAATATCAATATCAACACTGTTGTCGTTTCATAAAATAGACTATAGTGAACTGTCCATATAAGGGTTGTGTGCTAGTAGTGGACCCTGCGCACCTGCGCCTATAGTGGACCTCCTTCACAAAAACTCAAATCTAAATGCCCAAATCAACTCTAGATTGAGTTTAAATAAGGGCGAAAGTAACATGAGAGAGTTCTCTTCATCGACTCTCTCTTCTGCAAATTAAAGTGACAAGATGCAAATTCAATCGAACTTTTTTACACTTAGACGCTAGATTGCATCGCAATCTAGCGATTTATGACCAAAAAGTTCAACCATACTTGCATCTTGTCTCTTTAATTTGAAGAAGAGAGAGTCGATGAAGAGAACTCTCTCATGTTACTTTCGCCCTTATTTAAACTCAATCTAGGGTCTGTGTCAATTGGCGTATTAAAATTTAATGGTGTTAATTAGTAACAGTGGGACTTAATGTTTTAACGTCTTTATTCAGTGTGTAACAGTAACAGAATGACAGTGTAATTAAATCTTCTTATTCGCTAAATCTTTGACTACTATGATCAGTTTCCGTCTTGAACTCCAACACTCCTCCTAGACGGTAGCGGTCAGTCCGGCCATTTCTGCTAACTTCCTCATTCTCATCCTTGCCAATGGTTTCGTCAATAGATCTGCAACCATGTTCTCAGTCGGACAGTAGATGCAGTTTATCTCACCTTTCTGGATTTGGTCTCGCGTGAAATGTAACCTTGTAGCCACATGTTTTGTTCTATTGCTGAATTTCTCGTTGATCAACATCTTTAAGCAACTTTGATTATCTTCATGTATGGTAACTTCCTGCTTCTCATTCAGATCCTTCAAAAGTGATTTCAGCCAGATTGCTTCTTGTACAGCTTCTGAAAGTGCGATGAACTCAGCCTCAGCAGTCGATAATGATACACAAGATTGCTTCCGGCATGCCCAGCTGACTGTACCACCATTAATCTTGAATATGAAGCCGCTATTTGACTTGCGATCCTGCCTGTTTTCCGCCCAATCCGCATCTGAATATCCTACAATAGCATTCGGTCCACCATTTCTGCTCAATCGTAGTTTAAAGTCCTTAGTCCCTTTGAGGTAGCGCACAACTCGTTTCAGCTCAGTCCAATCAGCCTGCGATGGATTGCTTGTTTTCCTACTCAGTAACGAAACCGCAGTGGATATATCAGGCCTTGTATTGACTGCAACGTAGAGTAGTTTTCCAATTAGTTTTTGGTATTCGATATTGTCCGGTAGTTTGTTTCCATCATCTTCTTTTTTCACGTATCCTGGATCCAATGGAATGCTGGAGTGCTTCGCGTCTTGCAAACCAGTAGTCTTCAAAATCTCGCCAATGTATTTCCGTTGACTCAAAAGAAAATCTCCAGCTTTGTCTTTCTCCACCTCCATTCCCAAGTAAAAGTGAATATCTCCTAGGCTGCTAAGCTCGAAACATCTGCCTAATGATTCCGCAAGTTGTTCAATCATCCGAGGATCTTCACTTGCCACGATCAGGTCGTCTACGTAAACCAAAACGTAACACCAACGTCCATTGAACTGTTTCCTGTATAAGCATGGATCCGATCGACAGCATTCAAATCCGTTCCGAACCAGCTCATCGTTTAGTTTCCGATTCCATGACCTGGCCGCTTGCTTCAAGCCATACAGACTCTTCTTTAGCTTGCACACCTTCCGTTCGTTGCCCTTCGACACATACCCAGGCGGTTGACGCATATATATCTCCTCCTGAAGGTCACCGTTGAGGAAGGCAGTTTTAACATCATATTGCTTAACGATCATCCGCTGTTTTGCTGCTACTGCCATCAAGGTTCGGAATGTTGTCTGCCGCACAACCGGCGCAAAAACTTCATCGTAGTCGCTTCCATATTGTTTACTATATCCTTGAGCGACCAGTCGCGCTTTAAAACGAGCAATTTGACCATCAGCTCCGTGCTTGAGTTTAAACACCCACTTACAGCCAACTGCCTTTCGACCGGGGGGTAGATCCACAAGCGTCCATGTTTCATTTGCTTGAATCGAATTGAACTCGTCCTCCATGGCTTTTCTCCATTCTTCTGCATTTGAAGATGATATAGCTTCTCCAAACGTTTTCGGTTCCATTGCCAGACATCTGCGATCGTCATCAGTAGCAACACCACTGAATCCGGAATCCAGGCCGCGTTCTGGAACATCATCATCGAATCCCTCAAAATCGCTCGAACACCTTTCCGATGCCTGTGGAGAATTTGATACGGGAAGACCTTTGCAATTGACAGAAAAATCCTTATACTTGCCCGGTAAGGCGTGCTCCCGTCCGCTGCGCCTCAACACCTGTGACCAAGGTGGATTTGAAGTTTGTCGCGAAGGGAGCACGGTCACATTTGTGTCAGTCGGAATGTTGAACAAGCTATCTTCAAACTCATCTTCATCTGTGTCGGAATCATCTTTCTCCTGAAACGGGTTGAATTCCTATTGGTTCGGGCTGCTCATCAAACTCCAGTTGCACAGTTGACCGTTTCTTGACTGGAACCAAACACGAGTCCGTCATCTCGTCCAAGAATTGTACTTCCCTGCTCTTCAGGAAAATCTTCGAAGTTGGATCATACAGTCGATAACCTTTTGTCTCCTCCTCAAATCCGGTAAGTATACATTCCTTTGCCTTTGGGTCCCATTTTCTCCGCTTTTGTTTCGGTACTTGCACCATCGCCTTCGTCCCGAAAATACGTACGTGTGACAGGTTCGGTTTACGTCCACTCCAAACTTCGTCCGGTGTCAAATCGTGACCTCGAGTCGGAGAGCGGTTTATCAAATATACCGCCGTAGCCACCGCTTCTGCCCAAAATGATTTCGACAGCTTCGCTTCAAACAGCATACACCGAGCTCTTTCAACGATTGTCCTGTTCGCTCTTTCCGCCAGTCCATTCTGTTCCGGCGTGTAATCATTCGTCGTTTGATGCTTGATACCCGTTCTCTTCAAATACTCTTGGAAACAGCTGTTCATATATGCTTTTCCGTTGTCCGTGCGTAAGGTTTTCAACTTCAGGCCAGTTTGACGTTCTGCCTGCGCATGAAATTCCTTGAAGCAGTTCAACACTTCCTCGCCAGATTTGGATTTCAAGAAATACACGAATATTCTTCGAGATTTGTCATCAATAAACGACACGTAGTAACGACTTCCGCCAAAAGATGCTTCCTCCATTGGTCCAGATATATCAGAGTGCACAACTTCGAGTATGTTGTGACCGAGAGAACTCGCGAGGGAATTTCCGGCGTCGGGGAAATAGTAAAAGAACCCGGACTACTTTCCGATAACTTCCGATTTTATTCGCGTGTACTTTTGTTCTACTAATAATGGATAATGACAAGGTGGTTTCAGTATGGGGGGAGCAAAGCAATTAAGTATCAAGGTAGTTACAATAATCAAAGTATTTATGATGAAGGTTTGTTGTAGGCAAGGTAAATATATAACAGCTCTTCCCCCCTTATGCTTTACTTCGTTACAAATTCAATCTCTTAGGCGGTTTCACCGCACGGGTCGATCTCCTCGGGGTTTGCTGAAACGATCCTTCGCTTTGCATACTCGTAGCAGGACCTGTAGTCGGAACGTTCAATGCCGGATGGGGTTCCGGGACCGGCACCGAGACTGGTTCTACTCTTGATGAAGTAGCAACTGGATTCGCAGACGTAGATGTTCCCTGGGAACTCGGCACATGGTTGTTTGTAGTGCCCGAAGCTTCATCGGGTCCTGGAGGCACGTTCGGCAGCATCGGCATCTCTGGTAGACTCCTTTGGGCTTGCAAGTTCGATCCGACTTCGCGTAGTTGGTCGATGTGACGCTTCCATACACGATCATCGTCCAGCTGTATCATGTAGTGCAACTTTCCCAACTTCTCTATTACCCGACCGTACTTCCATTTCTCATGGTCCAGGAAATCTCGCGCAGCGACTCTTCCTCCCTCAGGAATCGAGCGAACTTTATGGTCAACCTTCTCCGAATACGTAGGGCCAGGCAGCATCAAATCAAGACGGGAACGAATTTGGCGATTAAAGAGCATCATGGAAGGTGACTTCCCGGTAGCAGGGTGGATTGTCTTCCGGTAAGTCAGCAGAATATTGCAGAGTTCCACGTGCATTCTTGATTTTTCGCACTTCAGGGCCTTCATCTTGTTCTTGAAGGTCTGGATGAACCTCTCGACCTGCCCGTTCGTCGCCGGATGGTACGGCGCACCCATTTTGTGGAAAATGCCGTTCAGCTGCAGAAAACGCTGGAATTCACCGGAGGTAAACTGTACACCACGGTCGCTGACCAGGACGCATGGTATACCGTAGGTCGCAAAAAACTCTCTACAGGCGTTGATAGTTGTAGCCGTCGTAATGTCCCGTAGAATCTTCACCTCCGGCCATTTCGTGTAAGCGTCGACGAAGACGATGAAATACTTCCCCATAAAAGGCCCAGCGAAATCAACGTGTACTCGTTCGAACGGCTGTGTAGCAGGTTCCCAGCAATGTAACGGAGCTTTTGCAGGATTCGGACGTGTAACTTGACAGGACGCACAGTTCTTGACTAACTCTTCGATGTCCCTGTCAATGCGTTCCCACCAGACGTATCCTCTGGCGAGTGCCTTTAGGCGGGTACTGCCAAAATGAGTGGAATGCAGTTCGTTGAGTACCTTCGTCCGAAGTTCAGGTGGAATGTAAACCCGAATACCCCGCAAAATACACCCTTGCTGCAAGGAGAATTCGTTTTGATCGATACCGAATCGATCCTTCGCCTCCACTGTCTTTCCGTTTCGTAGTCCCTGAAGCAGCAGCTTGACCGAACCGTCTGCCACAGTTCCCTTGGCCAAGTCCTCGACCGTTACCGGCATCGTCTCGATGATGCTGGTTTCCAGCATGTCGACTTCTTCTACGACGTTATCCGGCTGCTTCGTAGCTATCGGCAACCGTGAAAACGCGTCCGCATTGCAATGCTGCTTAGTGGGGCGGAATTTGATTGTATAATTGAAAGATTGGAGGAAAGTCGCATAGTGTTGCATTCTCAAGGCTGACATAGTCGGTAGTCCCTTCGTCTCGGAGAAAATCTGCTTTACAGGCTCGTTGTCCGTGTAGAGAACGAACTTGCGCCCGTACAAGTACTGGTGGAACCGTCGAATGCCGAAAACAATAGCATACGCTTCACGATCAACTTGTTTGTACTTACGTTGTGTCTCGTTCAAGGTCTGCGACGCGTATTGTATCGGCCGTTCCGAACCGTCCGGCAGGACGTGACTAAGGACGGCTCCGACACCGTAGGGAGATGCATCAGTCGCCAACACCAGTGGCAACTCGGGGTTGTAATGCACCAGAAAGCTGTCGGATTGCATCTCCTGCTTCACCTTCCTAAACGCTTCTTCGCACGACTTCGACCATTGGAACGGCACGTCGTTCCGCAACAGTCGGTTCAGCGGGTAGATCATCGTGCTCAGATTAGGAAGGAAGCGTCCGTAGTAATTCACTAATCCGACGAAAGAACGTACCTGATCCTTGTTTTCGGGAGTGGGCATATTCTGCACCGCCTCGATCTTCTTTTGCACTTTATGTATACCGTGACGGTCGACGACATAACCACAATACTCTATTTCGTCCGCGAAAAACACACACTTATCCAAGTTTATTCGCATTCCGTACTGACTCAAACGTTTGAGCACTTCTTCGAGTCGTTGCAAATGTACTTCGTTAGTCGGACCCGTCACGCGTATATCGTCCAAAAACACTGTCACTCCCGGTATTCCGTTTATCACTTCTTCCATTAATCGTTGCCATATCGCAGGTGCGGAGCTCACGCCGTACATCAGCCGCGTTGGCCGATACAGCCCCAGGTGTGTGCTCAGCGTCAGGATCTCCCGTTGATCTGGATCCACCTCAAGCTGCAGGTACGCCTGAGACAGATCTATCTTCGAGAATTTCTCTCCACCGGCCACGTTCGCAAAGAGCTCCTCGATTGTAGGGAGCGGATGCTCATCCACCACTAGATTCGGATTAACCGTAATCTTGTAATCCCCACACAGTCGCACTTTGTTATTCAGTTTCATTACGGGAACCACGGGCGTTGCCCAATCACTGTGGTTCACTTTTTCGAGCACTCCTTCATCCACTAGCTTCTCGATTTCTTGCTCGACCGCACTTCGCAACGAAAATGGCACCGGCCTCGCTTTAATGTACACTGGGTGGGCGTTCGGCTTCAGCCGTAACTTCGCAGTAAGCCCTTTAATCTTCCCCTTCGAATCAGCACATACACTGCTGTACCGCGCAATCAACTTTTTCACCGATTCGTCGGTGGTGCACTTCACTGAATTGTCCGCAACCGAATGTACTTCATCGTAGAACTTGCTCACGTCAAGCCGCAAAACTTTCATCCAGCTTCTTCCAAGCAATGGATGCTTTCGGTTGTCCGCCACGTACAGCAGCAAACGATGTACCTTACCCACATACTGCACCGAGACCGTACACATACCGCGCAACTTTATCGTGTTTCCGCTGTAGCTCACTAGCGACATATCCGGCGGATCCAATCTCACAGCCGGCAGCAACTTTTCGTAATCCGTCACGCTCATTATCGCGACGGGAGCACCACTGTCCACCTCGAATCGCACTTTCGAATCATTCACCGAGATTTCAACCCAAAATTTGTCCACTCGGCTCTCCGCGTCGTACAAGCCACAAATTTCGTCAATGTAGACATCTTCTTTCTTCTTCTGTTTACATTCAGCAGCACTTTCTTCCACCAGGTGGAAATCACTTTTGCTCTTCGTGCTTTGAGCACTCTTCTTCTTCATACACACTTTCTCGATGTGGCCCGTCATGCGGCAGAAGTTGCAAACAGTCTTCACGTGGACGCATTTGTTCGCAAAATGATTCGTATTGCCGCAGCGGTAGCAGGCACCCTTTCTCGAATCTTGCTTCGAATCGCCGTGGTGCGACGGACCGGCGGCGGCGGCTTTCCCCGGTTTCTTGCCTTTCGACTTACCGCTCTTGTTTACCGGATGCTCGACCAGATTCACGTCAGCTTTCGCCCGGGACTGGATCTCCTGACCTCCCTTGGCGGACATCTCCATGGACACCGCAAGATCGCGAGCCATGTCCAACGTGAGGTTGTGCACTTCCAAAAGCCTTGCCTGAATTCCACGATCCTTCAGGCCGAAGACGAACTGGTTCCTCAGAGCGGTGTTTAAGTAGTCGCCGAAATTGCACGTTATCGCCAGTTTCCGCAGTGCAATGAGGTAGTCATCAATTGACTCGTCAACTCGTTCGTCGCCTTGCCTCCTGCACTTGAAGCGGAAATTTTCCAAAATTTCGAGCGGGCGGGGGTTGAAGTGAGTCTCCAGCAGCTGTACGATTTCATCGTACGTTCTCGCCTGCGGCTTAACAGGCGCCAACTTATCCGAAACAATGTCGTAATTTTCTCCACCCATGTAATGGAGCAGCATGGGACGTCGCAAATCAGCTGGAACTCGAAACAGCAGGAAAGCGCCCTCCAAACGCTCGACCCACCGGGACCACTTCATCCGATGACGATCGTATGGCTCGATGGTGAAGTTCGATTGCATTGCCAGCGGAGCGCCAGCAGCAACCGCAGCAGCACCGGCGACAGCAGCAGCAGCACCGACCGGAGGAATTTGGCCTCCCACTCGATTCGTCCGGTTCGCGTTATCGTTTTCTGACATCCTCGTCGTCAGATTAACTGTTGTGACCGAGAGAACTCGCGAGGGAATTTCCGGCGTCGGGGAAATAGTAAAAGAACCCGGACTACTTTCCGATAACTTCCGATTTTATTCGCGTGTACTTTTGTTCTACTAATAATGGATAATGACAAGGTGGTTTCAGTATGGGGGGAGCAAAGCAATTAAGTATCAAGGTAGTTACAATAATCAAAGTATTTATGATGAAGGTTTGTTGTAGGCAAGGTAAATATATAACAGAGTAGTTCCTGTGCCCTCGAGCCATTCTTGCTGAAAGGGATGCGAGCTTGTTTTCCCATTGGACAAATACGGCAATCACGATCATTTCTTGCATTTACTTGAACGCCATTCACCAGACCATTTGACAACTTCTTGACGCTGCTAATGTTCAGGTGTCCCAAACGTTTGTGCCAAACTTCAATGGACGCTTCACACGAGCTCAACATAGCCGATCCGGTGGGCTTCAACTGATCCAGCTTGAATAAATCGTTTTCGATGACGCCTGTTGCCACCAAGCCTCCATCCGCATTCATCACCTTACAGCCACTCGAGTCAAACAAGACGCTGTATCCTCGCTTCACAATTTGGACTACCGAAAGAAGGTTCGTTGATAGCCCTGGTATATACTGGACATCACGTACCGGAATCTGCTTCTCCTCTTTACAGCACGCTGGATAGAGGTTGGCCGTTCCGCAAGCTTCAATTTGCATTGATCCCTTGTTGGCAGCTACAACCGTCCCTCGCGCATCCTTCACATCTTCCAGCAAATCCAAACTTTTCGTCATGTGCCGCGTTGCTCCGGAATCCAAATACCAGTCGTCTTGATCCATCGAATTGAACGTAGATAAAACAGTACAAAATGCATCTGCCTTCCGATTCGCTTGATTCTCCGGACAGAACTTGGCAATGTGCCCGAACTTGCTGCACTTACGACATTTCGGTCCTTTCGCTTGAACATGTTTCTTCGGCTTTGCTTGATTGTTACCCTGGTTACCGGAAAATTTTTCGTTGTTCCTGCCCTTGGCAACCAGCGCAATCTTTTCACCTGGTCCTGGTACCGTCTCTTCTTGCAACAGGATTGTCTTGATCGAGTCTCCAGTTATCGGTGTACCTGAATTTTTCAATGCCATCACCATCGGTTGATATCTCTCTGGCAATCCGGCCAACAGCAGAACTCCAACAAAACGGTCAGGAATAGGAAATCCAATTTCGTTAAGTTGATGACAGGTCGACAACATCCGGTTTGCGTAATTCTCCATGGTTCCGCAGCCTTCCAGATCGGTCCTGATGAGTTTGTACAGCAATCCGACTTCCCGTGTAAGGCCAGTTTCCTCAAACGCGTCGCAAAGCTTCTTCCAAACTTCCCGTGCTGTAGCCGCTTCCCGGACATGGTAGTAATTTTCAGGTTCCAGAAATAGGATAATTCTTCCTCTTGCTTTTCTGTCCTTGACCGGATCGATTGCCTCCAGCGTTCCGTCAGCCTTTTTCTTCGGTTCGACAGCCTCCCACAGGTCTTCCACCTCTAGATAGGTTTGGACGGCAAATTTCCATGTCGTCCAATTCTCTCTTCCGATGAGACGCTCAATTCCAGGATTCGACGTATTTGCCATTAGTCCTTCGCGATACTCTGGGCCCACAACCTAATGGTGTTAATTAGTAACAGTGGGACTTAATGTTTTAACGTCTTTATTCAGTGTGTAACAGTAACAGAATGACAGTGTAATTAAATCTTCTTATTCGCTAAATCTTTGACTACTATGATCAGTTTCCGTCTTGAACTCCAACAAAATTAATTTTCACTTAAACTTGACAGTTCGATAATTATTTCCTTTGGAAACCTGTCAAGTTTAAGTGTTGAACTGTCAAATTTAAGTAAAAATTAATTTTAATTCGCCAATTGACACAGACCCCTAGAACTGTAAATTTGAGCTTTTAAGACTTTCACTGATGGGACATTATTATTTTTTATAGTGTGTCAACTTTTTTCGAGTTGACCTAAATATTCGACCCTTCGTTTTTTTTTCTGATTTTTTCCATGTTCATCTGCGTGTTTATCATTCGCTCGTCATTTTGACAACCAGCGCGCCTTTGCCGTTGCTTTTTGCTGTGCGATTGAAAAGTGCGAGCATCGTTTCCGAATTTTTGCGAAAAAGTTAAATTTTTTACCGATAAATACTGTGGAAAGTGCAGAAAATATTCGTGGAATAGGTGCCAGAAAGTGTGATAATCAAACGAAACCTATAAAGTTGGACGGTGTGCTGAAAACAGCAGCGTGCGAAATCAACAATGAGTTTGTCGGAATCTTCCGCTCTGGTGGACTCGCTTGAGTTTGCCGGCACGATGCTGGAGCGCCACGATATCGCGGATTGCTCCACTCCCGGACTGCTGGAGGTAAGTGTTGGAATAATCAAAAGAATTCGTGCAGGTGACCTTTATTTTGTTGTGAAATTTGCGGCCAAACGGAGATCACGATCCTAACCTCCTCCCAAAGTGCATAGTAAACAAAGTATTTTTTTTTGTTTTAGGTGACTGGTATCAAACAATCGGGAATGGCAACCGCCAGTGGGCTGAACGATTATGACTATCAGAACTTATCCAGCCTGTCGTTGGGGTTGAAAAATCTTAACCAGCTTGCAACCGTGAACAAGATTCCCATTCCGCCGGAAATAATGGAGCATTTCAAACGTAAGTGCACTCTTGATTTAGGGAATGTTACGTTGGATAAGATCGGTGGTCGAGTAGGGATAACTCTCAGGGGTTGTAAAGAACAGCAACCTGAAACATTACCCGATGAAATTTATCTAGAGACTTTTGATAATAATAATTATTGTAATAGATTATGTAAAGTTAGTAACCTGGTCAAATTTTATGAGGAATGTTTAAATCATTTTTGGTGAATATGATGCAATGGGTGATCTTTAATAACATATACAGGCCTGGTAGCGAGTCACTTTTTAGTGATTTGGTCACTATTTTTGAGTCGGTCACTAAAAAGTCACTATTTGCATGAAAAAGTCACTAAAGTCACTTTTTTCAGTAAATTGGTCACTAAAGTAACTATTTTCGTTAATCTGACTACATTGAAAAACATTTATTGTCAAAATTAATGGACATATTTTCCTCAGAAACCTTATCCTTAAAAAAAATTTCGGCTGCGCCGCTTATTACACTATAGACTGTTTCAGAAATTATAAATACACTTTGTTTATTAAATTAAATGAACTGTTTTAATGATTTTTACCAACTTCTTTCAGAGTATAGCATATTGTACTCCATATTTTTATATTTCCTTTCAATTGTCTTGATATTTTAAAGAACAGTCGAGTTCTCTAACAAATAACTTAAATTTTCAAATTTGCATTTGCACAAAGGTGTTTTTTTAATGATTTCAACATTATTTATCACTAAATACCAAAAATTATCTAAATTTTTATCACATTCGTTTTCTCAACAAGTTGTCTAAGGAATGCCTTGATAAAAGTTTGGGAAAAATCGATAAAGGCATTTCCAAAACATTTTTTCGGAGATCAGGTTTCTCATTTTTTAAGGTTTTCTACGGAACGTAAGAACTACCACACAGTTTCTTAGCTTTCCTGAACGCATTTAATCTAAACAAACTCATTTTTTCAGCTCATTCGATCCTTCAGATGGCAAAGCTTGTCATACCATAAAAACGAATGCAGTAAGCAGTAATTATGACATTCGTTTGCTTAACGTTTGTTGCTACTGGTGTTGTTGAGAAATTTAAAACAAAAATTTTTGTTTTGAGAAGGCCCATAATGGTGGTTCTTCCCTGTCCAAGAGTGATGGGTTTGACGATGGCTTATCAAGCGTCGTCATATAGTGAAAATGTGTTTAAATAATTTCAATTTTAGTCTTTTATAATTATAGATTAGCTAAATTAAATGTAGTAACGAAAATTAGTGAAATAGTAAATGGAATAGTATTTGAAAGTAACTAGGTTTTGAATTAAAGCATTTCTTTACAAAATTTAACTAAAATAGAATCTGAATAATCATACCATTGCTTTATTGACTTTAATTTAAACGCTTGATTTGTCATGCCTCCAGCATACGCTTAATCGCTGTCGCATGATCTAACAACAGTTGATTACGCGCAGTGCTGGGGGGACCGACAGGGCTTATTACCAGTCTATACTAACCCTCTAACTACTAACAAGACTGGGAAGCCAACGATCACTCATTGCACTTTTGATAGTAGTATTAGTAGTAGTAGTTAGTAGTAGTAGTAAGAGTAGTAGTAATAGTAATAGTAGCAGCATTTTATTAACAAGTTGATTCGTACTATTCTTTTTCACTTCTTCGAAATTATTTTTATAGCAACTATAAACTCAGGAGTGGATGGTGGGGGCTGGCTCATCGAATCTTCCGGTCCGCTTTAGTGCTTTATGCAGCATTGTGGCCAGGTGTTGTTCTAGTTTTTCCAGCTGTATTGTAAAGCATGAG
Source organism: Aedes albopictus (assembly GCF_035046485.1). Taxonomy (NCBI): domain Eukaryota; kingdom Metazoa; phylum Arthropoda; class Insecta; order Diptera; family Culicidae; genus Aedes; species Aedes albopictus. The sequence goes on from NC_085137.1 coordinate 213,824,670, forward strand.
CGGTGATCTTTGGCATCCTTGTGACATTAGGGGACTCGGAATGTTGATGGACCACCGATTACTGCTGGCAGATGCAGTGGAAAGTTTGTCTTAATACGTATCAATCGTCTCTGACAAACACGAGAAAAACTGACTTCACTGATTACCTGTCTCTGAGCCAAATTTGGTATAGAGTCTTCAGTCTCCGATTAGTCGCTTCATGTTTGATGGAGGCTTTCAATCCAATGGGGTTACACAGTCGCTATCCGAATGAAGAGAACAATATTCCGCGTGATATATCACAAATCAAAAGAGGTGCGGTAGATTACGTGGAATGGAGATGCTGAATTGGGTACCAGACCAAGTCCCTGCTGGGTGGCGCGAAATAGATGAGCCATAGACAATAGAATCGTCAATGTCGTAGGGCATAGTATGTGACTATTGTCGAAACAACACTATTTTTGGTCATTGTCCAACCAAATCATAAGCGGCGTCCACTTACAATAAGCGCATAACTATGTTAGGGTCAAGATTAGGATGAAATCATTGGTAAAATATAATAACACTTTTTAGTTTGTGTAGTTAGTTGAAGTAGAGTTGACTTTTTATTGAGACATTTTCTGTAGGTTTATTCTGGATTACAAATCATTAGCTGCCGTTTAACTGAATTAGTTTATAACAGTAAACAACATTATTCCTTCTTGATAAAAGATGTATTAACAAAAGCATTTCAATGTGGACGTAGAATTGCCAACCTATACATCTGATCAGATATTTTTCCGGTAATAAATTTGGGGTGGCGAGTTAAACACTTACGGAAAATAGTTTTTCAATGTCAGACAAACATCACATGAACACAATGAACCAAACCTTATCTACTGTCTTCTCACTTTGCCGCTTCCTATCCTCAATTGAACTAATCTGACACTAGTTAGGACCTTGGTTAGGACTGTCTGTGGAAGATCCGGGTTTCTAATTCTGTGTAGGACTTGTTAAAACGGGATGCCTGATATGTACTGCGGACAAATGGGCTGGAAGTTCTGAGCAATCACAATTACCGTCGTACTAATCATATTAAATGCATGCTTTTCTACTTACATCCCGAACGTCGCCAACCGGCAAAGAGGACATGACGAAAAAAACGCGAGATGGCCCTAACAAAACTAGAAAGGCGATGAAAATTCTCAACGATGCAACGATATGGAAACAAAATAGATGAGAAATTATCGACCAAATCAAAATCTATGAACATATCGCTAATGTTCTTTATCATTCATTCTTTCTTTTTCTCGTTTCAGCAACAAAATCGAAACCTCTCTACTATCTCTTCATTTTCTGCCTCTTCCCATCCTATTTCCACATCTTCCTATATCCTCTACCCCTTCTATTTAATGTATCTGACACTTGTTGGGACTGGTAACGCCAGCGCCTGCCTGTGGAAGATCCCGGTGTGCTAATTCGGTGTAGGACATGTTAACGGGGGAGGCTTAGTAGGTCCACATCTGCCTACAAGCAGATGGGCTGACAGTTGTCGGCCTGGATGTGGACTGAGCAATTACAATTACAATTACAACTATAAACTCAGGAGTGGATAGCATAACGACATTTGCAGCAGGGTCCAACCTTATTATGTAATGCAAGAGTGCATGTGGGATGTCTCTGCATTACTTATATCTTCTAATTAAGACAGGGCAGGGTGATAAGAAAATCGCATTAGTGAATGAACAATTTAGAATCTAAATTTTAGATGTTGAATGCTGTTCACTCAAGAAGTTCACTGGTGCAGGTAGAAAATAAAACTTTTGAATCTCTCTATTTCTTAGCATAGTAACAAGAAACTATATTTAAAACTGAATATAAATTATGCTCTCTATGATGCTCAACAATGCTATAAACAGAATACTAAAATTTCCGGGCCGCCATTTTATGGAGTTTGGCGGCCCACTGTCTTCTTGTCATTTCAGGTTCATTTTCTACAACGCGTGGCTACAAAAAGTGAACAATACCATCGTCTAGGGGGCATTTTGGAGCTCAATTCGGTGAGTCTGTTCCATTATATTTACGCTGTCATTATTTTAAATTTACCATGGATAGTTGCGGCCTTTTTTTACATGCATATTGTTATGCATCTGTTTGTGCACATTTGTTGTTACCCATCTTTCGTGTATTTACTCAACTAGCACTGTAAAGTTCGTCACTTCGAGTGTCGGCCTAAATTCTTAGTATTCATTTCATTAAAACTACTATTGTTGTACAGTCCACATATTTGATGTTGCCACGATGGGAGAGCACGTTGAGCACCGGTTTGTCCACATCTGCTAGAGCTTTTGGCTGGGGGTGGGTCTGGTTTGCAGGTTTAGCGGGGGCCTACCACAATTTGGGAGTGTGAGGGGGGGGGATCTCTGCATTGAACTCACTACTCATCAATTCCGTGGGGAATCTAGAAGACAATTGACGATAAGATTCGAAAAAAGCTTGCAGTTGGGAACTAGACTAAAATAGTGGCTGATAGAAAACAACGCGCTAGACAGCATTATTATTCATTTTTTTAAATATTTATCCATAGGCTTCTCGCCGGTTGACAGTATAATATTTAGCTGTGTACGAAGATACGGATTAGTTGGTGTACAGATGACAGGGTTCTCACGGGAAGTGCTTCAAGCGAGGCTTACATAACAACTGACAATAAAGAAACCTATTTTCCTTGACTTTCTACGCAATGGACAGCTGACCGAACACACGTGTTTTCGTTAATCTCCTAGGCATTATTAGTGCATGACGGAACAACTAGCAGGACACAGTTCCAGACGTCTCTTTTTAATAACGATATTCAGCATATTTCCAATAAAACTACACTTCAATAAAGCAAAGACTAAAGCTGCTATGATAGAACAGATCAGAATGACTTAATTGACTTATTGACTACATATTGGAGATCTACTTCGAATAACTGACAAATTGACAAGAACCTAACTAAATACATGGACCATACTACAAAAAAAAACAATTGACAAAAAGAAAAAAGGGGAAACTTTTATTAAAACTATTTTTGTTCAACGCAGGCCAAAACAGTGTCGACTTGGGCCACGATATGCCTACGTACTTCTGTGTGTTGAAACAAAAATAGAGGCTCATAGAAGCAAACGTAGGGAAAGGGTGCGGTGTAAGAACTTAAGCACAGTGTGCTACCGCCGTAATCACTATGAAAAAAAAAAAAAAAAAAAAAGAGAAGGCCCATAATGGTGGTTCTTGATCAAGCATTCCAGTAAAAATTACTCTAAGCAATCGAGAAATATCTTTTATTATCGATACAGCAATTTTTATTGTGTTTGGAAATTACATATTTTATCTGTGAGATTTTTTTCTATTCTACTATGCTACATTTTTTGACTACTTTGTGCAACTTCAAATTTTGATCATCTTGTTTACAGAGCCCTATTTTTTAGCTTTTACCAGAACCATCAACAAAATTGGTATTATTTGCTTCGTTGGCATGTTTACTATTAGAGCTATAAGAAACTTTTTTGGATAATGTGCTCAAATTGAAATGGCAGGTTATCGTTAGTGTACATATATATAATTTCTGAAACAGTCTATATTATTGTTCTTCTATTAACTTTCATCACGTTGGAAGCAGCTCGCTGACGTAGTATACGGTTTTAATCGAAAATTACCTAAAGGAGGGTTAATGCGAACTATAGCTACAGTTTTCTCGTATTCCGAAGAAGCAAAAATGAATGTGTGGCTAGGCTATGATCATAGATGAATTTCTAAAATATTATACTTTTTCAACAATAACATTGCAATATTTTTTAAGTATTTTCATTTAAAATTTCAGTTTAATTATATCACCCTATATCTTCGCATTATTTCAAACTGTTAAGAATTGGATGTTTGGATGGAGTTCAGCTGATCGGAATACGATAACACATACCCAGCTTTAGCATCCTATTCAACATCATATGCGATCGTGTGTTGATTGTCCAGTGTATTGCATTCCCCTGTATCATTTAATCTTGGATAAATCGGAAATTTACTGCTCAAGAACTTTTATAGTAGGTAAAGAAAAGATTATTTTTTTCAGTAGATTGCAGAACAATTTATGTTACAAATGCGAGTTGAATTTCTGATGAAACTATTGGAGGTAGTAGTGGCCGGCGCCGGTACTGACAATTTGAAGTTTTGAAAGCTACACCCAGGCCCCATCCATTTGGTTCCCTGTGCAATGTTGACGGTTTTGGTCAGTAACGGAGTAGCAACTACGAATTGTACGGTCATCTCATGCTCATGCTCATGCAAACTATTGGAGGTAGTAGTGACATCATTTGATCATCATTTTTTTACTGAAATCCGGAAAAGTTTATAATGAAGTTTATTTACTTCTGATGAAAATATTCATAATTCTTCAAATTTTTTTTCATGAATCTTTCATTTATCTCTGGAGCTTTTCTTGGAATCTAATTTTATCAAAATGTCATCCAATATGCGATGGTGAGATTCAACAATAAATCTGCCAAAGTTTCTTTCCGAAATTTGCTCAACTTCTGTAATTATTTTCATAAAAATACTAATCTGATCTATATTTAATATAGATCAGTTTTTCAACTGCGTCTTCGAGAAATCGATTAAACAGTTTTTTTTTCAGAAATTCAGTTTCCGGGAAAGTTTTCCCAGAAAGAATTAGATTTTGGGAATCTTGTACAAACAAATAATTATGAAAACATATATTTAGAAACAGAAATACTAAACAGATTGCAATGAAACATTTTCGTAATATTATCTATGTATGAAGAAATATTGTATAGAAGTTTCATTTGATTTGGTCAAACCTTCAGAAAGTTGTGGTCGTATATTTGTCTCGGGAATCCATATTTTTTGTATTCGTTCTTCGAAGAAAATGAAATTTTCGTACTGGTAGGCAATGGCACAATATTTATTGTAAGAACGTGTGCGTTAGAAGTCGTCCACAGTAAAATAAAATTAACAGCAGATTCACCCAGGTGTGCGCTTTAAATTGTGGCAATTTTATGATATTTCAATGTAAAATAAAATTCCTTGAAAATAACAGGGGTTTCGAAGTTTCGGTCGCTCGGCTAGTATTCATCCAAGGATGTTTTCGATCACCTGGCAATCATTTGACTCATTTATCCATAGCTCAGTTCAGAAACCTAATTTTGAAATGAGGTGTTCGGCAAACTTGTAGATAAGTGTTTTTCCTACAATTATCACCAAGGACTAACTCTCATATACACGGCGTGAAAGCGCTAGTAACACCTACTTATACTTACACTTTTTTGATAATTGAAAGAAAAACACTTATCTACAAGTTTGCCGAACACCTCATTTCAATATTAGGTTTCTGAACTGAGCTATGGACAAATGAGTCAAATGATTGCCAGATGATCGAAAACATCCTTGCATATTATATTAATCAGTAGCATACATCATCAAAACAAGAAACAGTATTGAACTTAAAGAGTTCCCAATGTCTGCAAACGTGCAAACAAATTAAAACCATATTTTCTTGCATGATGAGGCACGATAAGTTGATATTTTTATTGTCACCAGCAATCAGTTATCAAAACTTTCGAAAATAGCAAAAAATATAGTTACGGCTTCCTTAATTGAACACTTTCCAAAACAAAAGAAAGATTAAACAATTTATTTATTTATTTATTTATTTATTTGAATACTTTCAACTGATCGTATTAATCTCATTGAAATCTTATAACTATTTTTACAAATGAAATCCTTAAATACAGGAACTGAATACACTAACAACTAAACACAAGATTCTACATATTAGCAACATAACAAAACCTTTCACAAAAATACATTTTTTTACGAAACACTCATGCATTCTGAATAAATAACGCAAAGTAATGGAATATACATACAACCTTATCCGTTCCATGAATGCCATGAGAAACTCTGATTTATAAACTGGCGGTATTTCACTCCTTTAGGCCATGTGGAAGGTTTCATTGCAAGCGACTTCAATCTACTATCCACAGTTACTTTAAATGAAACATAGTCTAAATCATTCAATTCTCTTCCTTTCGGTACTAAAATCTTAACATTTATGTTGTCCGATTCATCGGTTTTTAGACATTTGCGTACAAGTTTATCAATATCACCTTCCGTGTTTCGAATCGCAATATTCGTTATGAACATGGAAAAAGTCTCTCCACACTCGGCTTCATTTGCACTCGCAGCTTGGTCGACAGTTGTATTCCGCATTTCAGACACATCCATATGATCAGGTTTGGTTCCATTGAAAAGACATCCTCGAGTCGGCAACACAGGAGTAGAGTGTACCAGGGTATCGCGCCACTTGGGCGGTGGTTCTATATTCGTCTGTTTGCCACTATAACTCAGTCAATTTTGAACCAATTGACTTGAAATTTTGTACACGGGTGGATACTATACCTATCTCACCACATTCCAAAAGTTGTGCCAATCGGTTCAAATTTGACTGAGTTATAGTGGAAAACAGACGAATATAGAATCACCGCCCAAGTGGTGCGATTCCCCACTTGATCTGGTTCTTGTTGTACATGTTTGGGGAGGACCGCTGAGAGCGTTTCAATAATTTCTGCAACTTTGAGCTTTAGCTCAGCAATATCGGCTTCACAAGAAGTTGAATTCCCGGGCGAATGGTCCTGTTGTTCTGCTTCGTCATTAGCGTCACGTGTATCGCAGTAGTGCTGCAAGCAACTATCACACATCCACAACACATTTTTGGCAAACAGTGCAGACATAGTTGCGTCAGAAAGCCCTACACAAGCAGTGTGATATCGCTTTGCGCATCTGCCTTCGCATATCGTATAGCGTTCATTGTCACGGTCGATAATGTGCGAACACTTATTGCACTGTATTGTTTTAGCTCGATTGGGGGACATATTGAGCGAGCTTCGATGACTACGTTGCGTTGGAGAAGTTTACAACTCGTTTAATCACACTTCACGTTTGTTTGTCGTTCCGCGACTATGTGCAACAAATTAAGTGGATGCGAAAGTCACTTCACAAACAGAGACAACAATTTTAACCGTTATTATTCACAAACAAAATCTGGTAAAACTACCCGCACGCAAAAACAAACCGTTCAAAAGCGGCGAAGCACACACAACTGTATTCATGAGCACAAACTATGGACACACAATGAAGTATTCATGAGCACAAACTATGGAAGTTTAAAGTTAGGCATTGATTTTTTTGGGAATTCGTTAGTTGATCGAAAGTTCAACATAGAAACTCAATTTTCTATTAATTTTGAGGTCACTATTCAGTCACTTTTTGGCCAATTTTGGTCACTAAAGTCACTATTATTTTGCCACCTGATCGCTACCAACCCTGCATATAAGGTATGCATTGAAAAAGAGATTTAATCGACATATTTTACCCAAAACGTTGACCAAACGTATCCTGTGGCCGTTACCCTGTAGGATATACTACCACATAACTCGCAAATTACTGGGAAGTCTATAAGCTGCCGTGTGCTGTGCAGCATAGTTGTTCCGCACAAGGCAGTGTGGGAGGCACAAATATCTGTTATTCCCTTAAGTAAACATCCAACTTACCATCCTTCCACTTCCTCAGCTAACAGCGGTGGTAGTAATAAGCGTGATTATTACTTAACGCAGTGTAGATTCAATCCTAGTTGAAGCCGTCAGTATTTCTGAGACAAAACTATCTGAACACATCTTGCATCAAATTGGAAGTAAAGCCGCAGGTCCCGGCCCATGTGCTGATGGGTTCGATATGTAGGGAGTCAGGTGTGTGTGGATGCCTCCCGGACCGTGATACCGAACAGTGTTGGCTGGCCTGAAATAATAATAAGACTTCCCCAGCTGTTTCAAGGACGTGGAACGAAAACTCAGTAAAAATGAACCAGTGCTGAAAAGTCAGTACTGTTTTTTACTGATTCTTGGCTGAACTCAGTAAATCTTCAATTTTGCTGAACCCTCGGCACAAACTGTAACCCCTGGGCTTGGATTATATCTTCCAGGAAGCTTTGATTTCAGGCATGTGGTCGATGGCCTTTGCAGTAATGATTGGAATAGCTGAATGTATAATCAATGGTAAACAATTCTGTAAGAATCAGATCTTCAAGTCATCTGATATAGTTATACTGATCATGACGCTGCATAGTATATCGA